>NC_092508.1:37715818-38044151 GCF_047511675.1 Marmota flaviventris | reverse complement strand
TTTCAAAATAAAACTACTTCTTTGTTGTCATAAAATAAGACTGCTTATCAAGGAAGGATTATAAAACCTTTAGTAAGAAAATTAGGACTTGGCTGTCTTCGTCAAATAAAAAGCATCGCTCCTATTTCATCAGGTATACATCAAGGCCCATCAAGAAAAAAGGTGCCAAAGAACCCTAAAGTTAACATGATGAGTTACAGGAAAGAGACCAATTCCAGTTAAATTGCTACATTTATTTGACAAGTCATAAAATTAATGGAACCCATTTGTATTTAGCTATTTCTAATTTGGCTGTTAGCTGGCATCTCCTACCCAGTTATTTCAGAATAAATGAGGTCTGAAAGACTGTCCTTGTCGAGAGCTATCAGAGGTGAAAAAAAAGGCATTTTTTGCCATTAGAATATGGGTTCTTTTATGGCTTCCCCTTCCTAACCCTCTCTTTTCTAGAGTCTTTCCTCTTGGCTGTGTGGAAGAGAACACTGTAATTGAGGTGTTGGGGTCATAAACTTTGGGTTTGAGTCCCACTTTTGCTACTTGTTAACTCTTTGATTTTTGGCAAGTACATAATGATTCCCTCATCAGGAAAATAAAGACAATTACAGCATCTGAATCATAGAGCAACTGGAAGGACTCGTTGGGATAATGCACCCCAAGTGCTAGAGCATCTGGCATGTGGTAAGCCTTTCCCATCCGTGTTAATATTATCACTACCCTTGTGATTATTGTTTCAAGGGATAATTAGCAGTCTGAGTGTTAAAGATGCAATCAGGTTGTGCTTTCTTAAGATCAGGTGTGTGACTCCTTAGAAGCCAAGAATGAATGTGATTAGTCAGCATTTCTATTATTTTTTTCCATCTTTCTAAATATCTTACAACATTTATCTCACAAATCTTCTAGGGAAGAAGGATTGGTTTAGTTTTGCTCACTGAGTGGGTAAGACAAAAACATATCCTAAATTTAGAATAGGATGATTTTTATGATTTTTACTTGGATTGTCAGCCTAAATCTAAAAACCAAGCTTCTTATGAATTTTATCTATGCCAGTCTAGATATTTCTTATGTTCTACTAAGTGACAGGCATTTGTGTTTCTCTGCCAACAACGGGATCTGATCATTGCTATTTGTAATCTATAGGCATTTTCAGTGGTTCCTTTAGAATAAATCCAAATATTCTAACATGGCCAGAAAGACCCTTTCTGGATCTGGCCATTGTCCAACCTATGGGTATTCTAGAATCTCAGTGAATGTCTTTCCTTTCCCCACAAGAACTAGGCTCTGTTCTGACCCTACTCAGCATCTGTTCTGAGTCAAACTGCAGAAAGTACCCTGACTTAAAGTTCAGAGAAGCAAAAAGAAAAACCAAAAATATTTCAATCAAGAGCTGAAAATAAGTTTTTTTTTAATAGCCCACCTGGGGATGCTGTGACAGTTAAGTGTACCCCCTCGGAGTGGTGCCTGGCACAGGTAAAGCACTCATGAGCATTTTCTACTACAGTATTGTCAAATTGTGCAATCAACACGAATGCTAGTGTTTTCTGTTTGCATATATATATATATATTTTTAAATATTTTTTTTAAATTTTTAGTTGTAGCTGCACACAATACCTTTATTTTTATGTGATGCAGAGGATCAAAGCTAGGGACTTGCACTAGCTTTGCTAGGCAAATGCTCTACCACTGAGCCCCAGCCCCAGCCCATGTTTGCATATATTTTATAATTTTAAAGAATTGCTGATATATTGGTGTCAAAAGCCAAAGGAATTTACATTTATACATATTATTATACTTATACATATTCAAGTAACATCATAATAAAAATAAGCCTATATTGAGGACCTAAAATACTCTATCAAAGCCTAATTATTGCTACTCATCCTTCAGTCTTGGTTAAACATTGCTTCTTCCTGGAAGCCCACCCTAGTCTTGCCAGACAGGATATGATGTCCCAGATATGTTTTCCGAATCCCAGAGGCACTGGCAATTGCTTTGATGTCACACTCTTAGCATAACTGTGATTGTTTGTTTAAATCCCCCAGCCCATGGATTATAAATTCCTTCAGGGTAGGGACCTCTTCAACCCAGAACCTGGCACCACGTGTGACACTTAACAGGCTCTCCACGAATAATTGATGAATGTGTGCCAGAGCCAGTTATCTGAATAACTATAGCATCACAAATCTGCTGCAGTGGAGGCAGGAAAAGACCTGAGAGCACACGTGGTGAAGTGGAAGGCAAATTAAAATCCTAGAGACAAGAGCCCCACACTTAAGATAGGCGAAGAAGAAAACCAAAGGGCTCTGAGGCCACATAAAGTCCCATGAGCACTGAGTCATGCTGCAGAAAGTGCCCTGACTTCAAGTTCAGAGAAGCAGAGAAGAAAACAAACAAACAAAAGAACATTCTAACTGAGGGCTGAAAATGACATTCAACTAAGTCCACAAGAAAATAATGATGATAAAACTTGTACAAAAAACTTTTAATATACATTTGGCCATACTGATTCTGAACAGAGAGGGGCATTTTAATAAATTTGATTAGTTAATTTATTTATAGAAAGAAAGGCCTGTTTTTCTCCTCTTTATTAAGTTATGCTACATAAATCAAAAAGGACCCAGAGATTTTCTGAGGGGCTTTTAGCAAATTAACCTCCTCCAATTACTTTCACTTTTTTTTTAAAGTTGTCAATGGATCTTTATTTTATTTATTTGTATGAAGTACTAAGAATCAAACCCAGTGCCTCACATATTTTAGGCAAATGCTCTACCAGTGAGCCACAACCCCAATCCCTCCCCTTCATTTTAATATTCCTTCTAAGGTGGATTTCCTTCTCTTGCACATAGAAGCACAAACAGACACACGTACACACTCACTCACTGAACCAATGTCGCACAGCGTATTCCAAGATATCCCCAGACATACTGTGACAAAAGAAAGCAGACATGGCTTATTAAGGTTGGGACAAGGTTTTCTTTGTCTCTGTCCCTTGGACACAGCACAGCCAAAAGAAGGAAAGGCCACTTGAACAAAAATGTCATTTCCAAGGCACTTTACTATATGGTGTGTTTGCACAAATTGAAAGCAAAATAATTACAAGGAAGTAAACTTTGTATTTATTGAATAAAATTTTTTTCTGGGGAATTTTAATTAAATATCAGTCCCAGTTTAGGTTTATCTCTAAAATGGATGCAAATGGATGGCAAAAACTTCCCTGATAACCTAAAGTTGAAGGAAACATACTACTGAAAATATTGGCACATGACAGGTAAAGCTGGTTGTAGGTATTTTACTTCTGCTTAATTAACACTGAGCAGTTCTGATCTCTGGCTTTGGATTGGGCCTGGCTGAGAACTTCAGAAACTGGGAAGGGCCTCCTAAGTCCTGCTGTCATACTCTTGCCACAAAACTGAGCTGGACTCTTTTAGGGACTACTATAATAGTCAAGCCAAGAAGGGCCTTGGCTTACAGTGGATTCCTATCTCTTCTAGAAGAGACATCCTGCTGCTGATACTATTTGCTCAGCATTTCCCTCCTCTGCAGGCCCTTAGCCTCCTCCTTAGCCCAAGACCTCATCTTTTCCTCCTGGGACATTTGCAAGAGTCTGCAAATGTCTGCCAACGATCTCCATCTGGACAGCCTCCAGAACGTCTGGATGCCTAATCACAATGATCTTTCTTATACACAAATGGGATCATCAGACACAGCTAGCCCCACCCACTTACAATTCCTTAGCAGCTTCCGATGCCTCAGAATGGAATCCAGTTCCTTGGCAGGACATGCAAGATCCCTTGAGATGAGGCTCTTCTTGCCTTTCTACCTCGTTTCTTCCTACCTCCCCACACATCAGAGCACCCACTTTAGAAATTTGCTTTTACCACATTCATATACTTGTGTCTTTATCAAGGCTGTTCCTTATTCAGGGAAGGTCCTTCCTTGCTTCTTCCTCTCTTTCTACCCTACCGTTCTGTCCACCTGAAAAATTCTTACGCATCCTTCCTTTTGCTGAAATGTCAACTCTTGTGGGGGACCCAGATAGTATTTCTCAAACTCTGTGAACCACAGCCGGATCCAAACCTCCATTGTAACAAAACTTATAGTACTGTAGTCATCTGCTTTTGTTCTATCTCTGCCACTAGACTGGGGAGCCCAGAAGGTCATTAGAACCCAGTTCAACTTAATGTTGAACTGATGAAGGTAAAGCATTATATAGCACCAGAGTGCACCATATAATTCTCCATATAATTCACTTTAAGCCCAGGATACCAGGTCCTCTGTGAACCTGATTTAAAACATGATCCCATCACAAACTTCCCTGGACCATTTAAATTCTGGTTCATTTTCAAGCAAGATTTTCAATTCTGTTGCACAACATTTGACAAACAGAATTCCTAACATATGCTGCCCTCATGTTCTTCTAAAAATTCAGTTATTGTTTGTAACCCACAGTCTGTGTGATGAAGGCTAAACTCTACATTCGGGCATTTAAAGTCCTCTTTAATTTGGTTCTATCACATATTATTAAGTAATAAAATAATAGTTAACATTTATTGGTAGCTTACTATGGGCCACATACCAGTCAAAGAGCTTTTCAAATGGATTATCTTTTTAATAACCTTAACAGATATATTTATATATCTCATATAGATCTTACCATATACCAGAAAGCTTAATTAGTAATTAAATCATTTAATCTTCATAACAAACCTATAGATAGGTACTATTATTACTCCTATTTTTCAAATGAGGAAGCCGAAGCACAGAGGGATTGTGCAATGGGCTCAAAAGTGAGACAGGTTGGACTGGAGCCCAGGGAGAGCCCAGCAAACCTGCGTTCCCCCACTCCTGCTCCCGTGCACCCCTGGACAGAGCACAGCACTGTCACATACCTCTACTCTGGAGGCAACCACTTTCCCTCTTTGGTTGCTCCTGTTTTCCTTCTTGTACGGGGTGGCTGCCGCCCTCTACTACACTCAGATGACCCTCATCCTCCAGAGCCTATTAAGACTCCTCTGCTCCATGAAGCCTTTTCAGAAACCTTTGCCAGTCTTGTGTTTTCCCCCTCCTCTCTATGTTCTACAGCATAGGTACCAAACATTCTGCCACTCAAGTCCCTTTCCATTCATGACCTTGTAATATAGACTATTTTGTATAGTTATTTGTCCTAAGTGAATTTTGGTCCCCAACAAAATTATGAGTACCTTATAGACACAATCTGGTAACTTCTTCTGAGTCCCCCCAGGACCTGGCACTGTGACAGAACTATGTGGTGGCTTTCTATATTTACATTCAACTATATGTAAAATGAAGTAGGTCCCTCCTTCCCTATGTGATAGATGAACTCAATTGTACTCCATAATCATCACACAAAAAAACTAAGCAAGAATCCTGAAGAAATTTCAAATTCGTCCATTTTTTTTTTCCTGTTAGGTTAACATTGAGCATTGGAAAAAACAGAAGAAAATTAGAAAGCAGAGTTAGGAATCAAGTTCAAGATTCCTTAATTGAAACCACTGGAAAGGGCCTCGTTCTGATGTAGCTGAAAAATAAAATGATTCTTCCCTGCGACTGTCATTAAAGACACTTAATTTATTTCAAATTTAATTTGTGGTTAGTCTAATAGTACAGATCCACCTTAATCTGACAAATGGGGACACTCCACATGCAGCAGCACCCCTTTGGCAGCATGCCTGTGTGTGACAATGACACCACTGTATTTTGCAGTAACCTACTTGGCAGTGTCAGCTCCGCTGGTTATTAAGGTGTTGATCAAAAGCTCATGACCGTATCTTGCAGCCACATGGAGAGGAGTGTTGCCATCCTTATCCACACAGTCAATTTCACCTCCTGAAAGAGAGATTTTAATTCAGCATAACACAAGGAATCAGGCGGATTCAGTTACTACATTCTTGCTAATCACTCATGTCGGCCAGATGTTGAATTTCTTTTCTACTCCACTGTGCATATCTGTTCTCAAGTACAAGAATATTTTTTAAGAACACAAGTCACTATCTGAAGTGGCAGTAGCACTATATCTGCAGAGAGAGAAGTCTACTAGAAATGCTTTGTAAAATATCTGTCCAGGGTTGGGGCTGTAGCTTAGTGGTAGAGTGCTTGCCTTGCATGTGGAAGGCACTGGGTTCCATCCTCAGCACCACAGAAAACTAAAATAAAGGTATTGTGTCCATATACAACTAAAAAAAAAAAAAAAATTATAAATCTGTCCGTATTGTTTTATTTAAAGATCTTACAATTAGATTTCTGCTCTAAATAAACAATAAAATCAAATTCCATAAAATGTAACTCTGAAGACATTTAATTTCAATTAAAAAATTAAAGACCTATGGAAATTTCATGTTAAAGCGTAAGAACTAAAAAGAACACAGAGATAAAGAAAAAATTCCCATGTGGTTTGATTATTTAACTTAAAATATGAGTAAGTAAAAGTAAAAACATAACTACAAACTGAAAATGTCTATATATTGTAGCTATCAAGTTAATTATAATTCTTTTAATATAATATCTCATCCTATTCTATTTTTGTCTCCTTTTCTCCCAACTTTTAATTATTTCACATTTGTTTTTTGTTATTGTTGTTGTAGTTGGACACAATACCTATTTTTTATTAATTTATTTTTATGTGGTGCTGAGGATTGAACCCAGGGCCTCACATGTGCTAGGCAAGCACTCTATAGCTGAGCCACAACCCCAGCCCCTTAATTTCACATTTCTTTCTCTCCCATTTTCATGTGTGTATATATGAGTTTGAATAAATATAATTGATCATTTATCTGAAGAACCATTTCAAAATAAGTTAGACATCATGATATTTCTCCCCAAGAATGTTTTTCCTAAGAGCAAGCACATTCTCACACATAAACACATTCTCTGTTATAACCAAGAAATTTAACACTGGTATAATTTTATGTAATGTACAGTGTATATTCTAATTTCTTCAGTTGTCCCCCAAGTATACTTTATAGTTGTTTGGTTGTTGTTTAAATATGAGATCCAATCAAAGACTCTGCAGTTGGTTGTATCTTTAATTTCTATTAATCTAAAATAATCCTCCTGCCTTTTATTTTTTTAAAACAAATAAATGGTGATATATAAATTTATATATATAATTTATATGACATATAACTATATATTATTTGTTTATTTATCTATCTATTTATTTATTTATGTTACCAGGAATTGACTCAGGAGCACTCAACAACTGAGCCACATCCACAGCCCTATTTTGTGTTTTATTTAGAGACAGGGTCTCACTGAGTTGCTTAGCACCCCATTTTTGCTGAGGCTGGCTTTGAATTCTCGATCCTCCTGCCTCAGGCTCCCCAGCCACTAGGATTATAGGCATGTGCCACCACACCTGGCATAATTTATAATATGTAAATATTATAAATAAATGGTGATTTTTGGAGACCAAATCAGGTTGTGTAGGATGTTCTGCCTTCTGGAGTTGCCTGAGGGTTTTCTCATTATTAGATTTGGGCTAAACATTTTAGCAAGAATGCCATTGAGCTGATGAGTACCTCCCACCACATCTCAGCACACACAAAGGTTGAGTCATTCCATTGTTGGATGATACCAAGTTTGATTATTAACAATGGGCACAGAGTTTCAGGATGGAAAGGAGGAAAAGTTCTGGAAATGGTTGGTGCTGATGACTGCACAACAATGTGAATGCACTCAATGAAAATGAACTGTTAATTCTTAAAAATGATAAATTGTAGGCTATGTATACTGTACTTCAATTAAAAATTTTTTTTTGATTATTTGATTAATATGGTACCAGGCCTGGGGATGTAGCTCAGTGGTAGAGCACTTGTCTAGCAAGTGTGGCCCTGGGTAACATCCCCAGCATTGCAAAAAAAAAAAAAAGAAAGAAAGAAAAGGAAAAAAGAAAAAGAAATAAATAAAAAGGTGCCTACCAGCACACCCCAGTACAGACAGGTCTTTCTCCTTTGTAATTTATAAGCAATTCATGTGGTGATACTTTGAGACTGTGCAAATATCCAATTCCAAACAGACTTTCCCACCATGACTTTAGCTTATACAAGGAGTACTTTGTTCAGAATTGACCTGACTTCTTTACTCTCTGTACTTATTTTATCATTTTGATATATAGTTGGATTCATTTGATTCTTTTTATTTTGAAAAAAAAATTACTAGGTTTGATTTATTTTACTAATATGTAAAACATTTACACATTTCAAAAGTCAAAATTGTATTTTTAGAAAGCCTCTCACTCTCATTCCTATTTCTTCCATTTCATCCCCAACCACTTCCTATAGTAACCGTTTTGTTAGTCTTGGTTTATGCGTCTGTGTTTCTCCTTTCACTTACTATATCCTGGAATTCACTCCTAGAGATCATTTCTTAGAGCTAATCCTTCTTTTCTATAGAACTTCATCATTTTCTATCGAATGGATGTATTAGTTTTGCTATAATCAGGAAGACTACAGGTAATAACATTAGTGTACACTGTTTCATATTGGTCAGATGCACCTTTAGTGCAAATTCATAGAAGGGACATTTCGTGACTAAAGGACAACTGAATATGTGGTTGTCAGAGTTTGCCAGATTTCTTTCTGTGCAATTCTGCAATCCAACCAGCTTGCCCACAGCCTTGTCAAGTTTTTGGATACCTGCCATTTGTCGAGTGGAACCTTGGTGGAGCTTTTATTTGCATTTTTTTTAATTACAATGGAAGTTGAACATCTTTCCATGTATTGAAGAGCCATTTATTTTTTTCTATGAAATTTTTTTGTGATTTTTGCCCATGTTTAAAAATATGTTTGTGTGGCCTTTTATTCCTTGATTTTTCCATAGCTCTTAAACATTTAGGAAATTACCAATTTGTCAGTAATACATGTCACAAGTAATTTTTCCCAGGTTTTCATTTTTTTTTTGTTTGCTTTATTTATGGTGTTTTTATCCTGTAGAAATAATTTTTTTGCTAATATATAAGTCTTTTATTATTTGGGTTTTAGGTTGTTAGAAGGGTTTCCTCTACATTCTGGTAACAAAGAAACTAGTACATGTTTTCTATACTGGAAAGGTTTCATTTGTTAGTTGAAACATCTGATTCATTTGGAGTTTATTTTGGTAATGGTGTTTTAGTTGACTGACTAAATAAATGTTCTCTAAATGCCAGAAAGAATCAAAGTCCAAGAAAAGGACCTGAACAATTCAAAGAAACAGAAAATAGATTAGCTGTTGCCAGGGACTGGAGGAGGGAGGAATGGAATGGGAAGTGACTGCTAATGGGCATGAGGTTTCCATTTGGGGTAAGGAAATGTTCTAGAATTAGATAGTGGTGACGGTTGTGCAACCTTGAAAAAATTCTAAAAATCCACTGAATTGTATGTTTTAAAAGGTCAACTTTTATGATATGTAAATTATATTTCAGTTAAAAATGGAAATATCTGAAGAAACTACAGAAAAAAAGATGAGGAAGTAAAGGAGGCATAAGCACATCAAGGGACGAGGGTCACAATGTATGCTTGCCCTTATCTGAGCTAATATGCACTTGTCCTTTAATAAAGGAAAACACCCAATATATTGGGGCAAAGAAGTAAATTATTCTGAGGTTCTATTCATTTACCATTCTGTATAGGAAAAAATTTCTGCATCATTATGAAAATCTCTTAAGTTATTGGATTATCACAGCATGCTCTTAAATATCAAGTATTTTAGAGTAGGAGTTATCAGAAAATTGTGTTTCACAAAATAATCTACAAATTTCTATTAATTTTGACCATGCTTCCATTATTAATTACATTGACCTAAGTAAGCAATAATAAACTAAAATATACTGTTATAAGGTATGCTAATACTATAATGTTCAGTGTGTATATCTAAACTGTGCATATATACTTATATTTTCCAGAATGAGAAATCTAAAATCCTAAGAAATGTAAAGATTATGTAAATGGCTTTGTTCAATCTAGAAAGATATGATACATTTGTTTTAAGTAACATTTCTGATTGAGATAGTAATTTTCTTGTCATACAAACTTTAGAAAATTCAGCAAAATACAAAAAGGAAGAAAGAGGTCATATAAATTTCATGATTATTCTAGATAGACAATATTAATATTCTGGAATATTTGTGTGTGTGTGTGTGTGTGTGTGTGTGTGCATGTGTAAAATTTTCCCATGAAATCATAGTCTGGAAAATTTTGTATCTTACTTTCTCCCTTAATGTTACATCACAATACTTTCCAGATTGTTTTTTTTTTCAATTAATATAACTGTAACTGGCTCTAGAATATTAGGGTTTAGAAAATTTACTTAGCAAATGCCCAATTACTAGGCAATGAAGCTATTCCCAAATTCTTGCTATTAAGAAAAACAGAAATGAACATCTCTACAAAAAAGTTCAGATTATTTCTCTGCAAAATTTTTTAGAAGAAGAACCACTGGATCACAAAAGTATGAATATTTTTTAAGGCTCTTGATAGATAATAATATCTGAGTAGCCTTTTATTCTCATAAATTCTACTTTGGGGCATTATGACCAACAACCTCCCAAAATTTGTTTTCAGTGAAAAATATTTATTTTCTGAAAAATATTTGTTTTACATTGGTAAAACACAGAATTAATGAAAGAGAATCTTTGCCACTAAGTGAAAATTACGAAAAATGTGTGGGCCTTGTGGAGGGAGCAAATGCTTTAAAAAGTGCCATCAGCACACAGGGAAGATCACACACTTCACTCTATCACCAAGACTTCTATGTGTAAGAATTCACTTGAAAGTCAATCTAGTGCACACATGGGGTGTGCAATTCAATAGCTGTTTGCAAAAGAGGTAATTCTTTCTTGACCTTGACTGTGACAGAAAGATACAAATGGCAACTTGAACCTAAAATTCTGATCTTTTTTTCAAACCTTTGCTTCTGTGGTACAATGGTTATTATTAAAACAACTTGTTCAAATAAATAGTGACAGTTTCTATAAAAGTAATAATTACCTATGTGTAACTTTGTATACATTCTTAAATAAACAGAAAAATCCAAAAGCTTTACCAAGTTGCAATAAAAATTCTGGAGTTGGAGTTGGAGAACATGATGGTGGGGATCATGGGAGATTTCTTTAACGATTTCAGTTTATACTGAGCGTGGACTAATTTTATAATTGTGAAAAATAATAAAGTTAGCATTGTGAACTTCTAGGGACTAAAGTGATAGTTCACTATGATCCGATTTTAGAAGAATCGAATTTAGATCAATTCATTTTTATGACTTGATGGTGGCTTTGGGGATAGGTGGCCATTTGGGCTGTATGAAATCTCAGAGCAATCTAGGGTGCATGGATCTGTGTGAGGACTGTCCACAGCGATCCAAGAGGTTCAAACATGGAACAGATCTGGGAAGATGGGGAGAGGGTCCCTGAATTCAGAGAAGCCTTTGCCCTGAAAAACACTGTCACTACACATCCTTCCCAGCCAAAAGCCATCAAACCATTCTTAAGATGTATTAGAGTCTCCAGTTTACCAGCTTCAAGTATAAAAAAATTGAGTACAGAAAGAAAACAGTGAAAAATATCAGGCAGTGTAGAATAGAGGGTCTGAGCTGATAAAGTCTCTTTTTATCGTGGTTAATATCATTTTAAAAGTCAATTAAAAGCCATAGAAATATAATTATCATCCCCATACACTTTTTTAAAAATATTTTTTTAGTTGTCGATAGACCTTTATTTTATTTATTTTTATGTAGTGTTGAGAACCCAGTGCCTCACACATGCCAGACAAGTGCTCTACCACTGAGCTACAATCCCAGCCCATCATAAGCTTTTGTTTTATTTAAAATACATTCCAGGAAAGCATAATAGCAGAAAAATAAAAGACAGCATATTTGTTATCTGAAAATGTTTTCTATTAAAGTAAAACCTAGATAGGTAAATTTCTATTTTATAATCACTCCATAAATCTTTCCAAGTCCACTTTAAAATCTTTAAGACTTGCTTGGAATGCAAATTAAGTATCTTTACTATTCATCAGAGGGTTACAAGTTAAATGTTGGTAATTGATCATTGATAATTACTGAGGAAAATAAACATTTGCAAGTTTAAAAGTATGCAGAGCATGTCAGAAGGGATAATTAATCAATATTATGTAAGCACACATCTGAAATTAGTATTTCACTGCACAAACAAGAATGGTCATTTTATTAAGTTGCCTCAAATGGATTGTGAGCCAAAAGGTCAAAAATCTTACTGTGAGTCATCCTAACCTAGTATTTGACTCTTCCTGCACAAACTCTTATTTATTTTTAAAGCTTTGTGAAGAAACCATCATTTTTGAACTTTCATAACTTGCTGGACAGCATCTAAGGCAGCTGCCCAGTGCCAATGGCTGGATCAAATGCTTCCTGGTACCAAATTATGTCGTCTTTCAGTTCTGTTCCCTCTTTGCTGTGATAATGCAGTGTCAGAGAACAAACTGTGATTTGACAACAGAGGTAAAAAGAGTTATTTTTTAAATGATTATCTTATAAAAGCTGAATGATTCTAGAAAAACAAAGTTAATAGAATTAATAACCTTGATTGGAGAGAGCAGCATGGGAATCAGAGCTGCCATGTACCAAGTCAAAACACCAAAGCAACTTAACAAAACAGACAAATAAATACAAAGGACATTCCTCAGTGTATGCGCAGGTGGCTCAGAAAGCCTCTGGCCCTGTGGTAATGCACCCCCAGCTCCTGGAGGACAGAGGGTCTCCTGTGTGTTTGTGTTGTGACCTACTCTGGAGGACTGACAACAGGCCCTGAAGTGTGAGCCTCTGGGGAGGAAGGGTCTCAGCTGTAGCTCAGAATTTTTCTCAGAAGGAAGCAAATAAACAGGAGGGAAAAAAAGAACTTCCTATTCTCCCTAAGGGCATTAAAAAAAAATGTCCAAAATGTCAAATGGAAGAACTCACAGTTCTCACATGTATAATGAAGGCAAAGAAATGTCAGCTGAGAGAAGGGAATACCAAATTCCCTTCACAGGGACAACCCTATTCCAAAGATACATGCCTCTAAGAGTAAATAGTTTAAAAAAAATTTTTTTTTTAAACATCATTGCTCTTCCAGAGAATGTGTGGACAAGGGCAGTGGTTAAGAGTTGCACCTGCGATGTTAGATTACCTGTGTTCTGATCCCTTTCCTCAACGTAATGGTCTTGCCTCCCAATACCAATGTCAACCTCTCTTCCTCAGTTTCTCCATTTTAAAAGGGAGCTAATAAGAGCACCTCTTTCTCATAGGGTGGTTGAAAGGGTTTATATGGGATTTACATAAGTGCCTGACACAAGCTAATGTTAGCTTTATCATTATATATCATGGGCTATATATTGTAGCTACTATTTCTTCATTGATTCAGGACTTTGGGCCCCACCTGATCCACAAGCAATAAGTCAAGCCAGCCAAGAATGAGACAAGCTCTAAAACAAAGACCCCCTGAACACAGAGGGTAAGAGATGGGGTTTCTTTCAGGTCTTGCTCCAATTCTAAAGTCCGGCAAGAATGCTCAAGAAGTACATGGAAGACCTTGAGCCCCTATGCTGGCTCATGAAGAGGTCAAAGCAGCCAGCAGTCCTCTAGGACTGATGTAAGCATATTAACATGACCGAGGAGGGCTCTGGGGATGACGAGGGGCCGGGCAAAGGACAGACCTCTAGGAAAGTAGCATTTAAAAGGTGAAAAACTGTTCTCTCTCCAACATTGTCTTTGTGGCCTGAGGCTGCTTTAATGAGAAACAAAGATTTTTAAGCCACAAAGCTAAGGCCCATTGATTAAATTCACATTATATTTTTTAAAAGGGTTTGTTTTTAAGGGGATAGGCATCATTTCTGTAAAACAGTCTAGAAATACAGTGGGATAAGAAAAAATGTTCAAAAGAGGAAGACTAGGGTCACCTCTCCCCGATATTTATATCCAGTTCCCTTCAAAAAAATGGATGTCAAAGGCATGGCACATATTTCAGATTATAAATAATGGATGTTGTATAGTAATTTCCATTTTACCTTCCTTGGCTCACTGGAAACTTGTTAGGATTTCTCTTCTCCTACAGCTTCACTGAAGTGCTTATAAATTTCCTCTGCTTTGCTGTAGATATTTTGCTTCCTAAGCATAATTTCACTGGCTGGCCTTTTATCCACATGCCAGAGGCCTTTCGGTTTTATGACATAAGCACCTAAGACATAACTCAATGCACTAACCATTCTAGGGCATGTCACCCAAAATTCTTACAAGATGAGAAAAATACAGATCTAAGAAAACTGACTTACATTAGAGTTTTGAGAAGTGAAAATATGGGTCAGCTAAAAAAAAAGTTTAGGAACTACCAAACTGACCTAGAATGTCAGCTTAAGAGATGAACTCAACCTGCTTTTCTTTTCTTTTCTTTAACTGTCTTTAAGATTTGCTGAGGTAACATAAGTTGTATTATCAAAGTCAACCCACTCATGCTGGCCGTGACCTACAACAGTAACATGAAATATGATAGTACGTGACACTCCCTGGTACTTTGGCTTCAGAGACAGCCCATGATGATTCAAGTACACCTTTGTTGTAAGCCTGGAAAAGTATAATATTATGTGACTTTCCAAGGTCTCTGTCAAGCCTGGGATTTTATGATCCTTTATATCACATACTTACCTGCCTTTCTTCTGAGTCCTCTCCTTTTTCCTACCTCTGCCCAAGTGACTTAATGAACTTTAGCTTAGGGAGCTACAGTGAATTCTAAAATCTAAAAATAATTTGCTGCTAGAAAATGTAAGCTACTTGTCATTATTTGTTTCAGAGTAAAAAGTACATAATCATAGGGATTTTTAAAACACTTATTTTTTTAGTTGTAGTTGAGCACATACCTGTACTTTACTTATTTTTTTTTTTTTAATGTGGTGCTGAGGATCGAACCCAGGGCCTCTTACATGCTAGGCAAGTGCTCTACCACTGAGACACAACCCCAGCCCCATAATTGTAGTTTTGTATACCATTACCAATTTCAAAGCTCACATGCCTGGCTGGGAATTGACTGTGAAACTATGGCTTTATGTTCTGTTAAGGAGAATGTTGATGCTATGTCTGATAATGAGCTTTTAGCAAAGTCTGTCAAGGACTTTTGTAAATCTATGCTTACTAAAACTCCGAAATAAAGCACCAACTTTCACATTAAGATGACTGACAGTCAAACTCAGACCAAGAAGCTGTTCAAATAATGACACCATGGAAGCATCTCTCTTACCATTCTGAATGAGGGTTTGTGACCGGGTGAACCTTCCATGGACAGCTGTCATGTGCAGTGGACTTTTGCCATCTTTACTCTAAAAACAAGAGAGAGGGAGAAACAAGGAAGATGTTTATGTGCTGGTGACATCAATCTCAAACAACCCTCTGGATATTGTTGACAATGCCCAAAAACATCGATTTCAATTTTTTAAAAAGTCTAATCAATAATTACAAAGACTGATAATTTTGGAAGAAAAAAAAAACATGAATGGCCTCTCAAGTTACTGTATAACATCACATTTTAAACAGGTTTGGAGAGGCAATCATCCAAAATATTTTTTCCTCCTCTCTTGTGATCCACTGACAAAGGAAGTTTCCTTCAAGATGTTTTTTTCAACTTTTAAAAAGACAAATGATGTATGAACTTGTGTGGTTCCTATTTGACCTGTGGTTGATAAAACTGCTATTAATCACTGCAACTGTCAAAACCAACAAGGAACCCTCCACCTTCCCCTACATTCCAGTTCCATAGAAAAACAACACTTTTGACTATTCCAAAAGAGAATCCCTGGCTTTGGATAACTCAATAGAAATCACAGAATTAAGCCATGCAACTATTTAGGAAATTGCCATTTTAATGATCAGGTGGAAATATGTGCTGAATTTATATATTTGCTACTTATGATAGGAATTATGGAACTTCACAACACATATTAAGCTAAAACATTAAAAATGAACAGAATCTATATATTGATCATTATCTTACCAAAGACCAAAGTCCTACATATTTAATTAAGAAATAAAAATTTCTTCTGAAAAAGAACCCAAAAGAAAATACCACTGTTATTTCAGACCAAAAGCATATAGAGAGAATGGACAAACTGTTCCTAACTTATAATGGTTCCCCTAAATGATTTTTTTACTTAATGATGATACAAAAACAATTCACATTCATTAGAAACTGCACTTTAAATTTTGAATTTTGTTCTTTTCCTGGACTAACAATATGTGGCAGCAACAGGGAACAGAAGTTCTCAGTCATGGGAGCATAAGTGTAAACAGTGGGCACTCAACAGTGTACTATGTTGCCAAGCTGTGATGTTCCGTAGGTTAGATGTGTTAAATGTATTTTCAACTTATGATGGATCTATCAGGGACTTAACCTTATCATAAGTTAAGGAGAATCTGTATTCTCGTTCAAGTATTTAAACAAAAATCATGTCACTATTACTTTTCTAAATTTTATTAGACATATTTCTCTAAGCCTAAGGTTAAGTTATGAAGTTTCAAAATGCATGGTCGTTTTTGTGACAAAACTTAAATAACTATGCTTTAAAATGACTTCATTTTAAAAACTCCACATTGAAAAACAATCATTTAAATAAGTATTTTCTTAGAGTAAACCAAAGCCCACCCATATCTGAATCACCAAAATTCTTGTTAGAAATATGGATTCTAGGCCGGTGCAGTGGCACATGCCTGTAATCCCAGAAGCTCCAGAGGCTCCAGAGGCTGAGGCAGGAGGATTATGAGTTCAAAGTCAGCCTCAGCAAAAGCAAAGTGCTAGGCAACTCAGCAATATAAATATCTCAGAAAATATCTTTATATATATATATATACATACATATATATATATATATACACAAGGATGTTGCTCAATGGTTGAGTGCCCGAGTTCAATCCCTGGTACCCCACCACCACCATCACCAAAAAAAGGATTTAGGGCTTATGCCCTAATCCACACTTATCAAATTGGAATTGCGGCCATGTCTAACTCTACACAGTGACTAAAGTCTTAGAGCCACTATTTTAGACTGTGAACTTAAATAGCTTATAAACCCACAATGTTTTGACAGAAGAATTTTAATTTTCTCCTCTGATCCTATTCCTGAGGAAAGGAGTCGCATAAAGTCAGTGCCAAAGAAAGAGTTAATCAGAGTGGTCATTGCATCTTGACAGAAGAAAATAAAATGCTGTCACATAGATGGTGGAGGAAAGTCATAATAGAATCCATTTGACATGATTATAACCTGAATAAGAAAATACTGAGAATGGAGGATGGAAGTAAGCTTGATGCTTTATTGAAAACAATATTTTTAGAGGAAAAGGAGAAGCAATTGAGAGCATGATGATACGGCATCATCGCTACCCACAAGACTCCTATTTACCATTCAAATAACTGAAAAGCCTGGGAACTACTTTGGAATAAGGATTTAAAACATACTCTTCCAATAAAAAAAGTGATGACAGTCCAAGAATGTTAAGGAAAGAGAAGAGAGAAATTCCAGAGTTGACATTAACTTGTCCCTAGGTGGTGCTATTTCTTTAAATTTTGCTCCAGAATTTTCTCTTAAATTTAATATGAAAACATAGGTAATTATCATTTAATTAAATATATATAAAGTCATAATACTTCAGTGTTTAGAAAATATATTCATGAATATATAAGAACTTTCCCATGCCTGGAAAAGAGTTTAAAAGACTTACCAAGGAGGACCGGCTTGGTAGCTAGTGAAATTGCAGACAGAGTCAAAGCAGAAGTAACTGGTCTCTGCAGTGCATAGTTTGCAACGCTGGTGCCATTTCAGGGATAGCAAACACCACACCCTTCTTCTCCCAAGAAGTGCGTATGCCTCTGATAAAGGGACAAATACTGCTAATTCCCCCCATAGGGATACAGGTGGCAGAGGTGGGGAAGATGGGGACCAGAACTATGAAGAGTATCGTGGCAGCCATTCAGGGGCAGCTTTGTTCATGAGTGGATATAGAGGGAGCTCATTATTTCAAAAAGTCATTGAAAAGCAATGGAGCTCAAAAGGATCATTCCTTTTATTTAGCCTCTAGAAGTTGGAACTCAGAATATTCAGGTTGAAACTAGGGATCCTACTAGATTTCATTATTTGCCTAAGAAACTTTTGTTGTAGAAGACTTGGCTGTTATTCTTGAATCAAGAACTTCAGACAAGAGTAAACACTGCCTGCATTCTCTTCAGAGAGCTTATACTCAAGTCCTTCATTTATTCATAGGCTTTCCTTTTATAATTTTTTTTCTTAATTTTTGGTCCAATTTTCTAGAAACATTTTTTTTTTCTAGAAACATAGATTTGGGGCTTAGAAACTTTTATTTTGAGAATTCACTTAATTTAAACAAGAAGCTCTTTTGTTGATTCAGGTATGGCTATGCACTAAAACATAAAGGAAAACCAACGAGCATCGAGAGTATTTTAGAACAAACAGTAGTACCTTTTCAGGGCAGAACTCAACCTCATCCAAGGAAAACCAATCCTTGAACTAAATGAAGTGTTTCAATCTTCTGGACCATTCTTTCTCTCAGAAATGCACTAATTCTTTTCTTCTATTCCTAAACCTATCTCCTTATCCTCCAACATCCTCTAAACCATCCCTAAACTTCTAGATACTCCCCAGGGACCAGAAAGCATGATATTCTCTAAGTCATGGAGCCACCAAAAGTTGTACAACTCAGTGGCCCTGCAGGATGGCAATGAAGCCTCCTATGGGATTACACTGAGGCCACTGGGGTGCAGTTGGAAACCCCACAGGCGCTCCTAACTCAGTAAAAGAGTCATCTAAAGGCTGGTTTGAAAAAGCCACACACAATCCAGTTTATTTTTAATGGTTCTAAATGCCAGAGATGGTACATGGTTGGCTCAAACATTCATTCCCCTCCCTTCCTTACTTCCTCTCCAGAGTTCCCAGTGCCACATCCTATCGCTGCTTACTCTTGCTATTCCTCTTTGCACCTTCAATTTGTCTACTACAACCCATTCTATAATTGGGTCCTGGTACATATAAAGAAGGATATGGGCCCACTTTAGCAGACATTTAATGCTAGGGCTAAATGATCCAAGGGCCCAGAGACAGAAAGAAATTGAGACCACAGGTAGGTTAAATGTTCGTGACTGGGAGGTAGCAAACCAGGCTATAGCAATTTCTAAACCTGTCTTCCTAAGTCTTATCCAGCATGGCTATGTGTATAGTGCCTTATTTAACCCTCACTTTGAATGCATGCAAAAGTACCCTTAAGATGCAACAGAAATTACAATGTGGTCTGTAACGAATAAGAAAAATGACGTGCTCTTCCTATTTGCAAATTACAAGTGAACCTTTAGTAGATGATTTTATGAAATGTCATGTCTTTATTATTTAAACTAATATTGCAAAGTCAAAGGTAGGGCCATGGTCAATCTATGTAAAATGAAGAACTGTAAAATGTGTGCAGATCACGTGTCCCTCCTCCTCTTCCCATCAATCTTGTAACTGCTCATGAAGACATCACTTTTAGTGTTTTGTAAGAATAGAGGAAAACAAAGTGAACATGGGGGTGGGTATTGGCTGCATTTCAATATGCTATTTCCCTCAAACTTTGGGAAATCTAAACAAATACAAATTGTCTTGCATCTACAAACATTTTCAAAACCCAAGGAGCAATGTGGTACAGAAAGATAACAACTTTAATCAGAAAGCTACCTCCAGAGTCAGACAGGATGGCTCTACGGAAATGTTAGATGATCCGTGCATCCAGAGTGCATCTGGAATCACTAAGGAGGATTCAAAGGGCATTAGGAAATCAGAGCATGTAGACAGAATAGATGAAAGGAGATTGAGGAAGGCTAGATTTTATTCAAAACATCTCTTATGTTGATTAGATAATAAACTCAAGTCTCATATTTTAAAATCCCATTTCTTATATTCTGTTTAAGATCAATAGTCCATAGCAAAAAACTTGAATATTAAAATTAAGAAAATATACTTTTCAGGTCCATTTGTGGGAAAGAAGAGAAGACTACCAAAATCACTGTACATATACAGTTGAAGTCCCTTATCCAATCTGAATGGACCACCAGTCCCTTAGCTGAAAGGTGTAGGCCAGTATGCCAGAAAGTAGCCTTCTAGCTTTAAACACTGGGCACATGGAGAATATGGGGCCATGTTTTTCAGAGGAAATGGTGAGCCATGAGTTCATTAAGTGGAGGGTGGTAAAGATATTACTTTATTTAATTTTAACAATTTCCTTCCTTTAAAGGATCCACAGGAAAACCCTCATACACCAGGATGGCAAGAAGATGTCAACAGCCCTGGACATTGATGGTCAACCTGAGTGCTTTTTGCTCCTTGCAACCATGTTCTGTGATCCCACCCAAAGACTCTCTCCGCACCTTGCGCTGCAGCTCCTCTGTCTCTTCAGCACCCAAGGACCTTTGTCTACCTCTTCTTGGGAACTTGGGTGGGATCCACTAACAGGAGGTGTAACTCTGAGGTTCTCTTCATCTGTTCCGTTTTCCCTTTCCTGCCCACCTTGCACCTTTAAGAAGATCCTATGCTCCCTTCATTTCTTTCTTCCTTCTCTTATTCTTCTTCTTTTTTTAAAATTAAATTATTTATTTATTCTAATTTGTTATACATAATGGCAGAATGCAATTCATTTCATATTACACATATAGAGCACAATTTTTCAAGTCACTGATTGTACACAAAGTATTTTCTTATTCTTCTTTTTTGATCCCTTTCTTTGGCTCTTCCCTCTCCTCCTGATCCTAAGTAATGGGCTCCTGAAGTCCTCCCTTCCCTCTCTAACTCATGCTATCATATGCTCTCATTCTTTCCTCCCAGTTTCAACTATCACCTTTATGTGAACAAGACAACCTAAATTTTTCTTATATTCTCTACTGCTTTCCCATGCTGGAGGATCATATTTTCCATTACTAGGTCCTCAGACTGGCTGTACCAAAGGCTCAAAATCATCTCTTCAAAAATGAAACTCAACAGGTTTTCCTCCAATACCAGCTTTCTCCTGAATTCCGTTTTAATGAATATTAACAATGGTATTCATTTATTAAATGCTTAATGTGTGACAGCCATTAGCCTATGTGATTTAGGTGTGATAACTCCAATTAATTCTCACAACAGCTCCATGAAGAAGATACTATTGTTTCCTGAATTTTGCAGATAAAAAAAACCGAGACATGCAGAGAGGTTGCTTATGATTAAATAGTTATTCAAAATCAAGGCTGGGATTGAAATCTAGGCAGTCTATCTTCAGAACTGAGAGCTTATCTACTTTGCTCTATTAACTCTCACTAGGTTCATTAGATTCACTACACATAGATTTTCTTTTTTTCCAAAATAAGAATAGTTAACTTTTTATTTTGGATATAAAAATAAAAATAAAAATAAATAAATAAAAATAATATGTGTCCATTGCATCACAACCAGAAGATAAAAAACAGTATACAAAAAAGAAACTAAAATTCCGAATCATAATTTCATCACCCTACAGTGACAAAATTTTTATAAATTTTTTTCTACATAATTTTTAATCACTCTGTAGTGATAACTGATGCTAGCATACTGGTATATAATCTAAATATTTTCTTTTTCTATCTTTCTATGCATATATACAGACAAATAATTTTTTAAAACTAAAAAATGGGATCATAATTACTGATTGCATTAAATTTTTTCTGTGATAACATTGAGTCTCATTATTCTTTTTGATACTTTCCAATCTTACAGGCAAATATTTATTTCTGTTGTCTTCATTTTTCTAATTACTAAATATTTTTCATCAGTTTAATGGATATTATTTTCTCTCTCTTGTTAACTGCCTTTGCCTAAATTTTCTAGTAGATTATCAGACATTTTCTTGTTGGTTTGTATGTGCTCTTTATAAATTAAGCATATTAACTTGTGCCTAGCATGTTAATTGCAGAAAATTTTCCCTGGTTGTTCCTCTTGATTTTGTTAGTTTTGTTGTTGTTGTTGTTTTGTTTTGCCATATAAAAACTTCAAATCATTATGGAGTAATATATATGTATATATTTTTTTCCTTTACATTTTCTACCCTTGGTGTTCTATGGTCAGATTACTGTTTCTAATGCTCCCGTCTGATCACATGATTCATGGTCCCATAGCATATGGAAGCCCAAATTCCTCAGCTGGTAGATGAGCCATCTTCCTTGGTTGTGTTACATTTCTGGTTATTTATTTCTGGTTCCTTTCTTTTATCCAACTTAAACTCTATATTCAATTATGCCAAATTTCTCTTCTGAATATTTGCCCCATATGTATGCAATACTAGAAATTATGAGAAAAAAAATGTAAAAAGATTTTAATGATAAACAGACAAGATCATTAAAATAGATCAGTATGATATTTTTAAATTAAATCTTAGAAATTATATTTTTTCAAAATCAGAAATGGAATGTACTAGGACTTTGCTTTAGGATTCCTGTTTGCTCAGGAGAAGGGAAGCTGAAATTGAGGATGGTCTCCTGGTGCAGGAAGGATGTTCTGCTGCAATGCAAGGGCATTTGAGTGTAACTAGATGATAGATGGTGCATGCACAGGCTTGCTTTGGTTGGCCATCACAGCGAGCTAACTAGTTTCCTAAGTTGTACCCTGAGCTTTTCCTACTCACAATTCCTATCTCCTGTGCTCTTGCTGTTCTCTATATTAATACCTCTCTCAAATTATCCCTGTGCCCCTCCTCTCAATTGATAATCTTCTCAGCTCAAAATCAACCTCCATTTTTATCCTCAGATGAGAAGCAGGCCATCTCTTCTACTCCATAATGCTTTATTACTCTCTCAGGGTACTCTATATTGCAAATTCCTTACTGGCAGAAACCATATATCCTCTTGGAGTATTCCTTCATTTCCAAACAAAGGGCACTAGGTAACCCTTAATAAATTTGCTAAATAAAGAAATGACCATTAGGACCAAGTCATTGCTACATCACTGAAGCCACTGCCAGTATTTGTAGCTTGCTCTAGGAAAGTATTTGAGGGACATTCTGGAAACAGGCCTATAATCATTAGTCCTTCCTTTGAATTCTCAGCAGCTGTGCCCTAATCTCTGCATTAGAATCTGGGCTGAGTCAACATCCTTGTGACCCAGTATTTTCCCTAGGGCATTAACTAAGCCACCAAGGACACATGATTAGAGCCTCAGTGCCTTCCATCTGGTCCCACCACACCTGTAGAAGCAAAATAGCTATTTCTGAAGCATTTCAGTCCAGGAAAATGCCATGTGCCTCAAGATGCTCAAGGCTGCCATCCATTTATACATGGTATAATTTACAGCAGTTAGTTTTGCTCAAATAGAGCTCGATGCAAAGGTATTTAACACAGAGAAAGACTAAGTGTTGTACCTGAATGTTAACATCTGCCCCATTGTTTACTAACAATTCCAGACACAAAGCACCATGAGTGGAGGCAGCAGCAAAATGCAAAGGGGTGAAGCCATTGTTGTTTGGTTGGTTCACATTAGCACCATAGTCAATCAGCTCATTAACTACAGCGTCCTGTCCATTGTAGCAGGCGATGTGAAGTGCTGTATTTCCATAGACATTGATTTCATCAATCTGCAAAAGAGTTCAACACAGGGCAATTAAAATCACTGGAGCCAATTTCCTCCATTTTCCACAAAAAGCCTAATGGCTGTGACTAGAGAAAGGAAATATCCATCCATCAACATAATTACTGAGCTTACTCTCACCACAGCAGGTTATCCTGGGAATGCTTGTCACCCTGAGGTAAAGATGGGGGGGGAGTGAATGTGACAAAAAGTGACCCAGGAGGAAGAGTCAGAGGTGCCTTCCTGTGGAAAAGCATTTTCTATCTAGGAAACGGAAAAATGCCATAAGACGTGAATCTAGGAGCCAGAAGAGAGCACCAAACTCAAGGCCAGGGCAAAGTGAGCATAAAGAGGAAGGGCAGGAGCGGGCAGGAGAGGTGGCTCTGGAACCCATACACACAGGTCAGCTCAGAGCCCACTCTGGCTTTGCTCTGGAGTCTGACACATCACCAGGCTGTATTCTAATAGCAGAATAGTGGCTCTTCCCTGAGGCGTGTCTAGTTCATGGCTCCCTATTGCTTTCTAAGACCTGCTCCAGGTACTGAGTATCATCATTTTAGTCTCAGTTTAGCAACTTGGTTTTCCTTTCCTCCCTGGGAAGGATGCACCAAAGCCTCACCCTTGCTTTGATTCTGCATGTTGAAGGCACATGGCACAGGCCAACTTGCCTAGCTTTATGTCTGAGACATGTCTGATGTTTGTTCCTACCATCCATTCATGATTTTCTGCTGTAAGGCACAATTTCAAATTCTAGATTCTGAAGGTAGGATGATGTTTTAGCCGGCTTTTTTGCTGATGTAACCAAAAGACCCGACAAGAACAATTAAAGAGGAAAAGTTTATCTTTGGGGCTCACAGTTTCAGAGGTCTCAGTTCATAGATGAAGGACTCCATTCCTCAGGGCTTGAGGTGAGGCATAACACCATGGCAGAAGTGTGTGGTGGAGACAAGCATCTGGGAACATGACATCAGGAAGCAGAGAGAGCTCCGCTTTCCAGGGGCAAAATATATACCTAAAAGGCATGTCCCGCATGACCCACTTCCTCCAGCCACACCTTTCCTGCCTACTGTTACCATCCAGTTAATCCCTACCAGGGGATTAACACACTGATTAGGTTAAGACTCTCATAACCCAATCATTTCACCTCTAAACTTCCCTGCATTGTCTCACACATGAGATGAGGAACCCTCATCAGTGTCTTATACAAATGACTGGTTAATATGTTACACAGAATATAAATGTTTATATATTTCCCTACCTAGGTTGCTATAGAAAGTTAGACTGCATCTGGTTTTCTTCTGCTTAGTCTATGCCCCCTCATTGTTCTTTATTAGTTACCAGTGTAGACTCAGAAAGAAAAGATGCTAGAAAATAAATTCTTCCTCCTTGAATTAAAATGCAAACAGGATTTAATGGCAGAGAACAGAACCACCCTCCCACAGACCATGCAGGGATGCATGAATTGTTGCTCACCTCTACCCCCAGATTCAGGAGATGTTTGACAACATTG
Organism: Marmota flaviventris; assembly: GCF_047511675.1. Taxonomy (NCBI): domain Eukaryota; kingdom Metazoa; phylum Chordata; class Mammalia; order Rodentia; family Sciuridae; genus Marmota; species Marmota flaviventris. Next base: position 38,019,050 of record NC_092508.1, on the reverse strand, counting down.
ATCTGTCCGTTGGAGGCCGCAGCATGCAGTGGGGTGTAGCCCTTCTTATCCTTACAGGTCACTTCAGCACCGTGGTTAATGAGCAATGCCACAACATCCAGGTGGCCTTGACAAAAGCAGCAGAGAGCATCATTAACCTTCACAGGACATTTGATGACTCATTTCAACCAAAGGATCATTTCATTTCACCATTAGCTTTTTTGCCACCAGTATTTTGCTGAGCTATTTATGAAAAGCTGCCATATAGCAAATATTCAACAAATATTTACTGAGCAACTTTTATGTGGCAGACATTATGTAAATGGGAAGAAAAGAAGATGATTCATATGCAAGACTTCAGAAGATGTGGTAGCAGTAATGCCTGTCATCATGTCAACAAAGAAGGACCAGCCCCAGCTAATAGTTCCATATGAATTCTACAGTCTTTTAAAACTTGTGCTAAAATGAAAGCAATGATTTTTTTTTTAAACAATTGCCATTTCTCCCTGAAAAGTTTAACAGTAACAATCTGGTGTGGAAAAACCTGATAAAAGAAAAAAAATAATTAATCTGAACATCCCCACATTATTGCTAAATCATAGGAGTCTGCTGTTGTTTAGTTGGTTTTTCACCCATAAAAATTGCAATTTCATATGGCTTGACATCAAAGTACTCTCATGAATGGCTAAATAGAAAATTCTTCTAATTTCAACTCCAATGTGTATTTCTTTCAAGAATATTTTACTCTGTCCCCTAATTCACTGTGTATAGTATGATTTGCTTTGATTTCATGACTGAAGCTTGTTTGAAGCTTCAGGGTCATTGCGAACCATGGCTGATAGCTGAAGGGTTAAGCTATAGAGACAGAGATACAGACAGACAGACAGACTGTTTGGTATTGGTTTGTTTTATTAAAATTTAACTTTTTCTTCTCCCAGGATTTATACACATAGAAAGGTATATTCCATTACTAGTGGTTCTATCTCAAGCTATTTGTCTTGGTTTTGTCTCATTATCCCCTAAAGATGTCATCTATGGGGTTTGTTGTTTGTTTGTTTTTTTGTCTTTCTATCTGTATTCTGATGACACATCAATATTTTTAGTTGTAGATTGACTCAATACCTTTGTTTGTTTAGCTTTGTGTGGTGCTGGGGATCAAACCCAGGGCCTCACACATGCTAGGCAAGTGCTCTACCACTGAGCTATGACCCCAGCCCCATGACTGTAATTCTTTAAGGTGTTTTATCCAAAAGTTTAAACTCTATATCATCAAAGAATGAGCTTGAAACCCCAGATTCTCTGAGCCCTTTCTAGCTCTAGCTTACAGTCTATCCTGCCTAAACACCTGTCCCCTGGCAAGTGTTCCCTGCCTCCAATACAAGAGGAGCCAAGTTAGCATCTAGTCTGCTTCAGCTAACTCAAAAGTCTGTGCCATTTTAAGAAAATGCTAATATTCCCAAAGTTTTAAGGTTTTTGGGTTTTTGAAGCCCTAGGAGTCATTCAGAGCCATCGATAACCATATAATTTATTTCATCCCTGCTCCAACCTACTATTTTTCTCCTTACAATTAATGTTAATTTTTTAAATGATGATAAAAGGCTTGTATACTTGTTTAAAAGGATTCAGTAAGGCAAAAAGGTGTTAAAGGGAAAGCAAAATCACCCACAATCACTAATTCCTAAGGATAATCAGTTAATATTTCAGTATATAACATTTTCCAGATTTGTTTTTATAGCATAGATTATTTTTTAAATGACGATGCTATTATTCATACTACTTATGATCTGTTTTCCTTGCAGAATCTCTATGTTAATAAACACGCATGGGAATCAATACCATAGTTAACACAGTGTCCCACTGAGAACTTCCAGAATTTACCAAAACTATCTCCCATGGATAGGCATTCAGGTTGTTTACAACTTGGTGCTGATAGAATCCTATCTTCTTTTCTAACCTTAAGATGTTCTCTCAATGGAAGGATCTTAGTTCTTCATTTCCTATAAGTCCACATCGAGAATCAACTCTGTGAGGTATATCATATGTCAGAGGGTTTATGGAACAAAAGCAAAAAAAGGACAAGCATAGAGATGTAACCTCTTCCTTCACGTTCTCCAGCAGCGTGGAGCAGGCAGAAATGAGGATTGTACTCCCAGCTCAGTCCACAGCACTTCCACCCACTACAACCCAGGCTTTTCCTCTCTTCCTTCCTCCCAAAACATTTATAAATAAAAAGACAAACAGCACTTGTGTCTTTGCTTTGCTAGCCAGTCCTCTTTCTTAAGCACCTTATTTTGCTGTCATACCAAGTTAAAATAAGCACAATGCGTGCAGACTTCCAATCCGGAATGAAGCACATTCAGAAAGGTCCAGACCATGATCCAAACTCCTCCTCTTTACAAGGTAAATAAATCACTGACAAAGCAAGTACCCAACTAGAGCACTCTGTGTGTGCCAGTAAGATGAGCCAAATCATTTAATTGGAGCCCAAACTTGAAGTCAGACTTGCCTGAGAGAAAACTTACGTGATCAACAAGAGACCTGTAGCTTATTTAGTTAGGTTATGGACATTTTGCTTTCTATGCGTGGGATTCTTACCCATATATGCTGCCCAGTGCAGGGCACGCCGGTCCTTCTTGTCAAATGCATTGATGTTTGCCCCTTTGGCCAAGAGTAAGTTGACCATCTGAAAGACAACCAATTATGAAATCAAGCACATACTCTGTAATGGTGAGGGTTCCTTGCTGCCTGCAGGTGATCTAAGCTTGATCTAATGTTGATTAACATCAACCCTAAATGCAAGTCAGAGATCTGGAGTTCAACAAACCAGGAAGATGATGTCACAGAAGATCCCGTGGCATGTGTCAAATTAAAAGACCAAAGACTTTTTCAATTCATATGGTCTCTAAATTTAAGAATGGATATAACTGCCTAAGTTTGATATACAAATATTATTCTTACATTATCTAAAAATCTTAGCAACAAGTTCAGGGTCTGTATGGAGCATCCCAGTTCCCAAGGATGAGAACACCTACCTCCATATGTCCATTCAGAGCCGCATGGTGCAAAGCTGTGCGCCCCCCTCGGTCAGAGACATTGACACTGCTCAGCAGGGGAATGATCACTTCTGCACACTTGACAGCTTTATTGGCTGCTGCCACATGCAGGGGAGTCTGCCAGTTCTTGTCCCTTGCATTGACATCAGCAGAGTGCTTAATCAGTACTTGCACTGCTTCCTACAACAAAAGCAGAGTTTGCAAGGGTCACTGACAAATGCTCAGTCAACACTTTCCATAAATGCTTCACCAGATGTAGGGACAGGGAAGACTCCCTGTTTTCCCAGGCTGGCTCCAGACAAGCAAAGTAGTATATGATAAAGACCAAAGAGAGACACAGACCAAGATAGACTTGCTTTACCTTTCTTTGTCAGGCCAAGAGTCCTAACACATCTCTAAAATCAAATAAAGTTTCCAAGGTTTATTTTAAAAGTATTTCTTTAAAAGGTATTTTTGGGCCAAAAAAGAGTATTTCTATACAGGTGAGCATAGCTGGGTAAAATATCCACAGGACAAAGGTCCCCAAAAGATCAGCTAAAGTTAGAGGTGTTTGTCAACAAGCTTCAAAACTCCCAAAGTTAAAAGGCTTCAAACATTCTTGCATCAGTTTGTAAATCTTTGGTTCTTTCTGCCAACATCTTAACCCTCAGTCTTGTATGATCAATAAACAGTGAAGTGAAGTCATATGTCTGTTACCAATTCAGCTTGAAAAGCTCTGAAATGGTTCCATCTTTTTCCAAACTTGTCCATGTTTTAATGAGTAACTTCTTTTCCCAACACTGAAGTCTTTAAACTTTACTGAGCCTCTCGTTTTTTATTTTTCTTCTGTGGGCCCAATCAGCTCACTAGCCTCTTGATCTATAACTCTTAACCTTGGCTATATGATGGAGTCACCTGGAGCTCTTAAAAACACAGATGCCTGGTTCCACCCCCAAGATTTTAATGGGCCCCAGCATTTCTGTAAATCTCTCCTTCTCTTCAGTCAAGTGAATGATATATCTCATTTTGAGAAGGAAATGGCTATTGGTTGCTTCTAACTCTAGAGTCTTCCCTGGGACCAGGTAATGGGCTCGTTCATGGACACCTTGTCAATGTGGCATCAATAAACCAGTGAAATTCATCCATACTACACTCTTGCTACCCATCATGGACCAAGAACTCACCCTTGGCCACCTCATTCCCCAGAGGATTGACTTTCCAGTCTTTATCATACAGCCATAGAAAAGTGCCCCACTTTTTAAATGATTTGAACTCAGCAAAATTAACACTCTTATCAGGAACATAAAATGAGGAAATTAAAAGGGATGTTTCATAAATCAGTAGTAACATATTGAGACAAATGGCTAACCTGGACAGCAGAATGAGAGCAAATAAATAAATAACTGTGCAAAATTAGACAATACAGTTTAAATGAACAGTGTGAAAACTGGTGTATACTCTATTTAAATGATACAAATAAAACCAATAAACTGATGGGGCCCACACAAATGATTTAAGATTACCAAAAATTTTTAAGAAGATATATGCCACTCATCCTCAGAAAGATTGGTAAAGTACTACTAAATATTCTTGAGCCCATTTTAGAGTGAAACATGTATATATACATTATTAATGTTCAAATGCTACATGTGAAATTCTGCTATAGCTATAAAAGGTAGAAAGAAACATTAGCTGGATTCTAGCCTACAAACTAAATTGAGTGAACAAAAATAAAAGATAAATCACAAGATATGCCACAATATAAGATTAATAGAATAAGAATAGAATAAGAAAATCAATAGAATAGAATAAGAAAAAAATAAAAATTTATCAATTTTATTCTCATAAAGTATAGTTTTATTTAGATGCATGCATGATTGCAATGTGGGAAGAAAATGCCGTAACTTCTATTTATATTTATTTTCTTTAAAAAGGAAATCATTTTAGCTGATATTTAGCTTTGGTCAGTATAGCAGAGGTGCTGACCTCGCTTACAGTAGTAGGACACCCCTCTGGAGAAGAAGAGGGCTTCCACAGTGTGGGTGGGAGCTATGAATTCACTTTGATACAATAGCCTGTTAAATCAATTTATCGATTCTAACATGTACCTTTATACCAAGAGAACCCTAAAATGGACAGATCCATGCAAAGAACCCAAGAATTAAAGATAATATTAGTAATATGCAAGCTTTAACAATGTAGAAGGCACAGAACTCAAGCTTCTTACTCCTATGGAAAGTTTTCTTTCACTGACAATTACAAGGTAAAAACAATGAAAAATTTAATCAGATCTGACAAGAATTTGGCCAAAATAGAGAAAAATTATTAGGAGACTATTATCTAAATAGTTATGTAGGACTATGTATGATAAATGAAAAGTCCCACCTCAAGGATATGGTGCCTTGACATATTAGCTAGTTCATACATATAATTTATAAATAAATGAGATATGTGTTTTGAGGATGCATACCAAAAGTTTTGCAGACATACAACCCAAGAGTTTGGAGATAACCATCTCAAAGCAATACTCCAAAAGTGGTATAGTATCCTTTTCACATATTCCCAGCAAAATAACAATAGACGCTGTCACTTGAGTATCTTTGCCTGCATTGTTATTTTACTGTACTTATATAGACTCATTCTTTGTGTTGAATATTATGTAAATTTGGGATAGACTAACAAAACATACAGGATCATTTCAAAAATTTATACTATTTGGAGATAAAACCAAAGTATTCATGAGAAATTTGCATTTTAAGGGTAACAAAATGTGATTACTTTTAAAGTAATTTAGAGTGAGTGAGTGTGACATTGTCTAGGAAAAGCCCTACTTTTAAATGAAAGCTTATGAATAATTTGCAATTCACACAAAGCAACATGCTAAGCAAAGATAGCATATATTAGCATACTGGTTATAGTTTCCATAGAAGTACATGCTTTTAAAGTTTGTGGGGGAAAAGTCTTTATTCTTAAGTAGTCAATACCTGCAAAAATATTGTTTAAATATTTTACTCAGATAAATTTGGTCTGTTTTGCAAACAGTTTTATTGGGACACAGACTTGTTTATTTGCTCACATACGATTATTTGCACCACGATCCTGACTGACCTCTGGGCTGCACGTCAACAATCAGTAAAGGAAAAGGTTCAAGTTCATCATCAGAGGGAGAAGAATAGAAAAAGAGAAGGAGCAGGATCTCTAATCTGCGTGTCACCATCAAAGCCCCAAATCCTCGCTTGCTTCTGGCCCTTGACAGAAAAAGTTTGCAGAACCCTTGGTCTAGCCTCTTGTTTGAATTACTGCAAATTGAAAATAACTGGTTGAAATTAAATTTTATTATATATCAGGAAAATATTGTTTGAAGCCAAATTACCTCCTAAGGAAGGCAGGTACTGTTGAAAGAGCCAGTGGGCGCTGTGTTGAGCAAGGCCCTTCTTGTGCAGTGAAGGGTCAACAGGGAATTTGCGAAGAGGGTGCACAGAGCTGTGTGGCTCTGCATGAGTGACAGCATCTGGAGTGCTGCAAGAAGGAAGAAGTGAGGACAGAAAGCAAGGAGGGAGGATGTGGGCCCAGCACACCTGAGGTGCACATCAGTGACCTGAGAGGGAAGAGGGGACGGCTGACACATAAACCAAGCTAATGCAGGAGGAGCGGGCTTGTGGAACCAGAGAGTCAGCAGCTGAAATCTCTGAAAATTCTTTTAAACCACTGGGAGAATGTTAGAGTTTGCACAAGATAGGGTGACGAGCTCCTAGACAATCATATCTATTTAGGAGGCACCACGATCCTGACTGACATCTGGGCTGCACGGCAACAATCAGTAAAGGAAAAGGTTCAAGTTCATTATCAGAGGGGGAAGAATGGAAAAAGAGAAAGGGGCAGGATCTCTAATCTGTATTGTGGGAACTTCAGGCAATTCCCGTGTGAGTAGGCATTTCACCACATTTGCCTTTCACACCAAGCCCTTTGCACAGATCAAGGATACCTAGACGAGCCAAAACTTTTATTTCTCTACTTTTGTAAACTGTTTCAACTTTGATATTCTCCATTTTTATTTCTATATCTGTTTATGTAATGAGTTGCATAGTTTTCATCTACCTAATAAGAACTCCATTGAAAAAATACTTAGCATGTGAAGGGAGACTTTTACTTAATTTCTCCAAATTTATTTTTTAAGTGAAAATATAGTCTTTTAAATGATTATAGAACTAGATTCACAGACACATAAAATATTAGAAATAGAGAAGGTATGTGGCCATCTGGGTGACCCCTTCATTGAGGCAGCTTCATTTTACAGGCAGGATGACTACCTGTATATTTTATACATGTACATGTACTATCTTCATTTTACAGGCAGGGTGACGACCTGTCAGCCTGGCTGACTTGGCTCTCAAGCATGTTCTGCTAGGCCAGAACTTACTCAATGGACAGTCTTGGCCAAGCATCCTGGCATAAATACATTCAGACGTTTGTTTTCCATAGTTATTTACACTTTTAAGATCTGAAATTTTAGTTTACCAAAGTGGCTTAATACATTTAATAGGATTTTAATATAATAGTTCTGTGACACCAAAGTTGTGATTAAAAAAGACAACTTCTGCTTTAAGAAGTGCATTCCTCTTTCAAAAAATAGAATCTTGGAAGTTCTTTAACTTGGTTTTACAAGGGAATAGTGTTATGGCTATTTAGGAAATTAAAACTCTTTTAAATCAAAGGAGTCTCTCTTCTATGGTATCACACATGGGCCAAAAATTAATATCCAGGAATTTTCTCTAACAGAAATTACAAAGAAAATGCAAAAGAAAAAAAAAACCTAACATGGCTTTTCCAGTGATATCTGGTACAGCACTAGTTTGTTTTTTTTAATTCCTATTATTTCAAATGCATCAAGAGTCAATATTTTTATAAAATACATAGAAAGCAATGAGTAGAATAATAACATGAAAAAATACAGACACAAAAATTATTAACTTGACTATCTGGTTATTAAATTATTACATTGCTCTAAAAGTTTAAATTATTACAATGCTCTATAAGTTTCTGAATGTTTACTCTTAACACAACACGTAAGACAAAAGCTTATGGGCACCAGTGTGTAGGCCATACTGCAAATAGTGTTCCTTTAAAGACTTTGTTTCTTTTTTAACAAGCGAATGCCAATGAGCACATGGCACTTGTCCTGAAAGGAGGTGTTAGCACTGCTAATGTTGAGTGTTAGGACTACAGGTGTTGTTTGACACCCACAGCAAGCTGCCTTATACTAGCAAACTGCAGGAATCTTAGAGGGAGGAACACTCATGAATGTCATGTGGGGCGAAACTGGAGATGGCATTAGCAGTCACTTGATTTCCATTTTCTACAGGTTCCAATCTCAAAATAAAAAGTAGACACATGCATTGTGGCACATGGAGAAAAAATAGATACACATTTTAAAAACTCTTACCCTCCATATTGTTTTTTTACTCTCAAATGTGCATTACATTTATGTTGGCCATATTACTCATGGAAAAGTCATGGCTATGATTATACATAGTTCTTGCAGGCATACACAATGTCAAATTTTATAAATTATAAGTTGCTTAGATCAGAGGCTGATCTAAATACAGACAACTTTCTGTATTCTCCACAAAGCTTGACAGGTGCCTTGCACATAGTATATATTTTTTAAAAAATTGGATGGAATAAATACATTGCTGTAGTCATCAGAAAACTCTGTACGTACTAATCTGCAAGTATTAACAGGACATTTACTGTGGTGTGGACTGACATCTCCAAGACTGCACTCAAGTCTTAAAGGCCTCTACTATATACTGTAATCATTGGGGGCTTTTATCCCTATTGATTATAGCAATTTCATATTCTGTAGGAATTATATAAATTGGTACCTAATTTGTTCAATTAATAGGCTTGCTCTTCTAGAAGTATCCATCATCACTCTACATTATAATACATCTATTATTATTATTAGAGTACAATTATTCTAAGAACTATAGTACAAAGGCAGTTACTGGAGACTTGGAGACGTGGGAGAATTCTAAGGGCACTATTCATGAAGAATTGGCTCTCAACATTGAAAGGCAGACACTAAAGTATTCCCAGTCTTCAGTTTCAGGTCTCAAAGTGTGGTATGTAGAACAGAGGCATCAGATTCTTTAAGGTACAGATTTAGGGCCCAATCATAGCCTCCATCAGGACCATCACAGAGGAACTCCCAGAACAGGGTCTTTCAACAAGCACCCCTGATGGATTAAATGCGCACTAAATCTGAGTACACTTCTACATTCTAATTAATATATTATAAAATGCTTATTTTCTTCTCATCCAAGTCTGATATATTCTAGATGTAAATATCTTTTTAAAACCATAAAATGATTTAAAGAAAGCAATCACATTCTAATCTTCCATATAACATTTCCAGTTCTCCAGTCTATTAGCATTTTGTTCACAGTAATGACAATGTTTTTAAAGGAAAGAATGAAATATAAGTTTTAAAACATTAAGCTATACTAAAATGTTTATAATGCTGCAACTCTGGAAAAGATCTTTATTATATTTGAAATTTTTGACTGCACAAAAGCCAAAAACAGATGCATTTTATTGGTTGGAACAGTATTCAGAGAATGCTTATATGATGTGAGGGAAGCAGTAAGACATGGTGGTTAAATTATAGAAATCATATGGAGGTTCATCAAAAGACTAGGCATGGACCCACCATATGATCAGCTGTACCACTTCCCAGTATTTATCCAAAAGCATGAATGTCATCAAACTGCAATGATACATGCATACCCATGTTCACAGAAGCACAATTCACAACAGTCAAACTATGGAACCAGCCCAGATGTCTGTGAGTGGATAAATGGATTTAAAAGTGTGGCAGAGATACACAATGGGGTTTTCTTTTACCATAAAGAAAAATGAAGTTATATCATTTGCAGGGAAATGGATGGAACTCGAGAACATTATATTGAGCAAAATAAGCCAGACTCAGAAAGTCAAGGGTAATATGTTTTCTCTCACATGTGGAAGATAGAGAGGAAAAAGGAAGAGAAAGGTGGGGTGGTATCTCATGAAAATCAAAGGGAGAATAGTACAGTAGAGGAAAAGGGTCAGGGAATGCAGGAAGGAAAGAAAAGGGGAGCTACTGGAAAATTATATTATTATATTTTATATATGCACAAATATATAACAACAAATCCCACCATTATTAATTATAATGCATCAAAAAAATATGGGGTTAAGCAAGGAGGTTCTCTGGTCACACTCTCCTCTGCTTGCTGGCTGTGACAACTTAGGCTCTTTACTTAACTTCTCTGAGATGGTATTTCCTAATTAGCATTACCAAGAGTAATACCTCAAAGGGTGGCTCAGAGATTAAAATGGAATGGTGCATAGAAAGTCCTTGCATGCTGTCTAGCACATAGCAAGTGCTTAATAAATGCTTTCAGTGACAACACTTACATGGACACAATGTCCTCAAGCCTACACACCAAAAATAGGACACAACTATTTTTAACTTTTCTAACCAAAAGATAATCTCTACCATAGGGAAGTGAAACATTCAGCAAGTCTCCTCTTTGCTACTCCAGGCTTTTTACAGAAAGGGTACATGTGAAAGGCCTGCTGCATTCACATGCAGGCCACGGTGGGCTTGGCTGACAGCCCAAGCATGGTATCCTCAGAGGCCACACTTTGTACATCCTGAAGGTCCCCACAGCACAGTTAACAGTGCCTTCCACCCAGTGGGCCTCAACAAACATGTGTTAAGTTTCCCTAAGCATGTGTTAGACTCTCTGGGTTTGTAGACATATAATTCCTTTCCCTACAGCTGCTTTTATCCAGGGGGGAAAAAAAAGCAAAGAAGCAATAAGAATAAGCTAAGCTAGAGAAACAATATAAAAGAGCTCACATGAATACTTCAGAATATTCTCTCTGGCAGCCCCAAATCTTGCTCATCTATGTTAAGCTAGACGTTGCAAAATAGGCTTCCCTCATATTTTGGTAATAGGCTCTTCATTTCTTCACAGCCTTGGGAAGGGTCAGAGAAAAAGGAAGATGGAGCCAGTGGAACCCTTTGGGAGAAGATGAGACTGCTCCAAATTGGCTCCAAATTATTTACAACCTGGGAAACCCAGATATGCCAGATTTGGGAAGCAAAGAGGCTTTGGGGGTGGTGTAACATTTCAATGAAGAAACGGTTTCCAATACATACCCATGCAAGTCATCTCAGTGCTTGTCAATCTGAGCAATAGGCAGATGTGCCAGCTCTCATGCTGAAACCAGATGTCCCCTTTAGCAAGTGCTGACAGCCAAATGACAAAATACCAATCGAAACCTTCACTGTCCTTTCCCCTCATGCCTACTGCGTTTCACTCAATTATTAGTTATTGAGTGAGGCATAAAATAATGACAAGAGGACCAAGAAGGGAGTCTAAACTAGAACTTCACAGCACAGTGATGAACTTGGAGTTCAGCTATTCACTGCATAATCAACTCGAACAGTTACAGAGACTCCAGTTTTCATAAGAAACTCTTCAACGAGCATAATTATTATATTATTGTGAAGACATTTTCTTCCATGACCTTGTATATGATCATGACAATTCAGGGTTTATCTGTATTCAGTTCCTTCCTGTCAAGAGATACCTGCAAGGGATTCCCCCCACCCTTGCCCCAAACAAACCTGCAGAGGGAGCTGGTTACTTGGATAAGCAATTGATGCCTTAGACTTGCAAGTCAATCTAGCATTGGGTTGACTGGGTTCAAACACACTAAACATTTGTGAAGAAAGTGGGCTGATGGTTGACAAAAAATCGTTGCTTTGAGGATTGAACTTTTACAGCTTGTTGAGCTAATAAAGGTAGAGACTTGCTGAATGTTTCACTTCCCTATGGTAGAGATTATGGGAAGGTCATATGGTACTGAAACCATCTGGTTTTGGGTTTTTGTTTGTTTGTTTTGGTACTGGGTATTGAACTCTGGGACACTCAACCACTGAGCCACATTCCCAGCCCTATTTTGTATTTTATTTAGAGACAGGGTCTCACTGAGTTACTTAGTGCCTCACTTTTGCTGAGGCAGGCTTTCAACTTGCGATCCTCCTGCCTCAGCCTCCCGAGCTTCTGGGATTACAGGCGTGAGCCACCATGCCCCGCCTGAAACCATCTATTTTTTATCCTTCTCTCCCACATGATTCCTAAGAGTGGGATCATAGATCTCATTTTCTTTGTTGCTCCATCATTCTCTTTGTCACTAAATCAATCTTTTTGAGAGAGAATAAGTCTTGAGTCCCTCTCTCATTCTCTCTCTCACTGTCTATATCTCTCTCTCTGTCTCTCTCACTATCTGTATTCCCCCCCACCCCCCACCCCGAAGACACTTAAAAGAAATTCACCAAAGATCAAGTGGCCTTACTATTAAGGCCAGGAAATACTCCCCTAAGAAGGAACTGTCCTCCTGAAGCTGGTTCTACCAACACCAACAGCCCCACTACACTATTTTCTCAGATAAAACAGAAAGGCAATGTGGGACCATAAGAAGGTTCTGAATTCCCCAGCATCTGAACAAGGTAATTTAGGATTATTACCTCCCTCATTCCATGTGGGCTGTTCAGAAAGCAAATACAACCAACCTCTCTTTAAAAACTATGCAAACCACATAGCATAGCAAGGAAGATTATGAACATGAAACGGTCACCTACCAGGTATGTTTTGAAATTTCCCAATAGGTGCCAAAGAGGAAAAGCTGACATGGATGCCAGCCATAGACACCTGCTACTTCAGTGTATTCATCCCCCCTGCTCCTAGGTGTATCTGGAACATTTCCTTCCCAGGTACTGGAGGAAGATCTTCACTTGGCAAACTTGCTCACAAAGGCTGGTTTGATGCCCAGTGCCTCTGAGGTGAGAATCCTGAGTCCCTGGGTGGTAGGCACCTGGCCAGGCTGCCAGGCTGACATTCTCTAGTGCTCCCTGAAGAACCCCAGAGTGGTCTTCTCTTCCCATCCTTTATTCTCCCCCTGAACCAGCTGATATACTTGCCATATTTTCCACAATCATTCTCCCTGTCTCTAGATCGACATAAATAATGAAAACCTGTTAGCCACCTTCACCCCGATTTCCAGCATTCAACAATGAATTATTTCTTGGGTCTCAGTGTCATTCTATTTCTAGAATGCACCAGGCTTGGACTACATCAAGATATAAAACACAGATCCCCATCCTCATGGAACATACATGCCAGTGACATGTTTGCCTAACTCAGTGACCTGAAAAGAACCAACTACCTGCTGTGATCATTCTCTACGGCTCAGAGAACACCAGGCTTTCTGCCCTCTGGCCCAGCCCCTACTATCAAACTTGCCTTCCCCTACACTCTGTACTCCAGTTACATCTACCTGAGCCACCATTCATTCACTCACTCCTCCTTTCCTCTGGCATGTTTACCCCCCTAGCTCAGCCCTCCCGCCTCTCCTGGACTGCCAAGACCTGCTCATCCTTCAAGAACCAGCTCCATCGACATCTTCTTGAAAGGCTTCCTGTACTCAAGCAAGCCATCAGTCACTTCCTCCTCCAATTCAATTCGGATATTGTACTGATCTGCTTCCTGTTTTGCTTCCACCTCCAGACTGAGAGCTCACTGAAGTCAAGGTTCATGCTGTGCAGCTTGGACCACCTCAAGCAATTTCCCTTGTACATGACTGACATGCAGAAGGTGCTCAAGTAAACATCGATTCATTTTTGGTAACCCTCTTTCATTTAGAGTCAAAAGCTTTTTGCTCACCACTGAGGATCCCTAATTCAGTGGAAAGAATTCTTCTTTTCCTAGAGGTAGTAGATATTAGATTAAATAAGGTAGTCACTCACTTCACTTCTGGAAGCAACAGCCCGGTGCAGCGGAGTCAGCCACATGTTGTCCTTGGCATTCACACGAGCTCCTGGAACCAAACGGCACAAGTTAGAGGAATAATGGAGTCAAAGAACCTTCTGCCAGTGTTACTCAAATGCTCTATCTTGCTCCTGTTTGCCTGATATAACCACCAGATGTTCTTTTTTTTTTTTTTTTTGGCATCCATCATGTCCTGACAATATTTTGTCTGGGATGAGAGGACCTGTAAAAATGTTTTATCTAAAAATTCCAATGTTTTCTCTAGGACTAGCCAGATACTTTGATAGGAAAAAGCCAGCTTCCACAAAGCTTTTGCACAGACACAACATGGAGCCTATGTAGATTACTCACAGCCCCCTCCTGCTATGGAGTGGGCAGAGAGGCTCAAGCATGAGTCGGAACCAGCTCACACTCACATACTCCTCACACCCAATAAATTTTATGAAGCCATGTCATCATCACGGAGCAGAGGCTCCCCCTGAATGGATTCAGGAGAAGCAGGATATGCTCTTCTTCCAGGAGACTCTCACAGTTCTCCGTGACAGCAAGCCCTCCAAGTCTATGTCTGAACAGCAAAAATACCCACAACAAACTTCCTTTTTTGTGGTTCGGGGTTTTGATCAGTCTTTTGGTCAGAGATGAAACGTTCTATTAAAGAGCTTACAGAAGGGTAGGACGAGAAAACTATGCAAAATGTCTCCGTAGATGCAACAAGAAGAGCCCATTTTAGCTGTAGGACAGCAAACAAAGAAGCTCAGGAGGTCAAAGAGTGGAAGCATGAACCAAAAAACTACACAGTAAGGCAGGGGAGGGGAAGAAAAGAGGGGGTACCTCAAGGGACAAGAGCCGAGAAAGTAAGTCAAGTAGAAGCAGAGGTTGACTAATCTCCTCGGACCAATGCCAGCTGGCAGCTGAAATACAGAACTTTAAAAAGGCAGCAAGAGACTTTCATGGGTAAAAGTGAGCTTGACGTTTAGTTTAAGGCATGAACCAAAGGAAATAACAAATCATAGAACTTACACTGTCTTAACTGAAGAACAAATACCATTAACAGCAATTAACCACAGAAAACATGAACACAATGTCTAAAGCAAAGAGAGGCAAAATACCTCTCCCTCCAGCCTCCATTCTGATTTCATTGGTTTGAGATGGCATCAAGCACAAATATTTTTTAAATGCTCCCTAAGATCCAAGATTATTGTAACATCCTGTCAAGGTTGAGAGCCACTGATGAATTGTTGCTTAGTATATATCAAGGTTAAAAATCATTTGAAAGCTAATCTCATTAGTACCAGCTTGCCTAAAAGGTTTCAACCTCCCTCACTTTGATAAGGAACACAGTAAAATCAGTGTGGGTGGGCAAAGGCTGCACACATCTCTGGCCCCAGTAGCAGGATGCTCTGAGCTAAATGCTCTGGAGTAAACTGAACGTGGTGTTGGAAGATCCGTGGTCAGAAGACCCAGATTCAAGTTCTGATTTTAACACCTACTGGCCCCAGTGATTTAGAGCCCCTAATCTGTAAATGAGTCTAACAATAACAATAATACTAACACTTCTCTATTCATTGCATTGGGTACCTGGGAGAATCAGATGGACATGAAGATGCTTTGTAAACTGCAAAACACTAAAAAAAAAATATTAGCAGTTCTTATTTCCAAATCACTTCTAATGCTCATCTACCTCTAGATCTACAACTCAGACTTTCACAGCGGGTAAAAAGCATGGCCATTGCCCTACCAAAATGAGAAGCCCTACACAGAGATTTAAGAACACAAAGAATCATCACCTAGAACTTGTACAAGCAAGTATCATTTTAAGAGAAAGAGAACTCAAGTGTCAGAGAATGCTAAAGAAAAGAAAACCCAGATATTGTTAAAACAGAAAAAAAAAATGGTGGATCTTAAAATCAAAGTATCACTACCTAAAACAAATTTTATGGGGAGGGGAAAGGAGGGATCATGAACTGAAATTGATTCCTGTGCATATATGAGTTTGTCAGGATGAACCCAACTGCTATGATTAACTATAAAGCTCTAACTTAAAATTTTTAAATTTAATTTTTAAAAATAGATTTTTTAATTAAGAATACAAACAACAATAAGTGTTAGCAAGGATGTGGGCGAAAAGTATACTCATACATTGCTGGAGGGACTGCAAATTGGTGCAACCAATCTGGAAAACAGTATGGAAATTCCTTAGAAAACTTGATATGGAACCACCATTTGACCCAGCTATCCCACTCCTCAGTCTATACCCAAAGGACTTAAAATCAGCATACTATAGTAACACAGCCACATGAATGTTTATAGCAGCTAAATTCACAACTTGGATGTTCTTCATTAGATGAATGGATTAAAAAACTGTGGTATATATACACAATGGAATATTACTCAGCATTAAAAGAGAATAAAATTATGGCATTTGCAGGTAAATGGCTGGAGTTGAAGAAAATCATGCTAACTGAAATAAGCCAATCCCCCCAAAAAGCAAAGGTCAAATGTCCTCTCTTGTTAAGTGAATGCTGATCCATAATGGGGTGGGGGAGTAGATGGGAAAAATGGAGGAACTTTGATTGCGCAAAGGGGAGGGAGGAAAGGGGAGGAGGCACGGCAGCAGGAAAGATGGTGGAATAAGATGGACATCATTACCCTAGGTACATGTATGACTTCACATATGGTGCGATGCTACATCTTGTATAACCAGAAGAAAAAGTTGTGCTACAATTGTGTACAATGAATCAAAATGCATTCTGCTGTCATATATGCCTAATTTAAATAAATAAGTAAATAAATTTTTTAAAATTCATATTTTATCTTCTGAGTTCCAACAGATTGCCAGATTATTGTTACTAAGCCTACCTTTCTGGTTTAGAAACAAACATAATTAGAAAGAAAGAGAGGGAGGGAGGGAGGGAAAAAAGGAAGGAAGGGAGGGAGGGAAAAAAAGAAGGAAGGAAGGAAGGGAGGGAGGGAGGGCGAGGGAGGGAGGGAGGAAGAAAGGAAGGAAAGAGGAAAGAAAAAAAAGAAAAGAAAGAAAACAGCATTTATCCTTACAGGTTCTAGTATTTCTTCTTCCAAACTTCTAGGAGTTAGTCAACCCTTCTAAAACTACCCACCTTTTTGTCATGTCTTTTCTTGGGTCACAAAAATGTCTAACCACATTGTGTTCAAGTTGTGTATCTCTCTTGTGAGCCAAATGCACATTTGTTACTTATTTTTAGGCTGTTTCTTTGGTACTCATGTCACAACAAACACCATTCAGATTTCACGCAGTCTTGAAGGACTGGCTTCAAGTCCATTATTCATAGTCTCCATAGTCTCTGAAGGAGTAAATTTTGTTTTTTGCTTTTTTTTTTTTTTTTAATTCAAAAGCTAATGCAAGAAGAAACCCAATTGGCAAGACACATACTGGAAAGATACTTTTCAAAATTCACCAGAGAGAAGCAAATGGAAGCAGCATTAACATACCATTTCATATCCAACAAATTGGTACAAGATAAATGTAACAATGCCTAGAGGTAACAAGGATATAGAGTAACAAGAAGACTCAGCATAAAACCAGTAGCAGGGTGAATTGGTATAAGCTCCTTTGGGGGAATGATGAGGTGGCATCACCTAGTAAAACTTATGTTGAGCATACCCCCTCCCACCTGGAAATTCCACCCCAATCATATCCTTACACATGTAAGAATGTTCACTGCAGCATGATTACACAATAAGAAGTTGTAATTCTAAATGTTGATCAAGGGGGAAATGCATAAGTACATTGTGGTGATTTGTACAATGGAATCCTACATGGTCATGGAAATGAACAGCCTGAAGTTCTGTATATACACAGATGTACTTAAATTTGTTAAACTGAACAAATGAATTGAGTTGCAGAACAAAACCTTGTGGCATAATTCCAGTTATATAAGGTGTTTAGATTTACAAAAACAATTCTATATGTTGTTTATGGGTACATAGAAATGAAATAAAAGCTAAAATATGGTTAGAGAGAACAGATGCAAATTCTGGACAGTGGTTGCATCTAGGGAGGAAGAGTGGGAAAAGGGATGAAGTTAGGGTGACCAGATGGCTATAACTGGGCCTTCAATGTTTTAAATGTCCTTTTTAGAAAAGACACAATGCAAATATGACAAAATGTTAAGATTTACTAAAGCTTGGTAGAAAGTATGTGGATATTCATTATATCATTCTCCATACCTTTCTATATGCTTCAAATATTTCCTAACAAAGTATTTTTTAAATAAAGCTAGGACATTTGAGGTTTTGTGTTTACTAAAAATGGGAGGGGTGGTAAAACTCAGTTGCATTTTCTTAGATTATTTTTGTTCTGGGTTTGCAACCCTTTACAGAAAACAACACTCTCCACCCTTTCCATATAAAGTGGCCCAGCCATACAGTATATACTGCCAAGATTTTCCTAAGGCTTGCTCCAGGTGAGGAAAAAGCAAGTGCTGCCTCTGTATCTGAAGATGACCTTGGTTATATGGTCTGATTTGAAAGGAAAATTTCAAATTTTAATGATATGTTACCTGTTGGTCTTATGTTACTTTTTTCTCATGTTTTTCTCCCTCCACAATCATTATAGCTCATCCCAGCTGTTGCCCGGTAAGGCAGGATGAGCATACCGAGAAGGAGACCACTGTAACCCTTCCTCCCCAGGGTGGGAGAGCTCCAGAATCTGGGGAACCTTTTGCAGTCTCAGTGCCATTTGATTATCACTACATTGTGAAGCTAAGCATCTCACTCCAGAAGCTCCCTCAACAGCCAGACGACCAGACACCAAAGGCAGCAAGGCACATGCCCTACAAGTATTTTGTACTCAGACTGGTGGTTCTGCTTTTGCCACTGCAAGTCTGAATCTTACCTGCCATCTCTTTCTTCTTCCCCCACACTTTCTTTTTCCTTCCCTCTTTCTCCTCTCCCTTCCTACCTTCTCCTCCTTTACCTGTTTCTCCTCCTCTTCCTCCTTTCCCCCACTCCCCCGCCACCCCTCTCTCTCCCTCTCTCTCTCCCATACAACCCATTTCTGACTTTTGCATGTGTGTGTTAGGTGACTCTATAACATCTTCCTAAAGGAAATAACTATAGACAAATGTCAAGACTAATCTTCAAGGGTGTTTTATTAAATGCTGGGAGCCATTAGCCAAGTAGGTATGACAATTTCCTTGCCAGCGTACCCCATGTTGCTGACATGTTGCAGCGACATTGAATGTAGGTGACCTTGCTCAAGGACCAAGGCAGATTAGGGTGTTCCCGGTTTTAAGATAATCCTGTTTAGGGCGTTCCCAGTTTAGGTTCCAGGTTTAAGGTTTAAGATTATTCCTGCTGGGAATAGGGCGTATCCTGCTGCCTGAGTTCCCCTTGAGTTCTCACGGGATTCAGACAGTATATTTTGGAGATAGAAGCCCAGAGAACGTGGATTTGGGCAGAGAACGTGGATTTGGGCAGAGAACGTGGATTTCCCCAGAACGTGTTTGTAGACGGCTGGTGTGAGTTCGGGAATAAAGAGTTGCTGTTTGAATCTACAAGCTGTGTGGTGGCTCGTGATTGTGTGCCCAGCCAGACTGCGGCATTTGTGCCCAGCCAGACTGTGGCATTTGGCGTCCTGTGCGGGGAACTTCTAAAGCTTGGAGGTAAGTGAAATTGCTCGCCCCTGAGGAAGAGCGAAAGAATGGGTGACCAATTCAAAAAACAATGTGTTATTGTTTTGATTTATTTTGTTTTTATTTCAAGTTGCCTGTTCCTAGAACTTTCTCAGGCAAACTGGGGAAAATGGTTGACTCAAGGTTTGAAGTTGTTCGCCTCCGAGCAAGAAAAATTGTTAGAGGAAGGAGGCACCCCAGTGAGACCAAGAACAATTAGGGCATATGTTGATACAATACAAAAATGTAGCCCATGGCTTTTTAAAGAAGAGTTATTAAGTATATCAATGGGACCATCATGGTATCCTTTAGAAGGATTTTTCTTCAAGAAAAAGATGGCTAGTTCTGTTTACTACACTTATCTAAGATCTTGGTTTTTACAGATATCTGATTAATTTACAATGCTAAAGTGTTAAAATATCAACCACTAAATATAAAATCAAGTGTTATTTACTTATTAAGTTCCATAAGGTAACATATTTAAACATTATGTGTGTTTTCATAAATTGGTAAATGGAAAAAGGTTTAATATTGCTTTGTGTCTGTGTCTTTGCTAAAACAAGGTTACTAAGAGTTAAGATTCTATCGTGTAATTTATATACAAAGAGTAGAAAAATTTTCAGTTGGGTTTCAATTATAGTATTATAGTATCATAAAAAACATGAAAGTCTTTCATCTTATTAAAGTGGAGTAATTTGTCTAAATCAGAAATTTTATAAGAGTTGTTTCAAAATGTGAATTTATAAAAAGGGTTAACGGTTAAAAAAGATTCAAGATGTGGAAATATATTTTAATATAAAAGGTTAAAGGAAAAAGAAATGTTTCTAGATGAGATAATCTCTGTGTGGTAAAGTAAAAAGTTGTAAAATGCCATTTAAAAAGATTTTGAGGAAACTAGACTTACTTTAAAAGCTTGAGAAAGGAAAAAAGAAGAAAAAAGTATTTGTACATGGCAGATTGAGACAAAGCTTCTCAATGGAGTTTAAAAAAAAAAGCCTTTGGTTGAAGGGCAGCCATGTAAACTAACATTAAAGAGATTTAAACAGAATCTAAGCCTCGTTTAAAAGAGTGAAGTTGTAGGTGGTGAAAAAGTACATTTAAAAGTACAGTATAGATGATAATTGGAAGGCTTTAAAAGGTTAAATTGAAGGTGGTTAAAATGCCTTCATGATGGAGGAAAGAAGCTTAGTTAATCTTAAAGGCATTGCTTAAAAAAATGGGAAGATAATAGGATAAAAGATATTTAGATAAAGAAGATTAAAAATTTAAAGTGAAAAACTTTAAAGACAGAAGTATAGAAAGTTAAAAAGAAAAAAGATAAAGAAGATGTAAAAAGATAGAAAAGATGTAGGAAGACAAGAATTTTAAACCCACAAAATAGGAAAAAAAAAAAAAAACTAGGAGGAAAATAAGCAACTAAGGGTAAAAATACAAACCTTAGGAAAAAAAAAAAAACAAAAGATAGAAATAAGATAGAAAATGGTTAAAAATGTCAAGTAAGGTATTACACAGATAGAAAATGCAAAAAGCTAAGACAACTATTAGATACAGACATACTTATTAAAGCAAAAAGAGGGAATTGGAAAGGGGTATATATCCCCCATAGATAAACTTAAAATAACGCTTTTTACTCTAAACTTTTTAAATTTGGATTCATAAGGACTTAGTGCTGCGGAAAGGCATATGTATTCAAAAAATGTACATAAGCCTAAAGTGCTTTGGAAAGATATTCTAACAGGACAATGGAAAGGTCCTGACCCAGTGATTGTCTGGAGTCGGGGGTCTGTTTGTGTGTCTCCACAGGGAGAACAGCAGCCGATTTGGATTCCAGAGAGATTAACTAAAACAATTTCTACAGATCGAAAAGAAGATGATTTGACTCAAATCCATAACAGCTGATATTCAGAACTCCAGCTTGGCCATTCTTACATCTGCGACAGTGATTAACCAGGATGCTTTTTTCAATAGCTATTTTATTATTGCATTTTTCCACATCATAAGGTTCTATTTTTATTTTTTGAGCTCATGCAAACCTAGGTTAATGTTTTTATGATCAGTTTTATTTTTTGACTGTGGAGTTTTTAAACATTGCAATGGAGATTTCACCTAGGTAAAGCTACAAGGCCTTTACTATTTTCTTATGTGTTGTACGTTTGTGTACACTCTTGTGTTTTGTGTTGTATGTCTGTATGTGCGTATGTCCATATTTCTTATATGAGGAGCGCTCATGAAAAAATGGATCCGAATTATTATTATTTTTTTTTATTCACGTGATTTAAATGGTTTAATTTAAATTAGGTAAACAGCTGTTAAGGATTGTTTTTAAAGGTGGTTAACAGATCTGTTTGTTTACTAGTTTAAATTAGGTAAAAGGCTGTTAAGGATTGTTTTTAAAGTAGGTTAACAGATCTGTTTGTTTACTTTCACCTTTCCTTTTCATTATATTTAATAATTCTTTTCAGGATAATGTCTCTTTAGCATCATTGCCAGAATTCCTATCTCCATCCCAGTGCCGGTGAAGAACTCAACAAGTAATGCTCAATCAAAGAGTCAACTTACTTTGGGAGGAAACTTACTTTGGGAGGAAATGGACATATTGATAGATTCCTCCGCTTTGAACTGCTTGCAGAACTTGCCTGGACTATGTAACTATCGTTTGGTGCAGCGAATTGTGGTAATGCTGGCATATCTTTGCTGATGGTGTCACCAGTGATGCAATTTTTTCCCAAGGAGCCGTCAATTGGCTTGGTGTCGTGGCATTTCTGTATCCTCCTCCCTTCTGCTAGTGATGGTCTAAAATTTGGGGGCCAATGGCTTATGCTGGACCGGTAGTCAGTGACGGGTATGATCCAAATGCAGTGGTATCAACCTAAGACAGGAGGCTGACGCCTAAAGGTCAGTTTTCCGATGACGGGTAAGAACCATATGTTGAATTGGACAACCTACCAGGCACGGTCCATAAGCCACATTAACCTCACTCCCCCACTGGCACCAAGGCCAAATTTGGGGGCCAACAGAGGTGAGGCAAAGAACCTCACCCCCCCACTGGTGCATAGACCTATCCACAAGTATGGCTGTATGCTGGACCGGTAGTCAGTGAAGGGTATGATTCAATTGCAGTGGTATCAACCTAAGACAGGAGGCTGACGCCTAAAGGTCAGTTTTCCGATGACGGGTAAGAACCATATGTTGAATTGGACAACCTACCAGGCACGGTCCTTAAGCCACATTGCTTGTTGTTTAATTAATCAGAAGGGGGGAGATGCTGGGAGCCATTAGCCAAGTAGGTATGACAATTTCCTTGCCAGCGTACCCCATGTTGCTGACATGTTGCAGCGACATTGAATGTAGGTGACCTTGCTCAAGGACCAAGGCAGATTAGGGTGTTCCCGGTTTTAAGATAATCCTGTTTAGGGCGTTCCCAGTTTAGGTTCCAGGTTTAAGGTTTAAGATTATTCCTGCTGGGAATAGGGCGTATCCTGCTGCCTGAGTTCCCCTTGAGTTCTCACGGGATTCAGACAGTATATTTTGGAGATAGAAGCCCAGAGAACGTGGATTTGGGCAGAGAACGTGGATTTGGGCAGAGAACGTGGATTTCCCCAGAACGTGTTTGTAGACGGCTGGTGTGAGTTCGGGAATAAAGAGTTGCTGTTTGAATCTACAAGCTGTGTGGTGGCTCGTGATTGTGTGCCCAGCCAGACTGCGGCATTTGTGCCCAGCCAGACTGTGGCAATTAAAGATTGGTCACAAAAGTGAAATACTGAAAACAATTTTGGTATTAAACAAAGAAGAGTTAGTTTAAAAATCTAGCCATAGAATGTACCTAAGGTGGTTTGGAGGAGTGCTCTATAACGTAAGACATGATTAGAAACTATTGTTGATGTGATAAAAGTAAGTATCAAAATATTACAGATAGAACAAACCTAAATTTTGTAAAAACACTGAACAACCTATAAGGATTTAACCCATAAGTCCTAAGATAATTGCCTGGCACGGGGCACATGATATATATATATAATATTTGGTAACTATTTGTTAAATTTGGTAATAATTATGGGAGAAGAGAAGAGTCAGGGACTAAGGAACAGCTATAAGCATAGGACAGACCTAAATGAATAGTTGGCATTTGAGGATACTTTCTGATTAAAAGAGACACCCAGCAATGTCTCTTCAACAGAACTGATGTTTTGAAACTAGGAAAATTTACCTATCACAATGACAGTGTGATGACCTATATTTGAATTCACACTTGGATTATATGAATAATACATGAATGTTTTTTTTTAACGAATCATTACAAATATAGGTAAAATCCTCTCGAGTATGACCCCCCAGTGCTGAACACCCCCCTCCTCCCTGAGGTTAACCACTGCTCTGAGTTCAATATGTTAAGTTTCCAGTTGCTTTTATGTCTTCAGACACAAATATGTGTATCCACAGAAAATTCTGAGAATGAAGCTGGGTGGTCAGTACAAATAGTTTTTGAATATTTAAAATGCTACATGATGATTTTTAAAAATATGTCACAATATGTATTTTTCATATAAGTTGTATTATATTGCACTAACACTCTGAATTTTCTCGTTCCACTTAACTAGAGCCTTTTTATATTTATTCAGGTTGATACTTATGGAATCAGTTAATTCCTTTTAACTGCAACGTGTATTACAATGTAACGTGCCATGTATTTTTAGACAATTCCTTTGCTGATGGTACCTTAATTATTTCTAATACTCTACTATCTAAGCGATGTTTAAATAACAAACGTCCATAAAATTACTTCTGCAAATGTGCAAGTATTTGTCTAGGAAAGATCATTTAAAATGGACTTGTGTGTCATAGGTGGTGCACATTTCTGGTTTTAATAGGTATTCTCAACTTTCCAATGTGTGCCCATCTAGGCACTCACAATGTATAAGATGACTCAGTTTCCCACGTCTTCATCTACACTTGATATTGATTCGTTGATTCACTCAAGTGAATCTGAATCAATAATATTGTGGTATGCACTTGAAAATTTGTTAAGAGGGTAGATAGTTCTCATAATATGTTACCACCCACAAACAAATAAAAATAAAACAAAGGAACACAAGGAGACTTCTGGAGATGGTAGATACATCCATTGTTTTGATCAGAGCCAATGGTTTCATGAGCGTACACTTAGGTTCAAACTCATTAAATTGTACACTTTAAATATGTATAGTTAACTGTAGATCAATATTTCAATAATGTTGTTTTTAAAATAAATGAATATTGCAAATCTTATAGGAAGAAAATGGTGTCCCCCTTTATGGTTTTTGTGTTTAATAAGATTGGGCATCTTCTAGTATGTTGGTCTACTGCCCACTTGTAATTTGCTTTCTGAGATTACTTGTTCATATTTTTGCCCATTTTTCTATTGTTTAAGACATATTTATACACTGGCATTGTTACTACAATTATTATTATCTATGTGTTCTAAAACATTGTAGCTTTATACAGATCCAAATGTAGCTTTCAATATGAAAATTCTTTCAAGGAGAAAAATGACCCCAAGCACACACACAGGGGTGGAAGGACATCTGCGTCATGTAGGTTCCTAAAGCCTCAGAGTCTCTTGAGAAACTGAAAGACACGCAATTAGGAATCTAGGGAAAATGGCTGGGTTCATTCATTGTGCAGGTCCTGCATTCCACCTCTCCCCTCCTGCAAAAGGCTGAACAGGCAGCTGCTAGGAAACCTCCTCCCCCACGGCCCACCACGAGAGAATTTATTATGACAAAAGCCAAGTTATCCGAACAGGGACTGGATGCGTATTTCATCAGTGTCATCTTGCCGCTGGCTTCCCCTTCCTCTTTCTCTAAACACTTTGCAGAGTCTTGTTTACCTCTCAGAGGGAGGCGTCAGATGGTTTGGGCTCTGAATTGAATATTTATAACTGATTTTTCGAAAGGAAGCTCCATGTTATTTACCTGTCTGTCAGGCACCATTGTGCACGGAAGGACACAGTCTGCATGTCTAATGATTTAAAGGCAAACGCTTTTTACCCAAGGACATTTTAAAGCTTAAACATGAAAATAAGCACTAGGCTATACTGACACTTCAGGAACAAAGGCTCAGCTAAAAACGATCAGTCTAAATACAAATTAAGCATGTTTTCAATCTTTTCCCTGTTACTTCTTAATTTTACTTCCAAGAGATCAGGAGTAAAGGGAACTCTGGGCATCTTTTCCAGAGACAGCATTTCTGTTCCATTAGCCTTGTCATTAGGAAGAGTGGAATGAAGAAAAAAGAAGTGGCGTGAAAAATGTGGGCTGAGTGACTGAAAATTCTTACAGGTGAAAGACAATAGCCAAAGCTTAACGCTGGTTTATGCAAAGTCTGGCTTCTAATTTTTGAAATAAACACACATGAAAGAAATATCATATGAATCATGATTATATTATAATGAGATCAGGTCGCTGTTGATTTTTTTTTTTTTTAACATAGAGATGAAATCTTATTACAGCACGAGAGCACTGTCTTTCCAAGCAATTGCCTTGGAGAAGTATATGATAATTCCATGTATCTGGCAATTGCTCAAAATATTTTAAAAAAACTCCCCTTGGAGTTTCTGTTAGAGCCAGTTTACACACCCACAAGAAATAGTCCATTGCTTTTTAATTGCATGACATTTGTAAGCCAAAATCAGCATTGTTGATTTTTACCAGATTAAAAAAATATATCAAATCCATCCTCAAACAATGTGTATTTGTTATGCATAAGGGAATCGAAAAAATGATGCGCCACTAGCTCTGGAGGCAAGCTGCATCACAAGTGGTAAGCAGATTTTGAAAAATCACAGGAAATAATTCTGCAAGACTACCACTCATTTGGTGGCATAAATTCTAATAAATTAACTGTTTTGTTTACTTAGGCACACCTGACAATCTCCCATATTACAGGATGCACACTTCCCAGAACTCTGTAACCCTTACCCAACCTTGGTTTTCTCTACAGGATATCTCTACTGTCGTCATTTTTCTGTGTGCTCCTCTTCCTATATCTCAACCTGGGTCTCTTAACTCTCATCACTGATGGGTTCTTATTGATCTCATTGGCCTTCTCTCTGCCTTATTCCTAACTCAGTCAGATCCAAACAGAAGCCAGAGTAAGAAGGGGACTGACAGTGATAAGAAGGTGCAATCTGCAAGGCTTCCATTCATCCTCAAGACCTTGGGCTCTCAGGCTACATCCATCTGGTTAAAAGCAGAAAAAAATCCGTAGAAATTCAATGGGTTTAGGTTTCATCATGCTCTGTAAGTTTATACAACAGCAGAGAATATAGCTGAAACAGGCTGTTCTGGCAAGGCCAAATTATTTGTCCAACATGGGAATCATTAGCACCTCATTCATTATTAAATTGGAAAATAGTGCGGTTGGATTCCCTAAAGGGTCAGCTGCCACATGTAAGCTAAAAAGTTGAAATCATTATACTCTCACAATGATATTTCTTTATGAATATAAAATTTAAATTGAATAAAGGACTGCTTAGGGAAAGTAAAAACTATGTGAATCCTAAAAGTTGACCTCAGATTTTTTGAATTGCTGAAGGACTTCCCCAATGCTTGTCCACACCCTAAGTCTTCCTAATTTGATGGGGAGGAGAAAGAAAAATTCCATAGTGAGTGGAACCAAAATTATACCAAAGACATTAAGAGCTCTGTAATTCTAAGGGGTATATAAATTCAAACAGGTGTATAAATCAAGATACATGCTACAGCTTCTCCAAGACCTACTGAATCAGCCACACAGAGGAGAAGAGATTCTATATCTACATGAAGGTGGTGTGAACCCAAGTTTCTCAACAGTCACCAGCCCCAGATAGTCCATTTCATGCTGCAGAAATAAAACCTTCCTTTTCAGATGTAGAAACAACCACAGAGTCTAAGACAAAGTTTTGAATTTTAATTTGCACATTCATGAAACAAACATTCCTCTGAGATGGTGAGAGAGATCTTTTCTCTCTTTCTCTCTTCCTTCCTTCCTTTCTTTCTCTCACTGGGAATTGAACCCAGGGGCATTAATGACCAAGCCACATCCCAAGCCCTTCTTCATTTTTTTATTTTGAAACAGGGGCTCACTAAGTTTCTTAGGACCTCACTAAGTTACTGAGGCTGGCTTTGAACTTGTGATCCTCCTGCCTCAGTCTCCCTGGGCTGCTGGGATTACAGGCATGTGCCACCACACCCAGCTGAGGAAAGCTCTTAACACAGGTTGAACATCCCTATCCAAAATGCTGAGACCAAGGGGCTGGGGTTGTAGCTCAGTGGTAGAGCGCTTGCTTAGCACATGCGAGGCCCTGGGTTTGATCCTCAGCACCACATAAAAATAAGTAAATAAAATAAAGGCAATGTGTCCAACTACAGCTAAAAAAATTTCTTTTTAAAATTCTGAGACCAAAAGTATTTCAAATTTTGGAATTTTTTTTCATATTTTGAAATATTTGCATATATAAAGAGATATCTTGGGAAGGGGGATCTAAGTCTAAACATGAAATCCATTTGTTTCACATATACCTTGTACACACAGCCTGAAGGTAATTTTACACAATATTTTTATTGCACCTGCACTTCAACTATCACATGAAGTCAGGTATAGAATTTTCCATATATAGCATCATATTGGCACTCAAAAGTGTCTTGAATTTTGGATTTTAGACTTTCAGATAAGGATGTTCAACTGATATATTTGAATGGTAGTACAGCAGGTTGGGACTGTTAGGTGTCTTATCACAACATTCTTCAAAGTCTAACCCCAGTTCCACATGACTGTCAGGAGCATTAGGCACATGACTTGCTTCCTGGGGAAACACCTCCATCCAGAATGTGAACACAACGAAACTAAGGGTAACATGAATCTTCCTGGTGTATCACAGCACAATTCTTTCCCACGATGTTCTCCCCTTCCGCTTGAATACATGTTGCAGCTCCTAGCTTGGTACAATTTACTTTAAAATTCAACAACTTTCCTTTACTGTGGTAAACAAGGGCAAAGCCTTATTAAAGGCCTTTTGCCTAGTCCATGGGCAGAGGCATTTCCTCTAGATTTTAATCTCCCCAAACAGAAACAAGGAAGAAGATAGCCTCTCTGCACATAATCTACAATGATGCATGTGCATGCGCTCAGATTCATCCCAGGGATTTGTCTAGTAAACACTCAAGGGAGAAAGCACAGAATGGTTCTGGAAACCTGTTTGGTGAGGTGTACTGAGCAAACAGGTTTCCAGAAATAAAAGCATTAGCGTTTTAAAATCTGATGAAGCATTTAAATACATAGAAAAATAAAGAGAATAATATCACAAAGAACAGTATGCACACAAACTAGATTTAATATGTTTGACATATTTGCTTCCAGGTTTTAAAAAATAAAACATTTTATGGGGAATTGTAATAGTCCCTTTTATGCCCTTCCCTGAAGGCATCCTCACTCAGCCTGCCTACTCACAGGCAGACACTATTCAGAAACTGACATGGTTCCTTACCTTCCACATTTTTATACTTTTATTACATGGTCACAGTCCTATAGCCATAAGCTAGCATGGTATTATTTTGCAGTACAATTCAAACATATGTATGCATTTACATTTAGAAAATTTATATACTCAGCCTAAGTACTTATAAGACTTACAAGGTGCAAATATACAGAATCTATTTATAGTGAATACAAACCACATGTAGTACATAGTATACATGTTTATATAGATTCTAAACCAGTTTTCTTCTCTCTCTCTCTCTCTCTCTCTCTCTCTCTCTCTCTCTCTCTCTCTCTCGGTGTGGTGGTACTAGGGATTGAACCCAGGGCCTTGTGCATGCAAAGCAAGCACTCAACCAACTGAGCTATATCCCCAGCCTTGTTTTCATTTTTTATAATTAAAATACCAATCAAAAGATATCCAAATGTACTGCATTTGTCCACAATGCTGTACCTGACCAGATAGCCAGGATTTGAACGTTCAAAGTAATATAAATATTTTACTAGAGAAGTCATTTTTCTATTTTGTTGTTGTTTGTTTTGAGAAGTCATTTTTCAAACATGAAGTTTTTTTGCATTGTCTTTCTTTCACAGATTAAATTGCTGATCAAATAAACTTCCATGAATATAATAAAGAAAGTTTTGTCTGGGCTTACTGCAGTAGTCAGTCTAGTAAGTGGGTCAATTAAACTTTTATCTAGAGTTGACGTTTGAATACAGGTGTTATTTACCTGACAGAATCAGGAGTTCAATGATCTCTGCATCTCCCAGAAATGCGGCCACATGAAGAGGGGTTCGTTTCTCAGAATCCTGAAATAAACAATGTCAAAGTTATACAACAGGTCACTGGCAGCAGGAGGTGCCTTCTGTAGATGGTAAAACATGTGGCTCCCTCTGACGTTAAGGCTTGTGGAATGAGCTTGAAGGCCAAACACAAACTGAGGTGAGTCTGGTTATAATTTTCTCTTAGCATACACCATGGTCACATGCACAAAAGATTCCATTTTTTTGTGTCTGTGCATAACATTTGCCTAATTATGGCCCAGATCAGGTCAAGGATGGACCATTATGTACTAGATGATGAGCCTCAATTTATTTTCAGATGTTTAGTCTGGTAAAAAATATATATTTTTCCAAACCTACCTTAGCAACAAAGTGCAAAACTTTCAAAGATTTACTTTCCTTCTGAGGAAACGCAGTGGAATTGTTCATAAGGCCATGAAACTTAAGTACAGTCACTTTCTCCTTTCTGTCCTTATCCACTGTTGCCTAGACTCCTGCCCCTTTGCGTAGTGCTGATGGGATGCCTACTCTCAGCCAAAACCAAATTCTGGGGTCAGAGGGGTGACCACAACAGGCCTGGTCCCTGCTTTCATGAAATGTGCATTCCAGTGGGAAGGCTGACAATAGTCACATAAATAAACAACCTATGAGATCATTTCAGATGTGGTGCTAGAGACTGCGATTTCAAACAAAACGGGACTTGGAGATTATAGAGATGGGAGTAAAAACGGTAAGGCCTTTCTAAGGATGTTGATATTTAAGCTGAGAGCTGGAGGCAGATTTAGTTTCTGTTTTACAGATGAGAAAAGTGTGACTCAGATAGATTGATAAATTTCTCAAAACCTCAAAGGTAAGTAACAGAGCTAAGGTCTGACCTTTACCTATAAGACCCCAGTTTCTGTCCTTGGACAGGCACTTAACACGTTGTGCTGAGAGACACAATACAAAGATAGGGTGAGAGCATGATGACATGCAGAGAAAAAAATACAGCTTCCCCACCTGCAATTAAAGATAATACTATCTACCTTTGAGGGCTGATAAGAGGAGTCCAGATAATGTGAGCAAATAAAGCCCAGGTAAGCAGAAGCAGGCGCATGGCTAGTGCACCATCCGTGGGCACTCTTGTCATCAGCATAGATACGTGTGTGATCTCTTTCCTCCAAGACTGAAACTTTCTGAAGGGAAAGAACGGCTCTTGTTCCCCTTTATTCTCACAGTAGCATCAGAGCTGGTGTTTAGCATAAATTGGCTGAACTGAACTAGTCTACATGCCTGGCTTCTTCCACAAACTTCCATCAACTACTCCATGACAATGGTGACCAAAGCCTGGATGCTACATCTTTATGGTTTCTCCTAAAACCAGCATGTGTTCTGGTTTCCAGATTCTTGGATTCACTATTGATTTTAATCACCATTTCCATTATCACTTAATTATACAATCAATTTACCAACCCTTGACTAGCCCAAGGATATTATTTTATGCTCTGACCATTGAGGCCCTCCACTCTTCATGGCTCACTAATATCTAAAGCAGACGGCAGACAGGGGATGTGACAAGAATTGATCATCCAATCTGGCCATTTGTTGGAGGTTCTGGAAAATGGTTTTATGAAGAGATGGACTAACATTAAGTGGATAAAAAGATGAATTTGAATTAGATGGAAACTTATGTTGTCTATGAATGGCTGTAGACAATTGCTATGGGCAAGGGGAAATAAAGCAATCACATAGCTGGGCATGGTGATACATGCTTGAAATCACAGAGGCTTGGAAGGCTGAGACAGGAGGATCACAAGTTCAAAGCCAGCCTCAGCAAAAGTGAGATGCTAAACAACTCAGTGAGACCCTGTCCCTAAATAAGATACAAAATAGGGTTGGGGATGTGGCTCAGTGCTCAAGTGCCCCTGAGTTCAATCTCTAGTATTGCCCCCTCCAAAAAAGCAATCATGGGGCTGGGGTTGTGGCTCAGTGGTAGAGCACTTGCCTTACATGTGGAAGGCAATGGGTTCGATCCTCACATATAAATAAAAATAAAAGTATTGTGTCCACTACCAATTAAAAAAAACTAAAAAAAGGCAATCATATAAGTATAAAATAATGATATGCACTTGAGAGTTCAGTCAGATACATGATCATGGTAAACCTATAACACTGCATTACCCTGTCTTTGAAACTAAAGATTGAAAGTGCATTTGCTTATTTGAGAATCAAATATACTCATTTATGCAATGAACTATACAAATGAGACCAGGATCAGACAAATATTTTCTATTCCTTTTTATTCTATTGGTATACCTAAGAAATTTCCATTTTAACTCCACATTCCCTTTGAATCTTCATTATATCTACTTAAAATTTACTTCTGGGGCTTGGGATAAAAGTTATATAATTATATGTTCTTTTGTGAATTGAATTAGATCCAGAGTTTGGTTCAACAAATTCAACCTTGCCCAAGTGATTAAAACAAGGACTATTCCAACCCAAATTACGACTTCATTTGACCTGAAGCAAAGTCAATGCTCTGAAAACTTGGCCTTAAATGAAAAGTCAAGAAAATTCCAACATCTCTCCCTGCCTTGCAAATTTGGTTGGTCTGTCATTATATGACTGGCTTTACTGACTCTAGCTTTACTGATATGAAACAACTTGTTCAAGCTAAATTTTCTTTAATATAAAAAGGGTGTGCTCTGTGAGATCATATTGTAAAAATTCTTATGAGGGCTGAAGATGTGGCTCAAGTGGTAACGCGCTCGCCTGCCATACGCGGGGCACTGGGTTCGATCCTCAGCACCACATACAAATAAAATAAAGATGTTGTGTCTACTGAAAACTAAAAAATAAATATTAAAATATTTTTAAAAATCTTATGAATCCCAGTGTTACTGTCAAGATGCAAAGATTCCCTGCAGCTTCCAGGACAACTATGGTCATTGCCACTCCCCTTCAGTGACATGGACAGGTAATTTCAGAGAAGAACTGTATTCAGGCAGCAGTTGTTTAGCTCACAGAAGCAGCAGAATATAAAAAATCACATGTGCTATAAAGACCTTAACCAAAATAACAGTGTATTTCCACTACTAACCAAGGGTTGCTAACACCTGTTCTATAGCAAGGAACTGAGCTGTGTACAAGGATCACAAATTGAGGGGTGGATGATGGAGCCACAGTAATCACCATATTTAATAAGCTGAAATTGGCCAGAAGGTTGCATTACATACTCTAACTACAAGGCCTCCCTACTTTGCCATAGTTAAAATAATAGAGCAGGAGATACAATGATAGAAGGAGGTGGTTTGGAAGAAAAGGAAATACTGGTAATAATATATCAGTAAAAATGGGTTCAAGGTCAAAGATAACCCTAGGGTGTCTAGAAGAAAAAACAAATTTATCTGGAAATTATTGAGTGCTTTTATTTTATTTCTTCTATAATGCCTTCTCATCTATTCTGCCTCTTGATCTCGTAACATTCCTATAAGGGGAGACAGACCTTTTACAACAGTGTTCTTCAACCTTATCACCATTTAATGGGAAAAAAATGTGAGCCCTGCGTAGGTTGTACAATTTGCCCAACAGAGCAAATTGATGTCAAAGAATTAGGTGTCCTAGCACCCAAATGGAAACTTTTTTCTTGATAAGAATGAAAGTAAAAACACTATCTTACAGGTTGCCTTAACAGTCTAAAAGCCTTTTCATTATAATCCCAAAGAAATGCTAGGAAAAAAAATGTGACAAAATACAGTAGACATTCTTTAAAAGAGCTTATAAGAAATTAAATAGAAAGGCCCAGAAATGGAGAGTAAACTGGGAACCAAAGCTGGAGGCAGAAGTCAATACACCAGGGGTGTGGGACTTAACAACCTTAACACGGGACAGGGGACAGGAGACAGGCAGAGAATCAGAACTGAGCCCTTCACACAAGGAAAGACCCTTGCAGTGAAACGGCAAACTTGAAAACAGCCAAACATTCACATGGCCTGATGACAAAGAGACGCCTTGTCCTGGGCTTTTAGTGGGGGAACAAAGA
The DNA here is from genome assembly GCF_047511675.1 of Marmota flaviventris. Taxonomy (NCBI): domain Eukaryota; kingdom Metazoa; phylum Chordata; class Mammalia; order Rodentia; family Sciuridae; genus Marmota; species Marmota flaviventris. The sequence goes on along the minus strand of NC_092508.1, from coordinate 37,985,203 downwards.
TGTTTCCACTGAACATCTGCAATCCCAGAGTTCACCCTCTGTGTTTTGGGGTTCTGAATTTACGATACTTTCATAGTACAGGAACTTTCAAGTTGAAAATAGGCATAAAAGTGGGGTTTAAGACACACTAAAACAAAATGTAGCTGGAGAGATGTGCTCTCTATCCAGGAAACCCAGGACGCCCAGAGATTAGATCTCCATCAAAGTCGAACTCACATGCTAAGCCACAAGACCCTGGTGAACACAATTCACCACAGCAAGAGTCAGCAGACATCACCAGCAAGAACTTGAGGTGATGATAGAATCAGATAGAGATTAGGCATCATGTTTAAAACAACTTAGGACATTACAGACAAAGCCTAGGGGGAAAAAACACTGTTTCTGAAAAACAACAAATTTGGAAACCAGGTGTGATGGCATGCACCTGTAATCCAGCTACTTGAGAGTCTAAGGTGGGAGGATCATTTGGGCCCAGGAGTTCAAGACCAGCCTGGGCAACACAATGAGATAGTGAGACTCCCATTCCCCAATCCCTAAAAACTGGGTTGAGGGAAACGTGAAGGAAGTATTATGGGAAGCAGTCCCAACACATGATGTTAGAAATAATCTAAAACTTTGGTCTAAAAGGGATGAAAGCTGGAAGAGTAGAAAAAGAAGGAGGGAAAGAAGGAAAACTAAGCATGGTGATTTTGTGTTATATATTATAATGATTTATTCAGCCATATTTTCTAGACATAAACATTAATTTTAAAACTTTTAGGGGCTAGGGATAGAGCTCACATGCACAAGGCCCTGGGTTCAGCCCCCAGCACCAAAAAAAAAAAAAAAAACACTTTTATATGCCAGACATTGTTTAGATGTTAGGAATACAAAGCTTAAAAGATCCAGTCTTCCCACCCTGAAGAAACTCATAATACAGTCTCTGAATATTGGACTTTTGAACAAAAATAGCAACAGGGTAGTGGCAATAATGATATTCATAATGTCAAGTGATTTATGAAAATTATCAAATGCAACGAGACTAATGTCTTAGTGAATTTCCCCAACAAGCTCATCTAATTATGTATTAGGCTAGACAGAAAGTCTCAACAGACAAGGAAAAAAAATTTCTTTTGAAATGAGAAATAAACGAAACTTGCTCAGGACCCCCTTGCTCAGTCCCTGGTGACTCCTGCTTATCTGGGAACTTTGGAAGCCCTGGGCCAGACTTCCAGGTCCATCACCCAGCCAAACATAAGCCTTACTGGCTGCCTTAGGGGTCATTTCTGGTTCAAAATTAAAGTCAAGGACCAGGCCAGGCCTAGAGCACTTCTAGGCACAGTGCCCAGCTAAGCACACTCACCATTTGTCTCTATCTTTTGTCCAACTGGACTTTCTATGATGACCAAAAGATAGTGAGTGGCACATAGATTTTCACAACACCCATAGATACAAGGGGGGAAATAACTTGAAAACAAGCACATTAAGACTAACACACACCAGAACTGGCTCATCACCATAGCTTCAAAAGCTTGTCCAAGTACACAAAAGGAAGGTCTTTTTTTCCATCACACATTAGCTCTGACTCCAAACAGCCCTTTGCATACAGATTCAGACTCATGAGAAGAGAGAAGACCCAGGCTCTTCTAGAAGGAAGGAAAATAAACCCTCCCTTTCTATGAATAGCCAAAGACACACACACACAGCCAGCTGGGGCTGAGCTAAATTTGCAGTATGTCATAGAAAGATCAGGCAGAGGAAGTTTCTGAGTCGTCTGTTTACCAAAGAAGAAACAGATGAAAGAAAACAAGGAACTTGAAGTATGTGCATGCAAAGTGAGTTTGACATGGGCAGAGAGGCCTTCTGGCAGCTAAAAATACTATGTAGACAGGAAGTTGAGGGGGCACCCCCAAGCCTCAGTTTTGAAGATTAAGAATTGATTATCACATGCTTTGGAAATTATCAGCTACAAGTGCATGATCCACTTTGCATTTGAAATATCTTACAACAAAACAAACATTCCTTCCTACATATGAATATCTTACATACTAAGGCAGACAGATGGAACAGTATTAGGAAAACAAGTCCATGAAATATAAAAGTTAAATTCCAATCATCGACCCAAACTTCCACTAAAATCAAAGAATCTGGGAAATAAAGTTCAGCTTAGACCTAAGGAACTTCATGATACTGAACAGAGACAATCAGAGGCAAGTCATGTCAGAAGAAACTCTGAACACAAAATAGGTACCTTGGAGATACTTGAAATCACATGAGTAAAAAAGCCAAAGACAGATTTAAATCCAGCAACGTGCAAAATGGGAAGGAGGCTGAGTCTTAAGGTGAGGAACTGGAGCCTGGAAGGGGGAAAGGAAAGCAAAGAGGAGAAAACAAATGTCATGTCTCTCAAAAAAAATTTTTGTGTTTACTGCAATTTTTAACTCTTCATAAATATGGAGAAGTATTTATGTAACAGACCTACATGTGCCCATTGGCAAACACAAACATGTTAACATTTTCTATGGCTGCCTCAGAACCCTGCTTTTAAAAATGCCTTCAGGGATAAAATGCCATGGTTCAGAAATGCAAAGAGGGAGAGAGTGTGTGTTTGAGGGGGTTGTTGTTTTCAATTCTTCACTATCACAAATAGTGTGGCAGTGCACAGCTTCGAACACGTCTCTCTGTGTGCAGTTTCCAAGAAAAGGAAATTCTGGATCCGAGGGTATATACCCATTCAATGTTATTAGGTATTGACAAATAACTTTCAAAAGTAGTTTTTAGTAATTAACACATTTATCAGCCAAATATTAGTTTCTATTTCCAACACCTTTGCCAGTATTTGATGTTATGGTCCCTGTTCCTCTTGAACAATACGATTTATCTGACGTTGTATGTTCTGCCTCCTTCGATTGCAAACTACCTGTAAATCCAGTAATTAGGTTTTTCTCTTGTGATACATGGAGGTTTTTTGTATGGTTTAATTCAACTTTCAACAAAAATTCAAGTTATGCTTCACCTAGACACGACAGAGATGAATGGATGTCTTCTGTAAGTCTCCAGAAGAGAAAATTTAAAGTTGTAATCCTCATTCATCCTTCATGTGCGCATCACCTCAGGCAGCTGGATCTTCCTGGGCTAAAGTCTTATACACCTCAAAGGTGACGGCACACCTCTGCTCCCACAGGTTCCCATTATGGCACAATTGTATTTAACCATCACTTATTAGTATTTTAATCCATCCATCTGAATGTAACATGGATGCATGAGAAACAGCAGCACATCTTTCTGACTCAAAAAAATGTTTAAATTACAGGTTCAAGCCTCAAAGCTGTATCTAACTCTTGAAACTACTGCTGCAAGCTCAGTCCTTAACCCAATGCCAATCCAATAATGAGGACATGGTTATGAGAAAACAGGAAAAGAATGCTTATTGTTTGCTAGCAAAGGAGAAACACAGGGGACTCCTGTCGCAAAGGCTGTGATTCTGCCCATAAGCAGGAAGAGGAGGCTTTTAAGGAGATGATTCAAAGGCTACATTCCTCCTGTTCTCTGTTAGGAGTTGTAATTCATTGGCTAATTTGGGAGATAGTCATTTCTGATATTTTCTGGTACCATCCCCAAAGTCTGGCTTATTTCATTCCTATGGTGGGAGTGTACTTGGGGACAGATCACTCTGCCTAGGATGGGGAAGAAAGGTAATCCTGTTTCCCCTGAGACTAGAGAGGGGGAGAGATTAGAAAGGAACAGGGAGAGAGGAAGAGAAAGAAACATGTCCATTTAAAAAATAAATTATAGTGGCAGAGCTTCGAGGGCTACCTTCAAAGCACAGAGTGGACCACTGTTACAAAAATATATAAGATAAAATAAGAGAAATGATAATGCCAGAGATATCTTACTTGCCTTACATAACTTAATATTGGATGTTTTGTTACATTAAATTTTTAAAATAAAATTATGTATAGTAATCAAGATTATATCACATTTTATTGTTCAAATTTTATCCTTAAAATAGTACTATGAGGTAAATATGACTGTCCCCATTTTACTGAGGGGAGCCTGAGACTTTGAGATGACAAGGAACTTTTCCAGAGCTAGTGAGTTGTAAAACTCAAATTCAAGAGCAGATTTGATTCCATCGATCACATTTTTGCTGAGTCTCCAAATGGCTACAATCAGCACTCTTGTCCTAATACTGTAGACCCAAGGTCAAAGCTCGTATGTGAAAAGTATCAGCAAGAAAAAATAAAGTACTAACACTACCTGACTTTAAGACTTTTTTTATAAAGCTACGTGATCAAAACAAAATGGTATTGGTACAAAGAGAACTCATGGTGAAAGGATAGTCCTGTCAACAAAGGTGCTGAAGTAATTAGATGCTCACATGCAAAAAAAGTGAATGTCAACCTGTAACGGGGGTTTAGTTGATGCTTCGACTATATCCCTTGTCACTCTGAAACTTACATGTTTTTTTTTTTCTTTTTTTCCTGACCTTCTTTTCCCTGATCTTTTCCTTCCTAATCTCTTCTCCCTAATCTCATTTTCTCTGAATCCCCTTTTTTAAAACCCCATTCCCCATAATGGGCAGAATCACACGCTATGGAACAGGAATACTCTCTGTTTCTCCTTTGCTAGCAAGCAATAAAACGTTTTCCTTTTTCTCAAGACCTTGTCTTCATCATTAGATTGGCATTGAGGACAAGGACCAAACTTTCAGTTACAAATCTATACCTTGCATTCTAGACAAATATGAAATAAAAAATGGATCCCAGAATGAAAAACAAAACTTAAAATTATAGCAGCAGAATAGAATAGACTTTATGATTGCTGTATGTATATAGGTGACTGTATGACCAATGTGATTCTGAAATCTGTACAATCAGAAAAATGAGAAATTATACCCCAATTTATTCAAATGTATGAATTGCCAAGATCATTGTAATGTCATGTGTAGCTAATAATAAAAAAATCTTAAAATTATAAAATACTTAAAGGAAAAACAGACCCCTAGATCTGACACCAACTACAATCTATAAAAGAATAAATTGATAAATAACATTTCATCAAAATTAATAACTTCTTTGAAACACATTGTTAAGAGAATGAAGACAAGCTGCAGATGGAGAAAATATTTTAATATTTGCATATGCTGGATAAAGGACTTCCAAGTAGGATGTAAAAAGACACTCAAAACTCAACAATATGAAAGAAAACAATCCAACCAAAATTAAACAAAAGATGTGAACAGAAATTTCACCAAAGAGGATATACTGCTAACAAGCACATGAAACAATATTCAACATCATTAGACATTAGAAAAGGCAAATTAAAGCCATATTACATACTTGCTAAAATTAGAAGGGCTGGTGACACCAAGTGTTGGTGAAGTGGTAGAGAAACTGGACCGTTCGTATGCTGCTGCTGGGAATGAAGAATGGCACAACCACTTTGGAAAACAACTTGGCAATTTCTTAAAAAGTTAAATATACATCTACCATATGATATAGGTATTCTATTCCTGGGTATTTACCCAAGAAAAACAAAAGCCTATGTCCTTACAGAGACTTGTGCAAGCATAATCATAGCATCTTTATTTCCAACCCCAAATTGGCAGTAATCCAAAATTCCATCAATAACAGCTAAATGGACGAATGGCAGTATTGCTATATAATGGAACACTGATGAGCAATTAAAAGGAATGAACTATTGATATATGTCACAACATAGATGAATCGAAAGAGTTGTGCCAAATGAAAGAAGCCAGGAAAAAAGAATAGACACTGCAAAATACATTTACATAAAATTCTAAGAAATGCAAATTAAAGTACAAGACACAAAGATCAGTGGCTGCCTGAGGAGGCTGAGGGAGAGATTGGGAAGGGTTAGATGAAGGGATGACCCAGGGTAAAAGGAAGCTTCTCGGGGCAATGGATACACTGATGGCTTCATGGGTGTACACAGGTCAAAACTTCACAAACTATACATTTTAAATATGCGTAGCTTATTGTGTATCAATTGTATGTCCATAAAGCTGTTTTAAAATACATAAGCAGGCAAATAAAACATTTTCTCACTCTTATGCCACATAAAAAGGGCATATTTGTTTATTTTTATGATTTATTGGTATATTATAATTATGTATAACAGTGGGATTTGTTTGACAGATCTGTATATGCTCAAAACATAATTTGATTGATCTCATTCCCTAGTACCTTCCTGTTCTCTTTCCTTCTTCTTCCCCCCAAAGAAAGGCATATTTAAAAATTAAAAAGTACACCAACACAACAGGATAAACTCAGCTAATGAAGAAAGAAGAAATGCCAAAGTCCAGTCAACCAATAATGAGTTAATTTAGAGTCAACTCATGTCATATCCTGCTCATATACAGACATAAAAGTAAAGTCCTTGTGAAAGGATGGCCTGGTGGGTTAAAGTGTATGGATTTTAAAATATGCACAAATAAGGTTTCTCTTCAAAATCCCTTAGAACTATTTGTTTTGATAACTGAATTCTCTGAAAAATGTGTATCGAGAAAGAAGGATGTAGAAACTAAATCTAGAAAATTAAGTACAAGTGGAAAGATGAATGGTTTATGCCTGACCTGTGGGCACACTGCAGTATGTCAGCACTGGATAGCCAGAGGATGCTTGAGATTTCACTGTGCCCAGAAACTCACAAGTGAGAGAAGCCCTTTCAGAGCAGTCTCCACTTGGGAAAGCTGCTGGAATACCATCTACCTGCGATGCCCGATATCATTTGGCCAGGAACATCGCTTGAGAACCAGTAGAAATTGAACGTGGAAAGGGGTTCCAGTCATTAAGTCCCACAGAGTGGAATACTGGCCAAGACACTCTGCTTCATCATCGATGAAACAATGATATTAAGTACATCCACCCACTGCAGGGACAACCATCAGGAGCTTATGGTGACAACTAAAGCAGGTCTTCAAAGCAAGGCCATTCCCCCATAGACTGAAAGCTAATTAAGTTCACAATTGCTCTGTTGCAGCACCCCGAGCATGTTGAATAGAGGAGTCTTTAAATGTGATGCATTTGTGAAATCATTTTCCACAAAGGAACACTAATTCTTGAATACATGGTGGCCACGTCTTTCTGGTAAGTGTAGTAAGGGAGCCCATGGATAGGAACTGCTCTTGGTTCCAATACACTCACCAGCAAGGCAAGCAGTCTAGTTTCAGTTAGGGCCCTGCCACAGGCTCACTGTCTCTTTTAATTACTTCACTAATTTATTCAACAAACATAAATGTCTAACATGAAAGGTAAATAATTAAGAAAATTGCATAATCAGCTGGAAACTCATGAAAAGTTAAAGAGAGATAACTGCTAGTTTTTCATACATATAAGGGGGCTGGCAAAGGTACACATTTGTTGCCAGTTAAGTGACCACATGGTATTAGAATGAAAATCTCAACAAGTCTAGAATCATAAAATATTTGAAGTAGAAATATTTGAACTGGAGACATCCAAACTCTCGTTTTTTGTCCAAGGTCACACAACTTTTAATGGCAGTGATGCCCCCCTTCATTCATAAAATTGGCACAATTGTTAACCCGGGGCACACCATGTGCTGCTTAACTGAGGATATGTCAGTATTCGAGAGACGGGCTCTGCTTCCATGGAGTCTGAAAGAAGTGAGTTCTCTTGACTGCAGATAGAAGGCTTCCTCTGAAGAAGACTCATATTCAACACACCCATCAGCAAAGAAAAGACACACACAGTGTTAGAAAATACCAACTGGAGAAAGAAATGATGTGTCATGAAGAAAGGAGGCAACATTGAAAGGTGTCAGCTCTGGACACAACAATAAATCTTAGTTATTGCCCCCCCCCCTCCTCTGAATTAAAAGCAAAAGTTTCAAACAAAGTTTCTATAGCCCATAGAAAAACTGTTTTAACTAAAATGAATAGTTTCCCTTTACAATTTTTTTTCAGCATCCATGTAAATATTTTAGAATCAGAGTGGATGTACAATAATGATAATAAAAATCACCAATGCAGTTATCTGGACCCAAAGACATCAGATCAGCCCAACACACTAACATGTGAACTGTGAGTGCCTCTGGGTGAATAATTTTATGGGTGTTCTACCCTTTTTTTTTGTGTTTCAAGTCTCATAGTCTAGAAACAAGAAAATCAAATTCCTTTTGTAAATAAGAAGAGCTTCCTATTTAAAAACAACAACAAAACGAGTCTATAAACAGCAAAGCACCAGACAATATGTCCTATCCAAAGCTTTCATTATCTTACAGTCGGCTTTAAATAATTGATATGTGAATGTGTTTCTCTATAAATGACAAAGAAGTACATTTGTGATTAAAAAGGTAAAACTATAATTTGTCTGATGTACCCTAAAGTTGCCAAAGCACCATTCTAAATGCAACGGCTGATCCTACAGAAAATCCAGGAAGGCTGATCATGTAGAAATTGTTATTCCCATTTTACTGGACAGGAATCAAGGATGACTCAGAGAGTTAAGTGATGTTCCCAAAGTGACACACCAATATTTGGTGACCCTGGATTTCCTGACAACATTCTCTGTGTTCTCTCAACAATACTACATGGGATGTTAGTTAACCAGTAAGGAGTCCTCTCCAGGGAAGAACCTGTTTCCATTGTCCTCATAGCACTGTGGAAGTCTTGGGTCCTACTTACTCTGATCTTTTCTAGCAAGTAACCTGTAGGATAAGCAGAAGTGCCGTGCACACATGTGCACCCACCCCCCACTTCCATTTAGGGAGAATGAAGACTCTGGAGTCAGAACAACCTGACTTGGAAATCCCCCCTCTGCCACTTACGAGCTCTATGCCTTTGGGCAAATAAATCAACTAGCCTGAGACTCATTTTCCTTTTCTATAAAATGAAAATAGGATCATCATTACTGACTAGATGTCTGATAAATATTAGCCTTTCTATTATTGTGATTACTATTGACATCTTTGTGGCTTATCTTGATGTTTTTTAGTTCCTATGGTGACTATAGAAGAAAACAAGGATGCAGAACAGCTTCTGGAGGAACAATTTTGTTAAGAAATTATATTTTTACAAGTAGAAGGAATGACGCTGCCCAAAGCCAGCCCATTGCTGGGCTTTGCCTGCCTTTCTTTTCTGCTGAAGTGGTCAACCATCATATCGTGTATCCTGACCATTGTGACTATCTGACCTCAACCTGCAGGTAATTGAAGCCTCTTTCCTCTTTCAGACTCTAGACTTGGTCCACACATTCTTCATCCTTCATTTCCTGAGACCCACAGAAGAACCACCTCAAACATCAATATATTCTAATCCCTGCTCAGAATATATCCCTACTGTCCTGAAGGCCTCCTTTCTCATTCCATCAGTAGCCCAGCAGATCCAGCTCTGGTTAACACCTGGACAAATGGGAGCTGCCTTGGGGGTTCAATGCTGTGCCCCTTTTCTTCTCCCCTAAGCTAAAACCAGTGAATCGTCATCCCCAAACATCCTCACCAAATCCTTCTGACCCTTGAGAAGAGTATTTTGCAGCCCAAGACAATTCTGCTGTCCAAAAAAGCCCCCGTTTGGTCACTTAGAAGTAAACCCACTACAGCCTGGTAAAAGGTCCTCGGGCAAATAACCAGGTTATTTGTGTGGCTATTTGTATATTTTCTGTATCACCAAGCAAGGAAGCATTCACCTATTCTCTTTCTAAATTGAGTCAGTGGACTAAAAAGCCAAAGATACTACAATGTTTCCCATACAATGCTTTCCACTTAGTAAGGTAGGTGCAAAATGGCAGGCGTCCAAACCCCTTATTTATATATTGATACGAGTGGTCCCAGAACCCAGAGGTGGTTACCTCAGAGCACTGCTCAAACAAAGGATATGGGGGATGCACCTCTCTAGCTCCAGGACACTCTCAAACAAACCTTCACCTGCCATCAGAGAAATGGCCACTTGAGATGCATGTGCCCTTCTTAAAACTGGACTTTAGAGTATATTTTTCCCTAACCCAACTTTAAGTCCTTGTATTTCAAGACTGACTGGCATTTCTTCATGTGAGCTAAGAGTCCCCTAGGGATTCTCACTTGACAATCTGGCTTCTGAGAGCACAAAGAAGGCAAGAATAGGGTCTTTCTCTACAAAAATCTCAAATACCCTGTTCTCAACACCAGAGAGGATATGGGAATATGGCATTCCATGGATGGATTAAACATTAATATATATTTGGATGGTTTTCTTGTTGGCAAGTAATACCTTTTTTTTTTCTATTGAGCTTATGTATTCATGGAAATGAATGATTTTTAACTTAAATGTATCTTGCTTTCCATACCATATGCATTTATAAAAGTGGTCTACATATTAAATTGTGTAAGATTGTTTATTCCTTTGAATTATAAAATAATGACTGGAAAACAAAACAGGACACAGGTTCAATCAGTGAGGGTCCAGCACCTCCTGGCTGCTCTAGATTTAAAGTCTACCACACCTCTCTGGGCAATCTGACCTCCAGATGGACGGATATAGGCATATCTCCCTAGCACATCAGCCTTCTATTTCCTTTGGCTAAGGACTGTTATAGTTTAGATCTAGAATATCTCCCAAAGGCTCATGTGTTGAAGACTTGGTACCAGCTGGTGGTGCTATTGGGGAGTGGTAGAAGCCTCAGGAGGTAGGGCTTAGTTGGAGGAAGCAGGTCTCTGGGGACATGTCTTTGAAGGGTATGTCTTGTCCTTGTCCCTTCCCATCCCTGCAATTCTCTACGTCCTGGCTGCCTTGAGGTGAGAAGTTTTGTTCTGCCATATCCTCTCCACCATAATGCTCTGCCTCACCACAGGCCCAGAAACAACAGAGCCAACTGATCATAGACCAAAACATCTGAAACTGTGAGCCAAAACAAACCTTACTTCACTTGAGTTGATTAATCTTAGGTATTTTTGTCATAGCAATGGAAAGCTGACTAACACAGGGAAATTTGTCAGCTTACACCAAGCCATAGTCTCATGGCATAGAAAAGTGACTCTTCCATCACTCCCCTCTTCACCCAGCCCCACAGTCGTTGGTGTGCTTTATGTTTAATCCTGAAATCCCCCAGAAGGCTTCATTACCTATAGTAATCCATTGGCCTAAATACCTTAGCCTACAGTATGTCCTGGCATGTGGCATTTGCCTATATGCCTAAATCAGTATTAATCTCAGGTCATTCCCCAATTTCAACCCCAAGATGATCTGCTTAGATTTTAAGCACAGTGTTATAACACAGACTTCTCTTCCCATCTTAAAACTGACAAAATGACTGGGCTTTATTCCTTGAATGCCCTGGACAAACCCAGCCAAACTCTATGACCCCTGGTCTATTTCTTAAGCAACATTTCTAAGAATCTGTATTTCCATTTGCTGTGAACCTGATGGATTCCTTCTACATTTTCCCTGCCAAAGCCAAGACTGCTGGCAGTGATCAACTCCCTCTTGAGAAGAAGCAGGGCCCATTGATAAAACATAAGAACAATATTTTACCTTAAAGCTGCAAAACAGGGAGCCCTTGCTTTGTGGTTTGGGGTCACTTGGAAGAGTCTTTCCACACTCAGCTCAAGACCTTTCTTCTGAAACCTCTTCCAACTGTCCACTGAACTGCCCTTGCTCCACACTAGGGGTTTTTGAGAAGTTATCTTTACATCTGACTACTGGCCCTGGCTACTTCTGCATCCCACCCCGACCCCTGCCACTAACTGTACTGTGGATGCGGGGCAGGCTTAGTCTTCAACTCTGGCATAGAGTTAGTTTTCAGTATGTCTTGGAGCACTATATCTGGCATACAGTTAGTTTTCAGTATGTCTTGGAGGAAAAAAGGAATAATGACTTGATTTGTCTTATCTTTATTGAAACTATACCCCAGGAAGAAAAGGATCTGAGGGTGACCTGCAGGCATCTGGGGTGAGACAAAGAACTGGTTGTCTACAAAGGTCTGAATGGACTGGGTACCACATTATTGGGGGTGGAGCTCTTGTCCACCTCTAAACTTGACTCTTGAAGAGATCAACCAACCCCTTCAGTCCGTCACAAGAGGGCTGTTTTAGAGTTTATCCCTTCAACCTTCCTATCAATTTTGTTGCCCTCAACTGGATGCATGATTTAAATCTTTCTTATCCTATGGATGGGAAAAGCAGGTTTGCTCAGAAGGTGGTAACAAGAAGCTATGGGGGTCAGCTAGTGTTCCTTATCAATGATGCTCACCTACCCGCCGCCCTCCAGTGAAGTCTGCCTGTTGTGGACTGCTTGTTTCTGTGCAACCTCACATATAACACCTAGAGAGTGACTTCATATGACATGGAGAGCATCTGAAAATTCCAGTTCCTGGGAGCCCAGTGGTTTGTCAAATGAGAAAACCAACAGAGTTAGGTTTTTTATTTAGAGCTGTATAAACATGTATACAATTGTCTCTGACTAGCCCCCACATGCACATAAAATGATTAGAGGCTCTCATTAAAATGAAACTACTGATATGGAATATTTCCAGGCAGGAGAAATCTGGATGTTGGAACAGAGACTTGAAAAGTAGAGAAAGCAGGTTGGTGATGCCCATTAACAAGGCAATGTGGGCCAGGAGCTAGGAAGGGGGTGTTGCTGATGGAGAATATCAATACTGTTTTTGAAAAGAAGAGTGTTGAAGAGATTGCAGTGAGGGAGAGATTTGGTCCAAGTACTTCACAATATATAAGAAGAAAAGGAAACAATGTCCCAAAGTTTCTCAGTCCCTCAAGAATTTCCCAGCAGGATGGACTTCACAGGGAGGCCAAGGTGTGCTGGGAGAACCACGCCTCAGATCATCCGTGTCGCTGGGCTAGGACCAGGATTCATGGGAAACTTCATTCAGAGTGTGAGAGGCTATTATTTCCAACAAGACTGAATGTGGACTTTCTATGTTCCTCAGGTCACTGGAAGCCTGGCCTCAGACACTACCAGCTGTGAGTGGGCAGCAGGACCCCTTAGTAGCTGCTGCTCTGCTGCTCTTGACCCCTCTCCTGAAGCAGCACAAGGTCAAGGGTGTGGGGAAGGGCAGCTGAAGAGGCAGGGAGCACAGCTGTTGTGCTGGTGTTTCCAGGCAGCACGGAGGGCTGGATACCGGAAGCCCTTTCCCTCTGAGGCCCCCTCTGTTCTCTGGGGGCCGCTGTACTGTGGGGTCAGGCAGGTCATGTGCTTCCACCAGCTGAAGAGCAGCCCTCTGCCCTCAGCCCTTCCTCCACAGTACTGCCTCTTCAGTGAGGAAAAAAGAAAGGCTTTGCACCACACTGAGCCCTGAGTGTGCGTGGGGAGGAAGCCCTCCTCTCCCAGCTGGGACACCACAGTCCATGTTCTACTTTTGGATTCCCACACCTCCCATTATGCCCCACCCCTGTCATGGGACCCCTCTTGGGCCCACACACTTGCTTTTCTGCCACCATGCCTTTGTAAGGTCAGGCCTTCCTCTTCATTTTCTACACTCCTAAAATGTCTTGTTTATTTTAGAGGCCCAGCCCTCAAACCTCCCTCCTCCAGACCTTCCTCCAAATTCTCTAGACTTTGCACTCAGTTTATTCTGCCTTGGCTTTTAGCCACCTCTGAAGATGGCAACACACCCTAGTGGATTCTGGAGGTCAAAAGCTCAGATTCAAACCCTGTCTCTGACACCAAGAGCCATATGACCTCGGGTGAGCTACTGGACCCTTCTCTAAGCCACTGTTTTTTTTTTTGTTTGTTTGTTTTTTTGCTCTGGAAAATGAGGATGATAATATTATTTCCCTCCTGGGAATTTGTGAGGTGAAATGATGCTTATAAAGCACTTGGCACAGTTCCTACTGTATGGTTAGCATTCAACAAATGTTGCCTATTATGATTAATCCATGATTTCATCTTTTTCCTAACATGCCCCCTCTGGCTAGCTAATGGGAAAAGTGAGAAGGAATGGAGTGGAGACAGAGGTGGGGAAGGATGAGGAGACATCCTGCCCAGTCTCACCTAAATTCCAGGGTAATCAAGATGGTACCATTCAAATAGGAGGCAGAAAAACATGTCCAAGGGCCAAGTAAACATCCGCTGCATTAGAACCCACGACTGAAGATACATAGGATCAGAAAACAAAATGGAACTGTTCCAGACACTAAGGGAAGTGTCACCTGACACAGGTGCTGACTGGACAAGCCTTTCATCTTTAATGAACAACATCTAACCACAGCCATAGCCCCTTGCAATTACTGGGGTGACAAACAGAGTGAGCACTGACCACTGTGCATGAGTCACATGAGGTGTATCTGATTTCCTGACAGTGAGCACCATGAGGAAGAGGGATGGGGAACCAGGAGGCCAAAGGCATGAGGCATTTTGAACACTAGAGATGCTCAGAAAATGCTACTCTGCACATAGAAGACAATGAACACACTGGTCTCAACTGCTGAAGATTTCTTGAGAGCAAACACTATTAAAATAAAATTTATGCCAGGCGTGGTGATGCACACCTGTAATCCCAGGGGCTCAGGAGGCTGAAGCAGGAGGATTGCGAGTTCAAAGCCAGCTTCAGCAATAGTGAGGCACTAAGGAGATCAGCAAGACCCTGTCTCTAAATAAAATACAAAACAGGGCTGGGGACATGGCTCAGTGGTCAAGTGCCCCTGAGTTCAATCCCTGGTACCAATAAAATAAAATTTGTGTGAGCATTATGGATGAGATGCATTGGGAACCATTCACTCTGAAAGCTAAGCAATAAAAGCAGTGTTTCATAGTAACCATGAGCATGTATTTACATGCAGCTTTTAAATTTGGACCTCTTTTAAATAACACACTTTAAAATGACACAGCAATGATATAAATTGTTTGACTCATTTTATGAAATGAACAGAAGGATTTTCTAATAATTTTCATAATAAAACTGGGTAAGAGAAGAGAAAGAAAAATTATATTCTTTTTGCCCTTAAGTTCATACTTTAAAAGAGCAAACAAATATAAATTTTTAAGTTCAAAAATCATGTTTTAATCTACACCAGGTTTCAAAAATTGAACCCCAAATCTGTTTACAGGTCTCTTTGGCAGGCACATAGGTTTTTTAAATTTAAATTAGAATGTCTCTATTGGGGCCTGAACACACCAGTACAACACAGTCCCCTCCACTTCCTGACACATTCTTGATATTCTGGCACTACTTCCTGGACTTCCAAAGCTGGCATATAAGATCTGTATTTTTCTAGGTATGTTTATGCCTTTGGCCAAATTCAATGCAATTTGGACCCAATACATTGCTCTCCTAAGACAGGCTCTAAGGAATGCCATAAATTGTTGGGGCAGCTCTGAGAATCAGACATTGTGATAAGTTCTAGGCATAAAAGATGAATGAGTAAGAATCCCTGTTCTAAAAGGGCTTGAGATACGGTGTTAGTGTGGTTTGTGTTTTTACAACAAAATACCTGAGGCTGGGAACTTTATAAAGAAGAGATTTATTTGGTTCATGATTCTGGTGGCTGAAAAGTCCAAATAGCATTATGCCAACATCTGGTCACAGTACGACATGATGGAGAAGCAGAAAGGCAGCCAATCCCTACAGAAGTAGACAAGCACACAGGATGGCCTCCCTTTAAAACAACAATTTGTAATAACTAATCCAGTCACATGAGACCTAATCCTGTGAGACAGCATTAGTCCACTCATGAGGGTGAAACCCCATGACCTACTTCACCTCTCACTTGGCCCCACCTCTTAAAGGTTCTACCACCTGGACACCACCACAAGGGGGGATCAAGCTTCCAGCACATGAAACACTAGGGGGCACAGCAGATACTGAAATGACAAAGGCACCAAATGAAAGTGAGGAATATTGAAAACAGGATTATACATAGACTATTACTAGAGAACTGAGGTTTGCAGAGTCTAGACCAAAATCAAATTCTTTAGAAAAAAACATCCCTGGAATAGAGAAGAATCATTAACATTGATTGAGTTCTTAACATGTGCAGGAGTCTGCTCTGAGAATTTTCTATGGATTCTTCTCAGAATGAGTAGGATCTATGACATCCCCATTATGCACATGAGAAAATGGAGGCACAGAGAGGTTAACTACCTAGTCTAAGGTCACACTATAGCTGGTGGACAGCATACAGCCCCAGCTGGAACCCAGGCAGTCTGACCACCAAGGCTCATGCTCTTAGCCACTATTCTACATTGTATCCTATGAAGAACCCACTACGAGGCTGTATGGTCTCCTTGCAAATATCCTTTAGGAACCCCAGTTTTTCTCCTTCTAGTTCAAGGTTTATCAAGGTGATTCTTATATAATATTTTGTGTTCTGAGGGAAACTGCTTTCATTCAAGAATTTAAAAAGCATAACATGGTTCAATAACAGGTCCAGTTTTCAAGCTAATGAAAATTAGTAAACTTGGCATTTTCGTATATAAATCAGTCTCACCAAATTTTCCTGAGAAAAACTGTTTCCCTTAGCAAAGGGTATGCATATTTTCATTTAAAAAGCATTAGCTACGAGGCATAATAGTGACACTATGACATATGCCTTAAAGCAGTGTCTGCTCCATTAGCAAAAGAAAAAAATTAAAAATACATAGATTGATTTAACTAGTCATTCATAACTTTCATGTATATAGTACTATGTTATCATATTTAATAATCAATAAAATACACACAAAATATGCATTTCAAAATATGTCCAAGGGATTGAAGTAGAGATTACATTACCCCAATGGATCATCTTGCACACTTCCTTGGATGCCTATCCTTCCCTTCTTGAAATCTACCTTTGTAGATCAAGGATCTACCTTAGGGCTGGACCATCTAACTCAGGAGTCTTCCAATCATCAAAGACTTACCCAAAATTTACATCAAGAATAATTTCTACACTTAAAGGAAAAACTGCATTTTTTTTGTCATGGATAAGGCCCACCAGAATGCACCTGAGAGAAAGGTCTTGGGAAATCTGTGTTCAGGTAAGTTTTTGAATAATTTAAGAATTGTTATATGTCCTAGTTGACACACATCCTCTAATTAACCAACAAGCATGTTTGGTTGCTTCACCTCTCAGGGATGGGCAAGTAAGAGAGATTGGGAAAAATACTTGCTAACCACATGACTTGCTCACAGCCAAAGTGAGAAGGTAATCCTTGTCATCTGGCTTAATGCAGAATATCCAGCTCTTCCTCTTTACCACTGTCTTCATCCCTAAGAGATCAGCTCCGAGGCAACATGGTGAGCTCAGCAATCTCCTCTCATTCAGCACTCTGTTAAACAACATAAGAATTTGGCTACCTGTCCTACATAAAAGATCTGTGCAAAGATGATCCATCTTTGGAGTCCTGAGCTGCCATGTCAGGAGTTCAATGACCCTGTGGCTGTCCTGCAGAGAAGAAGACCCAGCCACATGGAGAGATCATGTGCAGGTGCTCAGGGTGACAGACATGTGAGTGAAGACACCTTCAGATGAGTCCAGCCCCCCTCTGTCGAGTTACCAGCTGACAAGTCTTTGCAGCTGAGTCCAGACATCCTGAAACAGTGAAAAGCTATCTCATTAAGCCCTGTCTGAATTCCTAACCCACACAATCCATGAACATAATGGAGTAGCTGTTTTATGCCACTAAATTTTGAGGTGGTTTGTTACAGAGCAATAGTAATAGTCTCTGAGATTCTGAAGTGCTCTCTGATTTACTACAGAAAGACAACATTATACTTAGTGTTCAATGGCCTTATTTATTTTCTAACTCAATACAACCAGGCAGTCATTGATATACAATACATATAGGGAACTTTCTAACAAGAATATTTATTAAACCCTATTCCCATTTCCTTTGTGTACCAGCAAATAGCCAATTACTATATTTGCAGATTAATGGTGGCAATGGTCACTTCACTGTTCTCTGAAAAGCAACTCTTTACTTCTATCTCAGAAATGAATAGGCACATGGTTTTACTGAATTATCTCTTCTCCTCCCTCTCTATTACTCAGGCCAGGAACCAGGAGTTCTTCTTAGCAGCATCATCTTTCTTGTCCTTTACATTTAACCCATCATTACCTCCTAAGTGATCTGATGTCATGATATATCTCAAAACAACCTGCATCTCTCCACCTCTAGTAGTTAAAAGAAACAATCATGGGTGGGGCCCCCTAGGGCTCATGCACACGGGCACCTCATACAGCTGCCACTCTACCCCAGGCACATCCTTTCTGCCCTCACCCCTGCTATCGTCTCCCCACTGGTCTCACAACTTTTACTCTTCCCCTCTTCATCTTTTCTTCATACAACACCCAGAGTGACTTTCTAAAATATTCAGAACTTTTGCACTTAGGTGAAGCCCAACTCCTCACTCAGCTTGGGCAGCTAGACCCTTTTCTCCTTTCTGACCTCCTTTCCTTCCACTTTCTCTCTCATTCCCTCTTCTCCGACCACGCTGGCTTTCCTTCATTCCCCAGAATTTACCACTCTTTTCCCCGACCCCTTGGAGCCTTTATTCATGTCTTTATCCAGCCTGAAACATTCCCTCAATCTTCTTATGACCCCAGTTTCTCATGGCCAGTCTCAGTTTAAATGTCACTGCTATATCCAAGAGGTCTTTCCTGGCCACCTTGAGTTCAGTATCATAGCATGCTGTTGGCTTCCTTCAGTTATCCCTATTTATAAGACCCTATTAACTTATCTCCTTTTCCTGTTTTCTACCTATTATACTGCAAGCCGCTGAATGCAGGGATCAGGCCTGTGCTCACCACCAATGAAACCCCAGCACCTAGCATGGTGCCTGGTACATAGCAGGTTCAATCAGTATGTGTGGTGGGGCTGTGGTATCCTTCAACCACCCACAAGCACATTTGTTTTCCTTGAAATTTGACCATGGGCTAGTGATTCTCGAAGTGATTCCCCAACCAGCAGCAGCAGCAGTATTTCATAAGCACTTACTAGAAAGTCCTAGACCTCCCAGATCTGGGGGGTTAGCCAGTGGTCTGTATTTTAATAAGCACTCCAGGATTCTGTGGCATACCCAAGTTCAAGAACCACTACTGGAGATTGTTCCAGATACTTGTTCCATAACAGCATGTCCCAAAGTGTAGTCCATTGGTTCTGAGGGAATGGATTGATAAGAAAAAGAAAAGAGAAAAGCAGAGAGGGGGAAAAAGGAGAACAGGAGGAGGAGGAGGAGAGGAGGATGAAGAAGGAGGAGGAGGTTCGCAAAAGCCAAATGTCTCTGAGAAAAACTGTGTTCAAGAAAGCTAATTAATTTTCTTATTATCAAGAATTCTCAGTGCCTTTCATATGGCTGTGTGCATTGTAAATCGCTAAAACAGAAGGAATCCTATAGTAGACATGCTTCCCAATTTTTGGCCACAGAACCTCCTCTCCCCCTTCTAAACACTTGTCAGATTTGCTCACTTCAGAAAATGCTGTCTGTGGAGCAGGTCTTCCTAAGACCACTCCAACCCCCTGGAACTACAGCAGTCAGTACATCTGATTCACTAGCAGCAGACAGACTTGGAAATAAATGCTTAATATTAAGCACATCTTCTTCTACAGAGATTTCTTTTTTACTGATTTTAAATATAAGAAAAAATACACATTATTGATTTTAAATATATATTTGTAATAAATTATGAATATAGAGTATATAGTAAAGTAAGTAAAAAAGAAATCTGATCTTTGTGAAAACCTGAAATGTTTATGAAGACAAACATGGAAGGGTTAAAAACTGGTGGCAATTTCAGGTTGAACTGGAAAGGGAAGCAGAGTTCAGTGTCTCCTGTCCTGTAGGAACAAGCCAGCAGTGAGGTTCACTATTCAAACTGTGAAAGTTCCTCTAACGAGCACCAAAGAACCAGCTTCGTGTCTGAGGCTCTGGGAGAGTCTTGATTTTCTTCCCCAGTTTAATGGGGTGAGTGGAGATTCCACGATGATGGATTGGCAAACTGTGCAGGTGACTGAAAAATTATTGGTCCCTGCTGACAAATCATAACCTTGAGAAGGCTGAAGCAGCTTGGAAATAAGTTAAAATATTCATGCCAAACATCCAGTGTTTACTTAATCAGGGCTAATGATTAGCTTCTTAATGAAATTTTACAAGCTCAGTTGAACACAGAAAACATTTGCTTCCCTAAAAGCAAATAGGTCTGTTTGTATTGTAATCAGACATCTGGAGCACAGAAGAGCCCCAGCCCTCAGAAGCACAGAGGCAGATCTGTCCAGGGACTTCTGACCTTTCCGTGAAGATGAGGGTGGTCTAGGAGTGGTGGGAAAGGCACGCAGTTGGGAAAACACGGCAGCTCACAGATAGAGGCAGGCTGATTCCACAGTGCCTTTTGGGGGTAGAGGGCTCTGGGGGTGCCAACTAATGGGAGCTACTTTTGCATCTTAGGCAGGCTGTTCTTACTTAGGTGAGATGCTAAAATTCAATAAAATAAAACAAAAATCAATAGGACAGAAAAGGAAGAATGAATAGGTGGAAAGCAGGATAGGGCAGTAAAATTATCTATATGACACTGTAAGGATGAGTACCTGTCATTCTGCATTTGTAAAAACCCAAAGCTTGTGCAACACCAAGAGAGAATCCCAAGGTAAACTATGGATTGGGTAATAGTGATATATCAGTGGAGGTTCACTGGCTGCAACAAATGTACCACTGTGGGGGAAAGATGTTGGTAGCTGGGGAGGCTGTGCATGCAGGAAGGCAAGCAGCATATGAAAAAACCTTCTTTACTTTCTGAATTTGGCTGACCTAAAACTGCTCTAGAAATTCTAGTCCTTTTTTAAAAAATCAATAAAATGAAGTCTCTAGAGATGTTTTTAGTCATAGTTAATATAAGACTGAGGAAACATCAATTGCCCAAATAAGAAATTACTCTTATTTATCTCTACCATTACTAATATTATTATTATTAGCAGTCTGAAGAAGTGGTTGATAGGGTGGTGGGTGGGTGGGCTTTTCAGCTCTGATGCCCGGCCCCACACCTACCCATGCATCTCCTGATGCTGTCTCTGAATGTAGTGATCCGTTGCTCTAGGAGTCCTGGACATACAGTGACAGAACAGTTCTACTCCTATGGCAGCATTGATGCCGATTTTGTTGTCTTGGTTTGTCTATTTCATACCTGCCTGATTACGTGGTCCAGGAGGGCAAGAGACCTGTCCTATTCATCTTATAATGGCCCCTGATACAAGCCTGCAACGTAGTAGATAATGAACACCTACTGATGGAGTAAAAGTGAAATAAGCCACAGTTGATTTAACTGCTCCATATGTTTTAAAAATTTTTTTAATACTTTAATGAGGTTCAAGGAAGTATGCTAATCAAATTTATTAATTTGTATGAAAAAAAAACAGATTTTAAATTGTTACATAGATTGTCATAGGGATAACTCAAGTCTGACTTTAATCACAAGATATTCATAGTCCAGCCCCAAGATCGATTTCTATAAGCAAAATGAGAAACAGATCGTGTGACCTTTCTAGAAAAGTTTCACATTTAGCCTGAGACTGCTGAGTGGTCACTCCAAATTACATGTGGTAAACTCTTCCTTAATGTTTTCAGTTATACCTGCAATCATATCTACAAAATACGCAAAACCCTATCTAAATAAAACTTTGTCCTCTAGCAAGAAGCTCAGAAAATGGATATTTAAATGTGTCCTAAGAATAACCCAGGCATTGTAATTATTCTGTACCTATATTTGAAATCAAGTAATTATGTTATGGAAAAAATAAACTTCCCAGACATTTGGAATCTTGTCAAAAGCCAATCTCTGAAAACCTCTTTACAATACCTCAACGTATTTGTTCTTTAGTTTCCCCTGCTTGAGAGAAAAGCCATCAGATTTTCTAATATGAGAGAACTATATAGCAACATACATTATTTATTTCTGAGGGAATTCTATTTTTAAGTACAAAAAGCAAAATCACAGTTCGTTGAAAACAAATAATTTTATAACCAAACATATTCAGTAGTGCTGAGTAAAATTCCCTAAAAATGCAACTTACAATGATTTTATTTTTACAAAGAGTACAT
Source organism: Marmota flaviventris (assembly GCF_047511675.1). Classification (NCBI taxonomy): domain Eukaryota; kingdom Metazoa; phylum Chordata; class Mammalia; order Rodentia; family Sciuridae; genus Marmota; species Marmota flaviventris. The sequence continues at coordinate 37,963,238 of NC_092508.1, read as the reverse complement.
TCCTTATGAATATTCTTATATGGTCCCACTCTCTAATCCATTTTGAGGTGTACAATTTGGTAAGTTCTCAGATTTTTAAACTGTGGTAAAACACACATGACATAAAATTTTCTATCTTAGTCATTTTTCTAGTGCATTTTTAGAACCAGTACAATTTTTACTACAGGTCAGACTCAGACAGCACTAGACAAAAGAAAGTGATATAGGTGTGATTAAAAGCTCTAATCAAAAATAAACTTACAGTGGTAAAATCCTGGAGGGAATATTGTAGGAATATGAAATATATGAACGAATGCTCATGTGTCCTCAAAAATAAATCTTGAACACATAATATTGAGTGAGAAAATCCAAGTTACAGAGGACACCAACTATTTGCCTGTGTGATGTTTTTAAAAAAACAAGGGAGAGAATTGAACAACAGCTGACGGGGTAGAGAGGGAAGAGGGGAGGGGAGGGGAGGGGAGGGGGGATAGTAGGGGATAGGAAAGGCAGCAGAATACAACAGTCACTAATATGGCATTATGGAAAAATGTGGATGTGTAACTGATGTGATTCTGCAATCTGTATTTGGGGTAAAAATGGGAGTTCATAACCCACTTGAATCAAATGTATGAAAGATGATATGTCATGAGTTATATAATGTTTTGAACAACCAATAAAAAAAAAGATACATGACACTATCTATTGTTTTGGTAAATATGTACATAAATGTACACAAATATAAAAAGGTATAAAATCAAAAAGGTTTAAATCAAACTAGAGTGTATAAAGACAAGGATGGAGAAAAAGACATATAAAACTTCAGGACAGTGGCCTTCCCTGGAGAGAGGTCAGGGGTTGGAGGTCATAGGTCAGAAAGCTGAAGGAGGCTTCAGCCCTGCCACCCATTCCTGGCCTGGGTGGGTCCTGTTGTAGTTCTCAGGGGGATCAAGAGTGAGCCAAGCCAGGACCCAGCTCTCGTGGATCTGATGTGCTAGTGGAAGAAGACAAAAGACCAAACAGTAAGTTCACTGTATGTGTCAGGTAGGGACAAATGCTACAGGAAGAAGAGGCTGATAGACTCTGCTATTTCACATGGGAACATCACGGGTACTGTCCCTGATACGGTGGCATTTTGGCAAAGATGTGAATGACACAGGACATGAGTATATGTTTATATGGGGGAGGGGGGATCCTCTAAATCCATGAAAGTTTATTATGATCTTTTCAAAGTAAATGTGGTAATATTTCTTCAGTTTTAGTGGTGGGCTCATGTTTGTTTTCTGAATGTCTGAAATTTTCCATAGTTTAAAAAAAAATTTTTTTTCTTAAAAAATTTCTACTCCCATCAATTACTGAAAGAGAAGGAGGCGGCAGGGTTGTGGCTCAGTGGTAGAGCATTTGCCTAGCATGTGTGAGACCCTGGGTTTGATCGTCAGCACTACATGAAAATTAATAAATAAAATAAAAGTACTGTGTCCATCTACAACAACAAAAAAAAATTTTTTAAAGAAAAAAAAAAAGAGGAGGAGGCAGGATGTCAGACATCTCCTGATTCCTTCCAAATAGAATGTCCTGAGCTTGTAACTGCAAATCCCATTTGTTAAAGGTCCTGTACATAGGAGAGCCTCCTGAGAAACAGCCAGTAATGGACCGCACTGCCCCATCATTAGGTCTGTGCAGGCATGCCTGCTTGTGTGGCTCTTTCTTTCCTTTCTTTATCCCTCCTTCCTTCCTTTCTCCCTTCCCTCTCCCCCCAACCAGTCTGCCTTTCTCTCTTTGTTTCTTCCCAAATAAAACACATGCTTGTTCAAACTGTGAGTGTCCCCAGTTGAAAGGAATGAGGTCAGAAGATGAAGTCAACCTAGTAGGGGAAAAGGCATGTACACAAAGCAATGAGGATACAAGATATAAATCAATCTGATGCACTGATGACAAAAGACAGGGCCCCTGTGAGCTGGGGGGGAAAGCACACGATGTCTCTACCCTTCAGCTTGAGAGCTGCTATTTATTACATGCTACAATGTCACCCTTCTCCCTCCCTGCCCCAAAGAAAGAAATATGGTATCTTAGTAATGTTCTGTTCCCACATGCTTGGCAAAACAGAGAAAAAGGTCACAGCTATCCAGTTCCCTCAAATCCTTTTCTGAGATAACATAAATTAATGAAGACAGTATGTAGGGAAATACATGGAGTGTTAGCCCCAGTGCTAAAAATATTTTGCACTATTATTTAATAAATATTTTGTAAATGAATGAATATATATGACACTACTTCATGACAATATTACCTAAGTGATCTATTTTTTCTGAACTTAGAGCAACTCCTAAGTCACAAAAGGCTTTCATATATCATAGCAGAGACTGCTGGTTTGCTCCAACTTTTCTGTTCATCATAGAAACCCCCAATTTTTAGCTGAGCACATGATATGGTTCTGAAAAATACATAAGCAATCATGTGCTTATTGAAGTGTCCTTAAAGAGAAGGAGCCTACCCTTCTGCCTGCCTCCTTCCTTCTAGCTGGAATTTGGATGTGATGGCTAGAGCTCAAATGTTCCTTTTGTTAGGATAGAAGCCACATATCAAGATGGCAGCACAAAAAGAAATAGATGGGTCATGACACCAGGGAGTGCCACACTAGTCCTAGACAGCTATGTATCCTTGATTTAAAAAAAAAATCAAAGCTGGAATAACTGATCTGAAATATACTTTATACCTTTTAAGTGAGTTCTTTAAGAATAATCTGGGCATATGGTTATCTCTGCACAATTCAGCTTAAAAACATAAGAGTTATCACTTTTCCACAACTTAATTTTTTTCTGGTTACCAAGTATATTCTCATTGTATACGAAATTAGAAAATACAAGTTGTCTGGAAAATCTGATTTTCACCCCAATCAAAACTAATCATTCTTTCTCCATAATTTATGATATAAAATGTGGCTCCTATACTGAAGCTAAAGATGTTAGATTTTATTTTATTTTTTAAGAAAGAGAGAGAGAGAGAGAGAGAGAGAGAGAATTTTTTTTAATATTTATTTTTTAGTTTTCGGCGGACACAACATCTTTGTTTGTATGTGGTGCTGAGGATCGAACCCGGGCCACACGCAAGCCAGGCGAGCGCGCTACCGCTTGAGCCACATCCCCAGCCCAATGTTAGATTTTATGATATTGTCACCTAGAATCTCATCCATGCCCATTTACAGTCTCCAACATCAATCAATGGGCCCCCCTGAAATTTCCCCAAAAGGAGAAAACATGGTGGTATTGGTCAGTTTTCCATCACTGGGACAAATGCCTAAGGGAAAACAACTTAAGAAAAGGAGAGATTATTTTGGCTCATGATTTCAGAAATTTTAGTCCATGGTTGGCTGGCTCCATTGCTATAGGCCTGTGGTGAGGCAGAATATCATGGTGGAGATGGCATGGTGGAGAAAAGTTATTCACCTTATGATGAATGGGAAATAGACAGAGTGGGAGGAAGGGCCCCAGTAACTGACTTCTTCCAACTAGGCCCCACTACTGTTTCCACTACCTCCCAATAATCCAATTAGTTATTAATTTCTTAATGAATTAACCCATTGATAAGGTCAGAGCCCTCATGATTCCAATCACTTGCCCAAACCTCCATCTCTGAACATTGCTGCAATGGGAATGGAGACCCCTCAACACATGAGACTTTGGGCATATTCCAGATCTAAACCACAAAAATATGACAAAAATAAAAGAACTCTACTGAGATGACAGCTCCTACCAACACCACTTCCTCAAACCCCAGCTCATACCAGGAGACAAGTCCTAACATGATTAAGATGGGAACACAGCTATGATTATCACTACGGGTCACAAGTGCTAGGCCACTGAATTATGATCTATGTTTACTCAAACTGACAGATACAATGAGTGCACTTATGCTAAATGTGAGCAACTGTGGAAGCTGGTTTGTTGGCTTGTGTGTGCATGTGTGTGTTTATATAAGTTTGTTTTCATTATTTATAAGCATAATACATGATCAGGATAAAAAAATGTAATAGTAGAAAAAGGAATGAAGAAAAAGTAAAAGTCTCACTATCTAGATTCAACTATAATTAATCTTTTGGAGAACATTCCTCTAGATCTCTTCTACACTTACATAAACCCATGACATATGCTGTTTAAAAACTTTTTGACTAAAAAGTACATCTTGAAGATCTTACCTTTCAGTGAATATATATAATAAGTAAAAATTAATACAAATCACTTCTTAAAGATAGCATAACTGCCAATGGATGTATACTATAAAATAACCTACTGGTTATTTCTAATTTCTTGTTATTAGAAGCCACAGGGCAACAACATCTTTTTGCATGTGTAATTGGCCAATGATCTCCCTCAGTGTAAACTCCCCAGTATGGTGCTGCTGTGCCAAACAGTGTGTACAGGTAGATGCTAATGCAAGCTATCCAAATGCCCTCCAGAGCCGGGTACCAAGTACACTCTCCCTAAAAAGCCAGCAGTGATTGAGACCAGATTTTCATCTTTGCTGATCTGATGGGTAAAGAATGATACTAGGAAAGGCAGCAGAACACAACAGACACTAGTATGGCAATATGTAAATCAATGGATGTGTAACTGATGTAATTCTGCAATCTGTATATGGGGTAAAAATGGGAGCTCATAACCCACTTGAATCAAAGTGTGAAATATGATATATCAAGAACTATGTAATGTTTTGAACAGCCAACAATAAAAAATTTAAAAAAAAAAAAGAATGATACTGAATGGTTGTGAATATCTACTTGAATTCTTAGATTTCAGGTGAGGTTAAGATTGAGCAATTTTTCACATAACTTTTAGCTATCTGTATTTTTCTTTTGGTAAGTGGCCTCAGCATGTCTTTTCCCATTCCACTATTTGGGTGTTTATCTCTTTATAAAAAAAATTGCAAGCATTCTTTATATGTTAGGAACATTATCACTTTTCACATATCCTGTACTTATTTTGAGTTTATCTTTTAACCTTATTTATGGTGACTTAATATATAATGGTCTATAGTTTTACATATTAAAAGACAACCACCTCTACTGTTATGGTTTTACCTTTGCTATTATGCCTAGAAAGTGCTTCTCCACACCAACAATGCAAAAATATCCCCCCCTTGTTTTATGCCACTACTTTCATCTTTTTATTTTCTATATCTAGAATTTATCTTGACAAAATGAAATAGATAAGTATTCTGCTTTATATTTTTACATCTGGCTATCTAGTTGTCTCAACCCTATTTATTAAGTAATCTATCTCATCCCCAGTTATTTAAAATGCGTGCCTTTCTCTCAGACCAATATCCATACACATTTGGTTCTAATTCTGGATTCTCTAGTCTATTCCACCAGTTTGTTTGTCTGTTCCTGTACCAATGACTTACTGTCTGGATTACTATAGTTTTGTAATTTATTTTAATATGTTTTGTGATGCTTTTACCCATTGATTTTTTTTTAACCCAAGAATTTCCAGGCTTAGTCTCACATGGTTGTTCCTCTAAATAAAGTTTAGAATTACTTTGTCAAATTTCCCAACCCAGTTCCTACCACCCACCTCAAGTGCACTGAATTTAAAAATTAATTTTAAACAATTTCCATCTTAGTTATTTTCTTTCATCTAATAATAATATGCCTCAAAGATTCACATTTGCATCCTCCACCCAAATTTAGTATCTAATGGGAAGAAAGAGCTGAACCCTTTATGTTCATTTTCTCAAGCTATTTACAAAGCACATCTTTTAGTTGCTAGATTTTTTCTCACCTGCTGTAAAAGTGTCTAGCAGTTGCAAAATAATATTAACACACTAATGTTAATCTTTTCCTCCTGCTCTTCCTCCCTCCTCTGTTCTTAGTTGCTCTCATTATATCAAAGAAGACATTTGGCATTTGTTTTTTAGGGACTGGCTAGCTTCACTTAGCATAATCTGCTCTAATGCCATCCATTTCCCTGCAAATTCCATGATTTTGTCGTTTTTTAGTGCAGAGTAATACTCCATTGTGTATAAATGCCACATTTTTTTTATCCATTCATCTATTGAAGGGCATCTGGGTTGGTTACACAGTCTAGCTACTGTGAATTGTGCTGCTATGAACATCCATGTGGCAGTATCCCTGTAGTACGCTCTTTTAAGGTCTTCAGGGAATAGTCGGAGAAGGGCAATAGCTGGGTCAAATGGTGGTTCCATTCTCAGCTTTCCCAGGTATCTCCATACTGCTTTCCAAATTGGCTGCACCAATTTGCAGTTCCACCAGCAATGTACAAGAGTACCCTTTTCCCCACATCCTCGCCAGCACTTGTTGTTGTTTGACTTCATAATGGCTGCCAATCTTACTGGAGTGAGATGGTATCTTAGGGTGGTTTTGATTTGCATTTCTCTGACTGCTAGAGATGGTGAGCATTTTTTCATGTACTTGTTGATTGATTGTATGTCCTCCTCTGAGAAGTGTCTGTTCAGGTCCTTGGCCCATTTGTTGATTGGGTTATTATCTTATTGTTTAATGTTTTGAGTTCTTTGTATACTCTGGATATTAGGGCTCTATCTGAAGTGTGAGGAGTAAAAATCTGTTCCCAGGGTGTAGGCTCCCTATTTACCTCTCTTATTGTTTCTCTTGCTGAGAAAAAACTTTTTAGTTTAAGTAAGTCCCATTTGTTGATTCTTGTTATTAACTCTTGTGCTATGGGTGTCCTATTAAGGAATTTGGAGCCCGACCCCACAATATGTAGATCGGAGCCAACTTTTTCTTCTATCAGACGCAGAGTCTCTGATTTGATATCAAGCTCCTTGATCCATTTTGAGTTAACTTTTGTGCATGGCGAGAGAAGGGAATTCAGTTTCATTTTGTTGCATATGGATTTCCAGTTTTCCCAGCACCATTTGTTGAAGATGCTATCCTTCCTCCATTGCATGCTTTTAGCCCCTTTATCAAATATAAGATAGTTGTAACTTTGTGGATTAGTCTCTGTGTCCTCTATTCTGTACCATTGGTCCACCCGCCTGTTTTGGTACCAGTACCATGCTGTTTTTGTTACTATTGCTCTGTAGTATAGTTTGAAATCTGGTATCACTATGCCGCCTGATTCACACTTCCAGCTTAGAGTTGCTTTTGCTATTCTGGGTCTTTTATTTTTCCATATGAATTTCATGATTGCTTTATCTATTTCTACAAGAAATGCCATTGGGATTTTGATTGGCATTGCATTAAACCTATAGAGAACTTTTGGTAAAGGTAGCAGAATACAACAGTTACTAATATGGCATTATGTAAAAATGTGGATGTGTAACCGATGTGATTCTGCAATCTGTATTTGGGGTAAAAATGGGAGTTCATAACCCACTTGAATCTAATGTATGAAATATGATACATCAAGAGCTTTGTAATGTTTTGAACAACCAAAAAAAAAGAAAACACACTACTGCCATTATACTTGGAGTGTTTCCAGAGCTCCAAAACACCCATCTCTATTATGGGGAGGCTGTAAATCATATACCATGTAAGACTTCTCCCTCTCAGAGGCTGGCTCCCCAACTTCCACACTCAGTGCTGGAGAAATCAGGCCTCTCACTGCTGAGCACCCTCCACAGGATAACAAGGACTGATGATAATCAGACCTGCCTTCACACATTTTAAGTAGCCATGAAGCACCATCTCTACAAACCTGATTGGTGCCATCAAGAGTTCATGAATCATCCTTTACAGGACACAGGTCATGGCTTTGAAGTCACAACCCCATATTCTGGGCAAGGGTCCAACCAGGGAGTGGCAGAGGGATATGACAGTATTGTCAGTGCACCTACCCTGAGGACATAAAGCACCATTTCCAGAATTGTGAAGGAACTACAAGCTTCCCTACGCTCCCCTCTCACCCCCCACCACCCCTGACTACCCGGCCAGAAATGCTCTCAACACTTAGCAAACACAAGCCATTGCTCTCCCCAGGACACAGGACCTTGGCAATAGTGTTCCAGATGCAGGTGACCAGAGAAACCTCAACTGCTCAATGTTTGCTGTTCTCATCCACAGTTAGCAAAACAGTGGCCTACAGGCTGGATTTGGCCCACAGATATGTTTTCTTTGGCCCTGACACTGTTGGAACCTTTTTTTTGGGAACCAACATTTAACAATTTAGAGATTTCCTGTATTTTCTTTTAAAAACTGAAGTCTAGGCACAGGGCACCTGCATTCCTGCTTGGCACTTGAAGGGAGCCGAGTGACTCGTCACACCCACTGACAAGGCACTTTTGGCATTCTTAGGACCCTGAGATCTGGTTTGTCACCCCTGCCTGCAGCTCTTGTTTTCCCAGAATTATGGATTCAGGTCTAATTTAGAGGATAGCCAAGTCTCTGAGAGGGCAAAACATCTCAGGTCTTCATTCCCATATCAAATTCTTTATTAAAAGAGAAGAAAAGCAAGTAGGAGGAAAAATACACAAAAACCAAGAAGCATCGAAATCTAGGCTGCGGTTTATTTTTCTAATGTTTGAGGAAATTTGACATGATAGAACCAAGCTGAGAAATATTTAGAGAAGAGAGTAGGTTGCTCATGCCAAGTTCTTTGGGTGGAGCCATATTGAGCCCTCATGAATGGATTTTTAAAACATATTCTGTTTTTAAAAGAAATAGTAAAACACCCAACATATACATACAAAGACACATACACACACACACACACACCACAAATAAATTACAAGCTTATTATCGTCAATATGTCTCATTCTTTAAAAAGCCACCTCTTTTTTAATATATACATTTTTAGTTGTAGATAGACACAATACCTTTATTTTACTTATTTTTATGTGGTGCTAAGGATAGAACTCAGTGTCTCACACATGCTAGGTAAGCACTCTACCACTGAGCTATAACTCCAGCCCAAAAGCCACCTCCTTATACAATGCCAGTGTCCTTTTTTTCACTTGGATCTTGAGAGTAGCAGGCCAGCATCACCTAAATTAGTTCCTCAAATCAAGAACTGCAGATGTGATGATTTTTCTCCCTTTTGTTTACTAGAAGTTTTTTGTTGAGACAAGCTTAGCTTTTGTCTCAAGACTTATTTCATTATTTTCATATATTATCTCCTTCTATCTTGGAATTAGAGAGGGTAAAGAAATTGCATCAATATACTTGGGTCAAATCCTGTTAGTGCAAGCAATAAACATTTAACTGCTTGACAAAATTATTTTGTTGAATAAAATAGATGGACTAAATCAATTTGGGGACAACTCAACTGTAAAAAGACATTTTTGAAACTATTGAAATAAAATTGAGCATGTGCTGGGTACTAAATGATGTTGAGCAATTACTGTTAATTTTATTTGGTATAATAATAAGCATGAGTGCACTTGCGCTTCTGTAAATGATATTTTTAAAAAAGAAGCAAACATCAGGGGTTGCTATTATATGAGATTCATAAATCTTGGAACTACAGTCTTTTTACAGTTGGAAAAGACTAAATATCACTCAGTCCAGGTGCGGGAAGGAGGTTTCAACTTACATGCCAACCCCAATTTAGTAGTGCTATCCCAAGAAGAAATTTTGATCCTGAAGACTCAAAGGAACAAAGTACCATGAATGATGCAAGACAGGAGAATGGGGCTGTCTCTGCTACTGTTGGTCACCTGTAGAACCTCCAGTCTAGAGGAGGTTCAAGAAGCATACCTGTGGAGTCAACTCATTCCTTCTTTTTTTGGTGGGGGGAGGGTACCGGGAATTGAACTCAGGGGCACTTGACCACTGAGCCACATCCCCAGCCCTATTTTGTATTTTATTTAGAGACAGGGTCTCACTGAGTTGCTTACCACCTCAATTTTCCTGAGGCTGGCTTTGAACTCACTATCCTCCTGCCTCAGCCTCCCAAGCTGCTGGTATTACAGGTGTGTGTCACCGCACCCAGCTCCTTCCTTCTTTACACAGCTATTATTTATCTTTTGACCTGAAATCTTATTTTCTGTAGCTTACAACCACATGACATATGACAGGTTTAACTTATCTGCATAAAGTGAACTATTTAGGACACTTCTCCTGGCCTTTCCAAGTCTATTAAAACATCACCAATTTCTATAACTACTCCTCATATGGCAGAGTTCCTTTCCCATCTTGACCACTCACCATGGACAGGTGCCAATTTTTCTCTGTCCCTGTTAGCGTGTGGCATGGTAAGTCAGTCCTCTTAACATTGTGTTGTCAGAACATAATCCCAAGAATATTTTATTGAGTTCACATATTGATTTTTCTGGGTCCCTACATCCTGAAACTTGGAAATTCAGAAGCTATTCTCCACCTCAAGTTCAATTTGGTTAGCTGGATGGAGACTTCTAGAAACTTTCTAATTTTCAGCCCATATAGCAGGTCAATTCAAATGTATTTCTCAGAGTGTACAATGGTCATCCCATGTTTCCAGGCTATGGTACACCAGTAGCCAAAGAATCCACACAAAGAACCAGTGTGCTCCTCCTGATCCTCCTCTGTCTCCTCAAATCAATCTGTAGGCTTTTAATCCTTCAAGAATTCCCATCTCGGGGCTGGGGTTGTAGCTCAGCGGTATAGTACTCACCTAGCATGTGCGAGACCCTGGGTTCGATCCTCAGCACCACACAAAAATAAGTAAATAAAATAAAGGCATTGTGTCCAACTACACATAAAAAATAAATATTAAAAAAAAAAAGAATTCCATCTTACAACTTACACCAGAGGGACACTAAGCCAGATGCTTACTCTGTTCCACAATTAGTCCTCGAGGGGAGAAATAAAATGTAGGTCACCACAAGTTGACTCAATAAAGTGGGATTAAGTCATTCACTCAATGTATAGCAAAGACTAGGCTGGGCAATTGAGCAAATGAGAATAAATGAGATCATGATCATGTCATCAAGCATATTCATCTCTCAGATGCAAAATATAGAAATAAATAACTGAAGGAGTGGAAAGTGATCAATGAAGTATAAAGAACTGTGGGAGTTGAGAGAAGAGGTAGATCTCTTTGGCTGGGTTGGGGAGGTAGCAGAGAAGTCAGCAGACAGAAATTGAAAATTAGGACACCTTAGCGGAAGGAGCAGTAGGTATGAAAGGGCAGGTGAAATTAGGACACAGAGAAGTAAGAAATACACAAGAGAATAAAATGAATCTCAAAGGGTTGAGTAATTTGGTTTCGTTGAAGCATAGGTTCATGAATACCATTAGTGAGAAAGAAAGTGGAGGAAAACACAGAGGGCCTATTGAATGAAACTGATTTCTATTACCAGGATCAGCTAATCAAAGAGTGAATTACACCAAAGAACACATGCCCATCAAAACACACGGAGAGGTGGGAGGGAAAAAAAGAAAGGTGAAAAATTCAGACTCTGGGATAGAAATGAACAGCGAGGAGCTGGGGTACACTCAATGGTGAAGCACATACTTAACATGCATGTGGCCCTGGGTTCCATTTCCAGCACCAGAAAGAAAGAAGAGAATAGCAAGTGGGGAGTAAAGGAAGAAAAGCGAAAGGTGAGAAGCAAACACTGTCTTCCTAGGAACAGGAGGCTCTTCCACCATATATTTCCCTTCCTTGACATTCAGGTGTATCAGTTCTCAGCCTCTCCTCCTCTCTCCTGGAATGCACTCCAAGCTTACAGATCAGATCTTCAGGCGTCCCCCATCTCTCTAGGTCCTCTGCCAGCAATCACTTCCCTTGCGTGACCCACTCCACCCCAACCCCGGGGGAAATGTTCAATCGGACTGATCCCCAAGCAACACTGGCAAAGAAGAGCATTGAGCCTAAGGAAGGCAGGCTTCCTTCAGCCATACAGCTGCTCATGTATCATTTACTCCTCCTTCTTCCCACCTTTTCCTCCTACCGTACATTTAGCGGCACACAGATATAAAGCAAATTCCTACTGTCCTTCAGGCCTCAGTTTACACACATTCTGTCAGATCCTCATGATCAACCTACCCCCTCCCCTGACAAAGTGCCCTGGATTTTCACTGACAAAAATGTACCATAGATGCCGGGTGCAGTGGCGCATGCCTGTAATCGCAATGGCTCAGGAGGCTGAGGCAGGAGGATCGCAAGTTCAAAGCCAGCCTCAGCAAAAGCAAGGTGAGAGTCTGTCTCCAAATAAAATATAAAATAGGGCTGGGGAGGAGGCTCAGTGGTTGAGTGCCACCAAGTTCATTCCCAGTTTTTTGTTTTTTTTAAAAAAAAGTGCCATAGAGTGATTTCTCATTTCCTGATTTCTCGGCTGTGCTATAAACTCCATGAGAGAAAGCACTATCAGACTGTTCTGTCTCTAGCACTTAGCATGGTCTCAACTCAGTAATTGTAGAATGGATAAGACAACCCCATAGATAAGTAAGAGGCATCATTTGAATTCCCTAGGATTATGTACGACCAAATATTGGTGGGGCACAGTTACATACTTTCAGCCGTGTAGTCAGGTGTGGCCATATCACAGAGCTCTGGTGAATGGGGTCTGAGCAGAAGTGAAACATGCTACTTCCAAGCTGATCCATAAAGATCTTTCCACACTTCTCCTCAGGGCACTTTTGTCCCTTCTGGCTCACTAAACTGGAGACGATCCCAACAGTGAACTTGGACTGTTACCTGGGCCCCTATGTAGAATAGTGGTCACTCCTCTAATCTGTTCCTAAGAGAACTAAACTTCCCATGTCATACACCCATCAGACATTCAGGAGTCTACATGTTAGAGCAGCTAACCTATCTAACTAATTCAGCAATACAGCTGGGTTACGATTTAAGTTAATCTCTCCTAAACCTTTATCAGCCAGCAACTGTTTGTCACTTGCCCAAGGAGAAATAAAGGCCATTCAGGAGCCAGTACAACCTTTCTTGGTGTGTGACTGAACAAAAGTTCTGTTTGCTCATGATCATCAGGAAAAGGTAGTAACCTTGTCTTGGGCTTGCCTAAGCTTGGCCCACAGCCACCAAACAGGCTGGGCGGACTCCCGTGATATCAGAAGACTGGACAGTGAACTCACTTGCCTGGCCTCCTCTCAAAAGTACAGGTCACACCTCGCAGGCTCTGGATCAGTGCCCAATTGTCTTCTCCAGTAGTCTGTCCCTGGCTCTATCTGTGCTTACCTTGCAAAAATGTCACAAAACATCCTTCCCTCCACCCCACCCCACCCCCTACAAGCTGGGGAGAAACCCCTACAAGCCTTTTCAAAAAGTCACACCAACCTGCACTACCATGAAACAATGGCTGTGGCCACAGAACAAGACCTGTCTTCTGAATAAAGCATTCAGCAACCAGATAGAAATGCAACCTTCAACACCGTCTCTCTCTCCCTGGCAAAGCTCTGCTTACACTAAAGAGGCACTTGACCCTTTCTGTCATTTCCACTGAACACTAGAGACTTTAAAGAGAACTCTTCTCCCTGGTGGACTTGAGTATTTCAATAATTGAATTACATTAAGAGAATTAGTAGCATGTACCACACATAATTGCTTGTTCAACCTACCTCTAGGAAACTATTAAAAGAGTAAATTACTAACTCTTTTTACCTTTCTTCATCACAGGTTGGCTTGTTCGTTTGAAAACCTTCCAGATCCACTGATTCTTAATCTTTTGGGGATCTCTTAAGAATCTGATAAAATACCTGACCCTTTTCATAGAGAAATACACAAGGTGCACAAAGGCACATACCTATTATATACACTTTCAGGGGGAACACAGGATGCCTGGGCCAGTCATTCCTCCCAGGTTTGTGAACCCTGTAGGGCAGAAACCAGTAAACGTTTTCTGTGAAGCTAGAAAGAATTTTTTTTTTTTTTTTTTTTTTTGCAGGTTATGTATAGTCTGTCACAAAAACTCAGCTCAGCTGCTACCATGCAAAAGCAAGGCACGTGCCAACAGAACCTTATTTATGGACACTGAAATTTGAATTTCATATCATTTTTATGGGTCACAAAATATTACTCTTCTCTTGTCTTTTTTTTTAAACTATTTAAAAAATGGAAACCTCATAGCTGGTGGCCTATATAAATGCATCCAGGTGAAGGAACACAGGTTGCCAAGCCCTGCTACATGGGCTCATCACCTTGGAAGAGAATATTACATGTTTAGTTGTACTGATGTCTCATTGAAGTTTAGTATTTTCTTACATTATGAATGCATACAGCAAGCCACAAGAATGCAAGCCACAAGAGCATCAACACTGTCACTAGTAGAAATTGAGGGCATTGCACAGATGATATTAGGATTAGGGTATATAACTCAAAATACTAACTATGCTCATCACTTTGGGGGCAAGGCGGAATACTGAAGATTGGGCACCCAGTTCTTTGTTTATATTTTATTTAGAGACAGGGTCTCACTAAGTTGCTTAGCACCTCAATTTCCTGAGGCTGGCTTTGAACTCTCTATCCTCCTGCCTCAGTCTCCCAAGTCACTGGTATTACAGGCATGTGCCACCATGTCCAGCTTCACTTTTTATGGTCATTATCGGGATCTGCTGTATCTTGTTTTAAAGTGTTAATAAAGAAGTATATATGTTATATCAGAAATTTAATTTTTAATATTTTGATAACCATATCTCAGTATACTTCCTTCCTGAAATCTGTAATTTATTGGGTGGGCTTATAAAACAGTATTCTAAGAAAGCATCCAGAGTTTTCACCATTTACTAAAGGGCTTCGCAGTACAGAACAGGAGAAGAGCCTTGCCTGCCCAGGTGAAGCAGGCCTAAGCAACAAAACCCCAGCATCTCTTACCAGTGCGTTCACATCTTCAGTTTTGTGTATGAGCATCCGTATCTCCTCTGGATCACCACTGAAGATTGCTTGGACGAGAGGCGGCTGTAAACACAAGGGAACAGGAATTAGAACTACAATTAATACACTGTATTGCATTCAGAGGCAGACGGTGAGAAGAAGATTTGCTCCAAGTTCGTTAGACAATTATAATCAGCAGACAAAAATAAATAAGGTTCAGATCTACCCTCACTTGGAAGTCTAGTTGGAGAGATATTTACATAAAGAAATAACTATAATGCAACCTGAAAGCATTCATAGGGCTATGAACTAAAGTAAGTGTAACATGAAAATCACCTGTAGTTGAAATTGTCTTTGATAGGCCCTAAAATTTCCAAATATATGATTTTGTGTTTCTAGTCCCCGTTATGGACTGAATTGTGCCCCCCCACACATACACACACAAAAATTCATATGTTGAAGCCTTAATCCCCTCAGTGTAACTATATTTGGAGATAAGGCCTTTGGAAGACAATTAATGTGGTCATAAGGGTGGCGCCCTAATCCAATAGGACTGATGTCCTTATGAGAGGAGGAGAAGACACAGAGCTCCCAAGTTCTCTCTTAGCCTGAATACACAAGAATGGCCACAGAGGATACTGCAAGAAGGAATAAGGGCCTTGCCATCAACCAATCCTGCTAGCTAGTCTTAGACTTTCAGCATCCAGAACTGTAAGAAAATAGATGTGTGTTATTTAAGCCACCCAGTCTGAGAGCTGTTGCCCAAACAGACTAAGAGTCCTATCACTCTTCCACTTCCTAATAGAAAATGTTCCTTAGAAGCCTCAAACAATTCCATTCATAGAGGGTGTTAGTGGCCATGCTTCAGGTCACCTGAACTATTTTTTTTTTTTTGACAATTTTGTAAAACCCTTTAAATCTTTCCCAAATGCTTCCCATAGCTTTAGCCAACAAGTACTGACTAATTTAAAAATGATTTAATCTACCATTTAAGTAGTATAGTGAGGGGTTAGAATGTCAGAGGGGCCATTACTGAGCTCTTATTAAACCCATGCATACTAAAGAAGACCCCAATACATAGTAGAAGGATCCATCAAGTGTGATGGAAACCCAGCTGAAAGAGCAACTAGCTTGGTGGGGTCAGGGGTGGGTAAGGACAAAACCAAATTCAGAAAAGCTTTGTGGAAGGCAACTTCATGAATGAGTTTGCCCACAGGGGAGAGGGGGCATCCAGGAGTGTGCGCAGATATGCAAAGGGGTGGACATAAGAAGAACCTGACAAGTCAAAAACAGTCATCAACCTGGTGACTAGAGTGTGGGATGAAAGCAGAAAAGTGGCCTTGGGAGGTGTGGGATAGGTTTACCCCACATGGTGAAAAATCCTATTCAGAGCCAGCTCTACCACTTCCAACCACATGCTGAGCCCAATTCCCATGGGTAATCTAGGACTGAGCCTGATTATTGCTGCCCAATTTCTCCATGGGTTTGTAATCAGGATAAAATGAGGTAATGTATGGGAAAACCTTCTGTAACCAAACAAAGAATTAATGCTTTTTGTTAAGAGATGTTTAATGATGCCAATATGGAATATTTGACCATTTCTTCTCAAACTTCAAAATCGTTGGCAATCACATACACATATGCCCACATACAAGCATGTACATACATAAACTGCACATTTACCTACAACTTGGAAATATTTTAGTACCAGTAGACAAGTAGATGATGGCAGTTTCCCAAAATTTGTCTTTCCATTAAGAATCAACCAAGATACTTACTATCTGGAGATTCTGATTTAATATATCTGGGGGATGGAGGGGACTAGATTTTTAATAAGTCACCATCTAATTTTTAGTAACTATTGCCAAACACTGACTTTGGGTAAAATATCATCATCTACCTTGACCTCTCCCCATGCTATCTACTTGGCAGTCTGAGTCCTCATTATCCCCATAAACTTTCTTTTCTCTTTTTTAACCCTCCTGCTGCCTTTCTTACAGGTTTTGACGGTGTTTGTTGATAGTTTGGGGGACCAATATAAGCATTAACAGTAGCTATAGTAAGATTCCTTAAGGAAACACTACATGAAACATGTCACACTGCAGGCGAATATTTCAACATGCCAGATGTTTGTCCACAGGTTTCCCCTGTGTCATGAAAGCTACCAGAAAATGGACAGATGTATCCCTCCCACCCCCAAATGCTCTGTCAGGTCTACTATGTTTCCAAGGTATAGATATATTTTCTCCAATTGCCAACAACTAAGTAGCAAGAAAGATGATCTTGAAAAGAATACTGGTTTTCTTCTGGTTCAGTTTAGCTGGTTGCTCTGTCCCAAAATAAGGAGGTCCTTCCACATTCTTGCTGACCACCTGCTGACCCAGCCTCCAGCTGAATCTCAATTATCTATTTCATAATTCTCTGCCATGCTCACAGTTAAATGCTCATATGTGAATTTCTGCGTTTTTGAACCTTAAAGAGAAAAATTTTAAAAACCAAACACCAACAACCATAGATGACACAGAAAAGCCAGGTGTGACAGGATTTTGGCGTTAAATCAACAGTGCTCACTCTACCCTTGAGAAAATAAGATTCTAAGGTGCAAACCTACCCCAGTCATTAATGCACCAGTCAGTCACTTTAAAGGAACACAGCAAAGTAAGCAAAGCCTATCCCTCAGGAGTGTAAGGAATGCAGACAGATATTCTGTTGCATTCACTAGGTCTTCATGCCTCTCAAGAAAGGCAAGCCTTCCAAGCTATGCCTGGAATGTCCCCAAGGAGAGGCACTCTGACACAGCTGCCAGAGAAGGTCACCAGAACAGTCCTTAAGAAGGGAGAGGTCTGTGGCGGAGCTTCCCAAATATCCCTGGGCACTGCTAAAAGCGGCTTTGTATCATATTGTCAGTGCGCAAAATTCCCAGCATCCATTGGGAAGAGGCTGAGCTGTGGTAGTAACTTCTCCAGCGCTGCAGGCTTATATATGCACTCAGATCCCGACAGCTGCACATGTGTACACTGTACACATACAGAGCTAGGCTTAGGCATATATGCAGAGAGATATGCTGATTTCCATTCAAACACTGCCTGCTCTCCAGGGCTCAAAGCCTTCTAGATGGACATCTATAGTCCAGCTGTGCTATGTGACCATAGCAACATCTGCCTTTGCAAATGTGAATACAAGCATCACACAACAGGATTCCAAACCAGAACTCCAAAATTCACACTTTGCTTAAATGAAAGCTGTATGTTTGCATGGATGTAATTCTTGAACTAAATTACTCTAACTCATGAGCAAACATAAGTTTTTTAATATTATGAGCTTTTCTCTTGATTTTCCCCCATATACACCACAAATAAAACAGGCCCAGAGAGCATTTTGATGTTCTTTTTTGATGAAATTTTAATTCAATTCTGCTGTTTCATTTTTCCCCAGGTAAACACTAAATCTTAGAATAAATATTTGGAACATAATGCATCTAAATAGTGTCTCTTTAAATAATTTTAAGAAAGGGGGAATATTCTAATTACAATATTTTTATTCATAAGTTATTGAGAGCATATACTGTGCTGCCCTTCGATCTGATATCCATTATAGCTTTTATGTTGACCTTGATGAGGCTTAAAAGTAAAGCTTTATCTGCACAAGAGCAGGGTGCTAATCCTTGGTATATAAAGATATAATAGCCCCTCCCTGAAACTCATCCACAGTTTCACTTTCGATGGGTTTCAGTTAATGGTACTCAACCACAGTCCAAAAATATTAAGTGAAGATTCTGGAAGTAAGTAATCTCATAACTTTTAAATTGTGTGCCATTGTGCATAACATCATGAAATCTTATGCCTGCCCCACCTGGGATATGAATCAACCTTTCATCCAGTGTAGCCATTATGTATATACTACCTGCCCATAAATCATTTAGTGGCTGTCTCGATTTATCAAAGTGACTGTCAGAGAATCACAGTGCTCATGTTTAAGCATTTCTTACTTATTAATGGCCTCAGAGCATAATAGTGACTCGGGCAATTTCATTAAGGTATATTATTGTAATTGTTTTATTATTTTTTGTTAATCTCTTACTGTGCCTAATCTATAAATTAAACTTCACCATAAGTATGGATGTATAGGAAAAACTTTATATAGACAGAATTACTATCTGTGGTGTCAGACACCCCATGGGAGTCTTAGAATGTATCCTTCAACAAGTAGAGGGCTGTATTTTTTTAACAGTTTCCCACATTTCAGTTCTAGCATCTACATATGAGGATACAAAATAGAGTACAAAGTTCAATAAACACTAAATCATAACAAGGATCACCTGAAAAAACAAATATTTTATTTTTTATTCTCATTCTTCATAAATAAACTTGGAAAATATTTGCTTTCCAAAAATAAGACATTAAATCAAACGTGGCAAGGGAAAAAAAGGAAAATGTGAAGAGAGTGGCAATTATTTTAGCTTCGATTACCAGAATTTTTTAGAAGACTTAGCAGCTATTAGCTTGGGATAATTACCATATGCTGCAAATACTGATATGGTCTCTTGAGTAAATTAAGAAGGCAGAAGGATACTTCCTGAACCTAGTTTCCAATGGCACAAGTGATATTATTTGGGATGGGAAAGTCCTTGTCTTTCCATATCACCAATAACCAGCACCCTCCCATCTCCCCCAGGAGTGTGAACAGTGACTTCTAGAGGTGACTGCCCACCAGGCTGATGACACCTGACCTTCCAAGGATAGAAGTGAAGAACAGAGAGCTCCTGGAATTTGGCAGTCACTATACGTTTTGTAGCTAACCTCGCTAACACCAGGAAGTGAAATCTTATCATCAGAACACCACTGTTTCTACCTGAATCCCTTTTATCTCATTCACTGCAATATTTTTTTATTCTCATTCTTCAAAAATAAACTTGGAAAATATTTACTTTCCAAAAATAAGACATTAAATCAAACGTGTTCTAGTGAAACATTTAACTCTCAAACTTTGAAGTAGAGTTACAATTCCACTAGGGGGAGCAAGATGGTCATTTGTTACCTGGAGTTAAATGTTCAGGTTGTGTGATTAAGGCAAGTGAGGTAGTTGAAGGATCCACTTAATTTAAAGGATAAAAGAACTCAAGCTTCCAAGAAAGTAATAAGAAACATACATACACACCATGTGTATACAAAGAACAAATGAACAATAAAACAACCCAACTTTCCTATTGATCCCTGAGTGTCCAGGGCTTTAGGAAATAAGAACAAAGTTATCTACCCCACCCCCCGTACTAAATTATCACTTCATCATTGCAAAACATTGAATAGCAAAACACAATTCAATTGCTCCCTCAATTCCACTGAAAATATGTTACTAGTGGCATCAGACACGTCATTCGTTTAAGACTAAAACCCACTGTGTATTTTACAGAGCGAGCTCCACTGGTTTAGATTATCCACTGCACCCTGCAATGAGGCTGTCTTTCCAACCCTTATCCCTACAAGGATTTCATAATACATCACCAATCCGATTTTTGCTAAAATCACTGTACAATACACTACAATTTCTCTTTGTTAGAGCTGCATGTTCTTTACTAGTAATTAGTCTTTGAAAGATAAGCAATGCATGAGCATCAAGAACTACAGACTATGGTAATAAGTCCAAGAAGCATTCAGGAGATGCTCCGTCGTTGCATTACAAATTCCTGCTTGTCTTTTTCTGATTAGGTAATTAAAAATTCCAAATCTGAAAGAAAACACCCTGCATTCTAATCAGGACTGGATGCTGGGAATCGATCAATAGCCAAAAGATTTTTAAAAGATGATATTCTAAACATCTGCCCATATTTGAGCATTCTAAGATGGGAGCGATGTGGGAACGTGCTATTAGTAGCTAATAGCTGATGCAGCACCATGCGGCCATATGAAGCCATCAGCTTACATGAACAAGCTGAAACACTTCATTAGGTAACAACTGGTTTTTGCATGAGGCAGCGCTTGCATTTTTCCAAAAGGGTAATAAAAATTTGTTCGAGTCACTAGATTTAATGGACAAAACTTGCTAACTCTATTCATGTGGGTCCTGCTGTGTGATCTGCTATAACTGCCATTAGGTACGTCCTAAGTATAGATTACTTTTTACTTGGGAAGAAGTTCACTCCATCACAGAAAGATAATGATGATCATAAAGTCAAAATCTGTTTAAGTGTCATCAGAACTATATAAAATACACTAAGCCCTCAAAACTTTTTTTTAATTAAAGAGTGAGGCAGGACTGTATAGACAATGCTGCAGAGTAAATGTTTCTAATATTTCCAATTATTAATAAAAACAGAAAAAGCATAAATTCCAAGTGATAATATATATCCTCTAAGTAGCTACTTGTTAACTCTAAAACACGATGAAAAGTGAAATGCATTTCATCAAAAAAATGGAGAAAATTAATTTTTTTACCTAACATTTTCCAAAATGAGAATTACACACAGGCACTGAAAATGAAATGGCTATTTAAGGGCCAATTTCCCAGTTTGTGGAACATTCATATCCTTTGTTGCTCAGTCCTTATCTGAGATGTTCCTTGGCTATTTCTCTGCTCTATAATGCTGCTCATTAGCATCTTCACCTGGGGACAGCTAACATGAGATAAAATGAAGCCCAGGTACGTCAACTTTGCTACTAGTCACTCACAGGAAGTTAGGAAAAAGGAAACCAAGAAACAATAGTATCGGTTAAATTCAAATCTGGAGGTACTATTGATTTGTACTGACCTGTGATCTCTCTTTTTACCTAAGAACAGAGATCAGTGTTATGATTTCTAACTGACCTGGGATTCAATCCTAGCCATAGTTGCCTATCTACAAAACAAAGTTAAGATAGCCAGTTTATGTGTTTAAGAAGTTGCACAACATATGCCATGTCCCCATGTACGAGACCAGATGTCTAGAGTGCACTCAGTGGAAACAATGGTTACTGCTGACTTCGAAGTAACGATCTCATAAGCCTTCACAGACAAGTGTTGATGTCCATCCTACAAAGAGAATAAATAAAGG
Organism: Marmota flaviventris; assembly: GCF_047511675.1. NCBI lineage: Eukaryota > Metazoa > Chordata > Mammalia > Rodentia > Sciuridae > Marmota > Marmota flaviventris. Next base: position 37,941,506 of record NC_092508.1, on the reverse strand, counting down.
ATTTCTTAAAAATTACAAAACAAATAAATCAGATTAGGATTATAATCCACTCAATATCATCTCTAAGGCAGAGGGGACCATCATACAAGAAGATTTTACAGGAAGGGGAACAAAAATCAAACGGACCCTTGTTTGGTCTTTGTCACAATGGGCAACGTCAAAAGTCACACAGCTTCTCTGTACCCAAATGTCTAAACTGTGAAACCAAATAATAACAACTCACTGTACATCATCTCTCTCTGGCTTATCAAAATGTGCCACATATTCATGCCTAGTTGATGGGACTTGAGACTGTAATTTTACTACTTAAGTAAAATTACATGGTATAAACCTGTACAGTTACACCTTTCTTCAGTGATCTCCCGATGCTCACAAAGGAAACAAATTCCTTGTTTGGAGCTTTGAGGGGGTTGAATGATTTGCCTATTAGTGGCAAAGTTGAGACCAAGAACTTAGTTTTCCTAATTTTCCCAGTTCAGTACCTCAGCTCAATGCCATCTTTATAATAACATAATATAACATGATATCAGGAATTCAGCTTCAGTTTCAATATGCTTCCCTAGGGAGAAACACTGAAACCTGATGGCCCACAAGCATAAAAGTTACCATACATAGGACATACAGTCTCTCTCCACACTAAACAGTAGCTATATTTTTATTTTTCTCTATATGGTTACTCCCAAGAAAATAGCTAATTTTTTAGACAGTCTTACCCAAAGTCAGGAAACAAAGGGCTATGATCTTTCAAAGGGGGAGGGGGTGCCTCGGGTTGCATTTGCATTATCAGAAAGATGGAGATGGTAGGCATTAAGCTAAACTTTGAAGAATTAGACTGTGGTATAAATTTTTCACGTTGGGAAATAAATAGAACATGAGGTTAGAAAAGTAAATAGCTGGCTTGGGGAAACACCATGCCAGCAGAAGGCATTTTAACTTAATCTCGTGGACAAACAGGAACTAGGATCTTGAGCAAGAGAAAGGAATGGAGTTTTCTGCAAACATTCAGTCAGGCCATGGGGAGCACTAAGCTTTGGAGGAGGCTGGAGTTTGAGACCCAGTTAGAAGGCAGTGGCCACAATCCAAGGAAGGGCCTTTCTGATCTTCCTTTGTCACAGGCTCCTCAAGTCTATTTACAGGGACAGAGTGGAAACTACGGATACTGTTTTTGGGTCTTTGATGCTGGCTCTCTTCCTAGATGCAAATTTGGCTCACTTTCCTTCACTCTTTATATATAGCCCAAAACTCCTGCCCCGGAGACACTAATGTTTCCAGGTGAAGTCGAGGTTATTTCCTCTAGTTCTGGAACACTTCCATTCCCCACCCACACACACTCACAGAACCTCTGCAGATGGAAGCTCTGTTTAGTCAGAACTGTCACTTGATCACAGAATTTAAATCATCACATTTCAAACATAGGCCATACCCATAAAGAAAAACGCAAAGCAAAACAAGGCAGACGCGCTTTGCCAAGTGCCATGTTTTCATCGGCATCTGCCGCCAACTCCTCACATCCTTTTCTCACTCCATCTCGTTTCAAATGGCTTGAGATCAACTCTAAACTTTAGCTGAGTTAATTAAATAGTGTTGGGGAGTTAACTTTTAAAGAAAGCCAATTTAAGCAAAAGCATGACAGATCTCAGAGGTTAGTTCATACAGAATATTTAAATCAACATAACTTAGGTGGAAAAAAAAGAACAACAATATGTCCTTCTACAACTGTTTCCTGTTTTGAAAAACTGTTAAATAGGGGTTTTTTCCCCCATCTTCATTTTGGTTACATTCTTTGTACAACTGTATCACATAGCACATTAAATTCATGTCATTTCAAATATGAAAGATTATTTAATAATATGAATCAATAAAAAGATGATTTAATAATATGAATCAATAAAAGTATATCTTTGTGGAGAAAAAAATCATATGGCCAGAAGATGATTATCAGGGTTGCAAGTGTATTCAGTATAATTTCTTTGCCTGTTTGGATACAGAAAGTCATTTTCAGTTTTAGGATATAATAAACGACTTTTTATTCTTACTTACTATGTGCATCCCTTGTCCCAAAAAGGACAACAATGCAAAGTGTTCCTTTAAAATATACAGCAGCATGCCTATAATCCCAGTAATTTGGGAGGCTGAGGAAGGAGGATCACAACTTCAAGGCCAGCCTCAGAAGTTTATCAAAGCCCTAAGCAGCTTAGTGAGACCTTGTCTCAAAAAAAAAAAAAAAAAAAAAAAAAAAAAAAGGTGGGGAGGTGGATCAGTGATTAAGCCTTCCTGGGTTCAATCTCGAGTATCAAAAATAAATAAATTAAAAATATAGCAGAAAATGGCCCATCACTGTAGCAAAATAAGTGGCAACTCCTGCTGTATTTAAGAGGCTTGGTACTACTATATGTGAGATGAATGGGCCAACTTAGTCATTAAGTCATTCATGATTCAGGCAAACTCCAAATTGAATTAGTCTAAAATTTGTTATAGCCTGGATTCTTTCAAAATACTAGCAAGTCACTTTCTACATAACCAAGACTTTGCAAAGTCATGACAATTTCCCTTAACTCCTGCTTCTCTGTGTGTGTGTGTGTGTGTGCATGCGCGCATGCGTGCGTGCGTGCATGTATGTCTTTGAATTCCATGTGCATTTTTTGGAAAGGGAGAGAGCAGTTTAACTCACCCATGTCTGCACAGGTAGGGGACTAAGGACATATGCAAACTGAGTCTCCTCCCTCACCTTGACTGTCCTGAGCACTTGCAAGTCTACGGCAGTGAGTTGACCAGGATCTGGATTGGTATCTACCTGAGATGAATGAAGGGTCCCCTGCTGTCCACAAAACCAGGAAAATCAAAAGGAATGCAAATCTCTTAGAGATTGTCCTCTGTGCACTCTTCCAGGAAGCATCTTTCATTTTCCCACCCAAAATCATAGCAAGGTGACAGATGCCAAAGGGAAATGATAAGACAGCAGGAAGAGAGAGGAGCCTAAGAGACTGAAAAACATTTGATAATATAAAATGGAAAATCTTACCCCAAAAGGCCAGTCATATCATATTTCCTTGCAGAGCCACCAACCAAGTTTGTATTTCCTTTATTTTTCTACATGCTGCCAACCCAACAAGAGATGAAAGATATGTTTTCTAAAAATTATTCTGGCACATTTCAGATGACCACATTCAGCTCAGTTCAACAGAGTCATTACAAATAATAAATTTACTAAGTATAAGAAATTTATCGCTGAGATGTCATAGTCAATCTTTCCCTTGATAGAGTGACCAAGATATAACAGGAAGTGTACAAGTAGACACAGTTTGAACATAAAGCAAAATACCACATGAGAAGTACCTGAAAAAGGGAGAGAAATTGTCTCTGGCCTCCTGAACCGTGCAATCTTTGAAATGAAAACTGGAGAGAGTAAACATGCACAGGGAACAGCTTTGTTTGAATGGAGCATGAGAAACAGGAGGCAGGCCAAGAAGTAGACAAGGATCAGATCATAGAAGGCCTTGAATGACAAGCTAATAAACTCGGACTCTCTTCTGTAGGACTGAGGGATATTTTTTGAGCATAGGAGTGACTTGAGAGTTGTGCTTTAGAACCATCACTTTGGAAATGCATTGTATGATGAACTAGAGGGGAAAACTGGTGGCAAAACAAGTAAGGATACTCCAGCAGCAGTCTAAGAAAATGGTTCTGGGGATGGGGTATCCTTTGAATGTGCAAGGGAGCATTCTTAAGGTGACCAACAGGCATATCTGAAAGGTAAATGAACTATCTCCACCTTTCCAGTAGCAAGGCCTAGCCCTTGGTATGACTGCACACAAGCAGGAAGCAGGTCTCTCTCAAGCAGCCTGCCCCAACCATCAGCAAGGGAGCCCCGGAAGTCCTGCAGCATGGGCTGTCTTTACTGTTCCACTGTGCAAGCTTACTGTGTTCTGTTCAGCTCTGGACCGGAAGTTCCTGGGGCTCTGAAGTCAGTTAGCATCCTGACTCTGTATAACCTGCTACTTCTCTCCCCACCCCACCACAAAAACCAGAGCCCTGGGCTTTCAGTTTCAGTGCCACATTCTCAGTCTAGGTTTGGGTAAGAAGAAAAGTTTATCCTCATGTCAGAAGAAAGAAAAAACACAACTCCGTGTCCTGAGCTGGAGGAACAGCACAAAACCAGGGTACCTAACCCAAGTATAATGTTATCTCTTTTTCATACTCTTTGATTCACCAACTAAAATTTAGTCAGAGGACAAAACTCATTTTTTTTTCAATCATGCAGTTTCTTTGGTTTTTTTCCATGTAAAAATAATTTTTATTTGTTCTTTTTAGTTATACATGACAGTAGAATGTTTTTTGACATATTAAACATACATGGAGTAGAAGAAGTTTCTCACTGTTGTGATTGTACATGATGTGGAGTTAAACTGGTTGTGTATTCATATATGAGCATAAGAAAGTTATGTCTGATTCATTCTACTGTCTTTCCCATTCTCAGCCCCCTCCCTTCCCTCCATTACCCCCTGTCCAATCTCGTGAGCCTCCACTTCTCCCTCCCACCTAGAGTGAGCCAGCATCTTCATATCAGAGAGAACATTCAGCCTTTGGTTTGGGGGATTGGCTAATTTCACTTAGCATGATAGTCTCCACTTCCATCCATTTACCGGCAAATGCCATAATTTCATTCTTCTTTATGGCTAAGTAATATTCAGTTAAAATACGTACCACAATCATGAAGTTTCAAAAATAGGAGGAAACAAGATGGAAAAGAGACTGTAAAATACATCAAAACCCCTATGCATTTTCTCTTTGACTATGTTTGCTAGGTTTTAATCTTAATAGTTTTCCTTAGTAGTTATATGGCAACAGTACAAAGACAGGTAAAAGAAAAACTGAATAACTTTTTCCATCATCAATGTTAACAGGTCAATGTGTATCTTTTGACAGCTTTCCCTATGTTCCTGTTGTATGTAAAAAATAGGTAACAGATATGTGAGATTATCATAATTGTTTCACAAAAATTGGATTTTAGTATTACTATTTCCTTCTCTTGAAATTTTAAGAATAATTTCTCTATTCTTTCAATTAGCAATACTACTAATAATAATATATTGAGGACATCCTCCAGATAGGTCAGTTATGGGATTAGCTCATTTCTTTTTATAATGTGGATACATCATAACATATTCAATTACCCCCCTTTGGATAGGCACTCAGTTTATTTCTAGTTTGTTTCCCAAAAACAAGTCTCTACAAGTACCTTTCCTGGCCACACACTGCACAAAGAAATGCTACCAGAGCTGAAGGCATTTGCTGAGTATCTAAAATATGCTATTTATATGAAATATACAAGAGAAGTGTGTGACATAGTCCCTTCCTCCGAAAGTGCCAGATATGACTGGGGAAATAACCCTACCACACACAGAACAATTACACTATGTTAGTTAGGACTGACTTGAGCTCCTGCTGCAAATGGATATCAAGTCTTCCTTCTGCCCAATGATGGACTGCAGAGAGAGGTCCCCTTAGCCCAAAATTCCAGGAGCCTTCTCTGCCTTAGAGAAGAGGGGACAAGAAGAGCTAAGAAGCCAGAGCAGTGTTGGGGGAAGAGGCAGGACTAGAATGTGTAGGAATGGCTTAGACCTTTGAAGAAAAATAAAGCTGTATTTTGGGATGACACGTGAGCCAGGGCATTAGATATGTACATGTTCAGGAAGAGTGGCAATAAGTGGTCCCTCCTCCAAGTCACTGCAATTCCAAACCATCTTCTCCTAGTCCTATCAGCCCTACCCAGCCTTTTAAAAACCTGAAAGAATCCCAAGCTTAGCCTCCACAAAGCATTACACTAACCACGACTTAGAATGCACTACTTCCAACAAGCATAAGCTTGAAAGCACCTCCAAATCTCTTCCTTCCTATCTTTCCCATGCCCCACTCACCCTGACCACACATGTGCATGCACACACACACACACACACACACACACACACACTCTACCTTGTTGTGTGCCCTTCAAACAATAGCAGTCATTTAGGCTGTTCCTGTCCATCTGGAAAATAACATGAAAAACATGAGAGAAAGCAATATCAAAGTTTAACTGATCGCAGTTTTACCCCAAACTGAGTTCTTCTGACAAACAAAACCTTTGTGAAAATACTGACGCTGATAGCCACTATAGTGCTGGTTTTCCACTCCATATTACAATCACATGTCTGTGACATACCCAAATTCATTTTAAATACAAAATATACTTATTAACATGTTTTAAATTTTGTCATATTTTTGGTAAATATAATTTGAGGACTCAGTGTATGTGCCAAGCATATATTATGCCTTGATACTGCACATAAGTATCTCCACGAGAAAGGTCTGCAAATGAAATATGCGTCAGTAAATTAAGGTGCTTTTTATTTCAGAGATGAGGGGGCACTACAGAGAAGTCTATGATTAGCTCTTTCTCACTGCCCCTCCCAGTCTAAGATTAGCTTTCAACATATTTTTCAAACATTAGGAAAACAAGATTCACTCCCAGGATGTTAACTTGAATGCCAAGTTTGAAGATTTCACTTTTACAATCATATTGCAGAAAATAAGGGCTTTTAATAAGAAGAGTGAATTACTGAATTTAAACAAAATTTGATTTGCTGTGTTCTTCCATTATGTGTTAGGGGAAAAAACAATAGTGCCTTGACCTCTGTTGCACTAGCCCTGTCACATAGGGCTGAGGTCTGAAACACAATATTGAAAAGGGAGGGTTCTACAGTCCACTGTAACCCCAAAACTGAGACTGGCTCCTCACTTGGTGATTCCACATCCTTCTCCTCACCCATATTCTGACATTGGCTCTAAATGCTATGAACACCACGTTAGTGTCTTTGCATGTTAAATCTAGATTTGGGGATCTGCACTACACCCTGATATCAAAACTCAGAAATTGTTACCTTGTCAGTGCACAAAATGATCATGGTTCTTTTGAGATCATGGTCCCATTGTTCTAAGTAAGGAAGACTTTGGCTGCCCTTCCTGTGCCAAGGGACAGAACTAGGCTTGGCCAAAGGCAGTAAAACCAAGGTCTCATGAGAGAGAAGCAGCCTGCCGGGATGTGTCAAGGCCTGCTCTCTTTCAGGGCACTCTGAGGACATTTGGCGTTATGAGACTACATTTTGCCTCTTGAATCATGACCCATCAAGAATGTCGAAACAAGGCCACCAAGGGAAGTGGAAAGAAATTACCCGAAGAGCCAGGAGACCTGAGTCTGAGCTAACCTTGATCACTGGGCATTATAAAACCGAGGGCAAGTCACCCAGGCAACAGGAACTTCTATTTCCTCAACAGAAAAGGTGGGTTCAACTCCCCAAGAAGAGGTAGAAGATTAGATTTTATGAGGGGGAAAAAAAATCCACCAATAGAATTAGGTGATGGTAAGTTCATTTTGCCAAAACAGCTGTACCACTGAACATGTCACTCACAGCAGGGAAAAAGGCAGGACCAACCTGCTCATGGCTGGCCTGAGTGGTGGCTCAAAGTGGGTCAGTTGTGTACTGTTCTAAAAAGCCTAACTTAGTGCAGAAGAAATCTGGTTCATAGTTCTGGACTGGAATGCATATCAGAATCACCCAGGAAAGCAGTTCCCAGCCTAGTGAGCCTAATGTAATAAGTCTGGGATGAACATTTAGCCCAAGCACTTGACAAGGCTTCCCAAGTCCCTCACGTGTACTGCGCACACATGTAGCACTGAAATTGTGCCTTGATAACAACACCTTGGAAACAGTACATTTTTTACCCCAAGTGCCACTTCTGAAAAACTGTCTTACAGAAATAATGAAATAGTCATACATTTTTTGTTTAATATTGTTCATAATAGCATTATTCATGACAGCAGAAAAGTAAAAGCAACCAATGTCAAAACTAGGAAATTATTAAATAAGTTAGAACACATAAACCCAAAAAGACACATTCAATGGTCAATATAAAAAGATAGGACATCATTAGTCAGTATAGAAGGCAAATTAAACCCACAGTGAGCTATCTCTTCACACATACTATATGGCTAAAATAAAAGAAACAAACAACAGAAAAGAAATGTTGGTGACGATGTGAGGAGATTGGAAGATTATTGATTGGGATGAAAAAATGGTGCAGCTGCAGTGGAAATAAGTTTGATGGTTCCTCGGTAAGTTAAATATAACTTAAGACTCAGAAATTCCACTCCTAGGTATATACCTCAAAGAATTGAAAATGGGTGTTTAAACAGAAACTTATACACAAATGTTTATAGCACCTCTATTTACAGTAGCCAAAAGGTGGAAACAACCCAAATGGCATCAACTGATAAATGGACACATAAAGTACATTACAGCTACACCATGGGGTATGATTCAGCCATGAAAGGAAATCATGTGTATTGATGGATGCTGCAACAAGGATGAAACTTGAAAACATTACGCTAAGTGAAAGAGGCCAGACACAAAAGGCTACATGTTATATGATTCTATTTACATGAAATATTCAAAGTAGGCAAATCCACAGAGACATAAAGCATAACAGTGGCTGCCCAGGGATGGGAGGAGGAGGGAAGGGAGGTGACTGCTCAGTGAACACAGGATTTCCTTTGGGGATGAGGGAACTTGTAGAAGTAGACAGTGGTAGCTGCCCAACACAGTGAATGTACTAAAGACCACCAAAAACACGTGTGTTTTTGCCATAATAAAAAAAAATCAGTATATAAAGAATAATATTTTAGCTATGAAAATTAAGAAAATTTTATGAGCTATGGAAAACACGGGAGAAAAGTATTTATGAAACTTACTTACAGTATGATCCCAGCTTCCTCATATAACAATACACACAGCACAAGCAGACTAGAAGGAAATTTATTAAAATGCAAAACAGGGTTATTAGAAGGTACATTTTCTGAGTTTTATTCTTCTTTAATTTCCCAAAATATTGTTTATGGTTAAATTATTACCAAATATGATTTTTGTAATATAAAGGGAAACAACTTTTTTTAAAAGATAGGACCATGGGACACTTCAGGAAAAGATAACAAGAACAATGAAGCATCTAAACTGGGCCACACTGGGGCTCAGGTGGTGAGGGATAGACAGTGCTCTGGAGGGGTTAGCTGCAGCAATCTGGAGTGTGTGTTAAGCTGAGCTAAGCTGAAATTGTGGTTCCAAATCTTTTGAGTTTTCAGGAGAGGCCAGAGCCTCAGACATTTCAGTGAAATGCCCCGACTTTAAAAATGTTGGCAATTCATTCAATATTTTTCAAATACCACAGGCCAAACAAAATACATCTTTAGACCGGATATAGCCCACAGACGCCAGTTGGTAAATTCTAGTTTATAGGAACAGGAATGTTTAGCCTGGAAAAGAAAAACTTTTGAAAAAACAGAGTAGTAACTTCAAATATCAGAAAAATCATTATGGCTATGTGGTGGGAGAGGTGGTGTTGGAATCAATCAATCTAAAGAAGAGAACCCAAACTAAAGCCTGGGTATTATCAGAAAAGCAGAATTGGGTACTGTTATTAGAGCAGCTGTCCAGCTGTAAAGATGTAGTGGCCTATGGTCCCTGAGGTGTTCCAATAAAGTCTACATAACCCAGATACTTGTGTTGGGTCAGAAGTTGGACTAGGTCAAAGGCTTCCAATTATGGCTGAGTATCAGAAACTTTAAAAAAAAAAAAACCCACAGATTCCTGGATTTCATCCCAGAACCGCAGGGTGAGGTCCAGGAGTATGTGTTTTTAAAACATATCTGTCAGGCTGCCTGACAGATGGTTTAGAAACACAGCACTTAATCTCAGATGCTGTCACTACAATCTGACTGTTCTGATCCACAGTTGCACCTATCTGGCAGGTAAGGAAGGCAGGAAGAGACCGAGGAGAAACAACGTCCTGGACTTCTTCCTGCCTGGAGCAGGCCCTGTGCTTTCTCCAGGTCACCTCACTGTGTTTTCCACAATTGAGTGAGGTGGAGGTAAAGCCCTCTACCCCATTTCCCTGGCAGAGAAACTAAGACTTGAGGAGTTTGAGGACGACCCAAGGTCACTGCCAATCGAGGCCTAACTGCCACGCCAGTTCACCCACATCCCATTGTGCTCTTCTCACTCATTCAACAAGCACCTCTCCAGTGCCTTGATGGACCAGGCACTGCATCAGGCAGAGAGGATCAGCAACCACTAAGACAGTCCCCCCCTCCCCCAGTAGTCTGGAGAGGAAGCAAAAAGAGTCAACAATGACATCTCAGTGGGAACTAGATGGGGTAGGGGAACTGGATGGGGTGGGGTCTCACAGAAGGGGCACCCAGTCCAAGCTTGTGTCATTAGGGAAAACTTCTAGAAGCAGCCGACATTAAGCTGAGGCCCTAAGGTGACAGGAAAAGAAGGACTTCAGGCTAAGGGTGCAACATCTACACAGACCCAGAGGTCAGAGCGAACCTAGCACATTTGGAGAAATGCAAGCAGTTCAGGGTGGCTGGAGCACAGGATGTCAGGAGAGAAATGGCAAGATCAGAGGCTGGCCAGGAAGGCAGACCAGAGCCCAGGATCTCTTGTGCCATACTAAGACTTTGTCATTTTTCCTTAAAGAGAAGGAAAGCAGGTAAGACTTAACCTGAGGGAGTGACACATTCAGACTCACATTTGAACAGACTAGTTGCAGTATCAAGAATGGATTGGCAAAACACATTGGTTGATTATGTTGTCAATAATGTAACAGGGAAGCCATGTCATGGGCTGGCTCCTCCATTATCAATTCTCACAGAATCATGTGTAAGAAGCACATAAGGGAAATAGGAAAAGCCATATCATAAAGCATTGACTACTTCTCAGAATTATATTCCTGGTATTCACGTATGAGAATGTAAATCAGGCTGTCTGATCTGGGTGTATCATTCATCGAAAGTAAGCACTGACCTACATTTTCATTCATCATGATTGACTTCAAAAATAGGAATGGGAAATTGAAGTAGTAAATTAGAAAAGTTACTACAGGCTTATTAGTGTGGCCTCACACTAAATCAATTGAAAACTCTTCTGGCTTCACTCAGGCTACAGGCAAAGTGCTATGAGAACAAGCCTGGATTTACCCAAAACTGACAACAGAGCAAGCAACCAGAAAACCATGGCTCAGAACAAGGTGACAGGTTGAAAACTGCACTATCCATTTCCATTCAGATTTTAATCCCTGCTCACCGGTGAGGCCAGGATGTTCTTACCAGAGTCCTGGTTTAAGTCACAGCCATGCATTCTTTTCATTCCTTTCCTCCATCCCAGTGGAAAAATGACCCTCCATCCAACAGCTGTGTCTGAGACAGCACATTAAGCTGCTTCTCTCTCAGAGGTGACTGTTATTTTTTGACTCTTCTGATTGTTCATCATTCCAGCATCTCAGAGGCCAGCACCAGAAAAAAAATGGTTAGAAAATGAAAACATCCCCTCTTCTTTCCATTTTCACTTGACATTCTACTCTTCCAACACTGGCTCGGGTAATTACCACTGATCTGAGATCAACCCTTTCCTAGTTTCTTCCTTGGCCATGGTGAGCTGTCAGGGATCTGTTGCAGTCCTTTCCTCAGGCCACCAGGGACAGGGGGCATACACCAGAGATAGGCAGCACTAGTCAAAATTTGCTTTCTCAAAAATATTATAGAAACAAAGAAATCAATTTTTGAGGTCCATAAAGAGTATCAAGATTTGGACCATTTGAAGAAACTACTCAGAACATCTTATCTTTTCCTCTCTGAAAAACTGTAAGCATACGCACCACAGGCAAGGAAATGAATTGTTCCAGCCCGACTAAGTCATCTACCAGGTCAACCGTACGGTTGAATAAGCCTAACCTTGACAATCAGAAAATCAAAGAAAAACAGAAATGAAGACACTAACAAAAGTTCTAAAGAACCAACCTCCAATAGGATCAGCTTTTTAAAAATGTATCAGATTCCTGAAAGTAGAGTTCTAAACTCCCCCACCCCTTTGTACAGCAAGGACAGAAGAAGAAGAGATGACAAATGACAATGATATTATGTTCCTGGTATTGTGTTACTGGCCTTACAACAGTCTTGGATAGTATTGTTGAACTTTGAAAAACTGCATTCCTCAAACCAGCGACATATATTTTTCATTCTGGATGCTTCAGGAGATGTTTGGAATTTGTGAAGTATTTCAGATGTCTTCTAAGTAACTCCCCAGAAGACCCTCAAGATCAAAGTGGGGCTTGATCCTTCCACTGGTGCCCTGGTAGAGAATTCTTGGCACTGATGACAACTCCCACACACCCCAAAGTCCAGCACCAAGTGGAGGCCAGAGAAAGGATTAGGTGGATGGTTTCTCCTTGGTTTTCAGAAAGCCTTCGCTTATCCACACTACCTTTCCCTATACTCCAGGAGAGGAATGGGGATTTAAAAAAAAAAAAAAAAAAAACTTCCAGAAGGAACTGTGAGCCCTTCAACTTTTAATATCCAAAGATTAGTTCCATTTCCCAATGGGAGAGGTGAGTGGGCAAAACTAAGCCATGCCACATATCGGGCACCTTATTTTTCAAGACTAACTTTCATTTAATGCTTTCAGATAGGTGCTAATGGTAACCTTGGAGAATAATAAGCCAAAGCCCCATGTGAGTGACCCATTTTCTCTGGGCTGTTTGCCTCTCTCAGAACGCAGTGTGATTCATCCATTAGGCTATCTGAAAAATAGGCATTTAGAATAAAGGCAAAGCGGGTATAACAGCCACTACTATCAGAGGCAGCTCTTTGTGCTGTTCAAGCAATTCATGAATGCAATTCATTTCCTTGCCTGTGGTGAACATGCTAGCTTTTCAGAGAGGAAAAGTCAAGATGTTCTGAGTAGTTTCTTCAAATGGTCCAAATCTTGATACTCTTTATGGACCTCAAGGTCCCCAACTCTGACCACATAAAAACTCTTATTTATGTGAACAGACTCCAAAAAGAGGATAAATAGGAAATCTAGAGATAACCAAAGAAAACAAGTTTTAGTTGGTGTCATGCTTCAGCCCTGCTAGGTCATCTACCAGGTCAACTTGGCTTGAAAACAAAACACCTTCTTGGATTCCCCAACTGCTCTCAAGTGGAAGAGCAAATGAACAGAGAAGTGGTGGAATGATGGGGGGCGGGGGGTGTTACTGGAAAGTTGGAGACACGCATAACAAATATGTAGTTGGAGCTGCCATTTCCCTTCCTGAGTAGCAGACATCACCAAAAAGCCCAGTGCTTCAATTTCAAGTAGACACAATCTCAGAATCTTTTTCAACCCTCAAGTACAGCAGGCAACCATTACCAACCAACAAGAGTTGACCTGGGGGAGGGGAGGGGGGATAGTAGAGGATAGAAAAGGCAGCAGAATACAACATACACTAGTATGGCAGTATGTATGTAACCGATGTGAATCTGCAATATGTATATGGGGTAAAAATGGGAGTTCATAATCCACTTGAATCAAATGTATGAAATATGATATGTCAAGAGCTTTGTAATGTTTTGAACAACTAATAATAAAAAAAAATTAAAAAAGAAAAAAGAGTTGACCTGTTTGCAATTCCAGTGTAAGAGAGATCTGGATGATCCATCCATTATCTACAAAAATGAAAAGTTGGTTGATTGGTCTTTTATTTAACAACTCCATTTTCCTCTAAGAACTACTGATGTTTATGGAAATTGCCATGAAGAGTTAGAAAGGGTTTAGTGCTAAAACACATTGCTTCCAATTTCTATAAGATGGACAGACAAGCAGCTGCCCACACACCTAGTCAGGGTTGCCTTATGAATCAGGAGAACAAGGAATTAGGGCAAACAATTAGTCCAGGAGGAAATGTAGACATGGCTGCACAAGAACAAAAGGGCTGCTGGGCACTGTGGTACTTGGAGACCTCACTTGAGAGAGTACGGGCAAAGCAAGAAACAGCTCAAAGACTGTGGGGATCCGCTGCTGTGACCTAAGAGACTTCTCTTAACAGAAATTCCCAAGTCAAAATTCCCCATGTTGTAATCACCTCTTAGCAAAATAGAAGATTATCATTCACTCACACCTTATGGGAAATTCATGTGTTTCATTTTTTAGGGTTTTTTTTCCCCTTGAGTCCTAAAGGAAGATCAGCAGCAAGCAGAAGCTGAGTGTTGTTACTGGAGATTAATGTGGCTGGGCCTCTTAAGGGCTGGTCTGGATCCAACACTGGGTGCGGAGATGTAGAATAATTCTGAGAAGCATTTATTGAATGACTACTATATGCCAAGCACTTCTCATACATCATATAGCTTCCTCCTCACCATTAACTGTGAGTTGTTACTCACATCTGCCTTTTACAGATGAGGGGAAAAATCCATGCTCAAGAACGTAAGTAACCCTCTGGTGTTAGGCCAGATCCACTCCAAGATTTCTCTGGCTCCAAAGCATGTTCTGCCCCTATCTAGTGAGCTGGACCCTCCAGAAAGTCATCCAAGACACACTCACCACACTCAGAAATGTTCCTTAAGTCTGATGCCTGTCTTACAGCATCAACTCCTTCCAGAGATGACAAAGAAAGCAAACTGTCCTTTTGCAAGACTGCCCTTACAAGAAAAGGATTCCCCCCACACACACACACACACCTGTTGGAACATCTTGCCTTGGAGAGATTAGATGGCCCGGAGCTATGGACTGGAATGGCATGTGTCAGCCTGCTCGGCTCAGATGTCATTCCTCCCTCATGGAGAGAGGCAGCTTCTAAGTTCAGCTTCAGCTCACAAACTGAAGCTGAGCACGGAGAATGGAAGGCTGAAGGACACACGTCGACCCTTAGCCTTTGATGGAGCAGCAAGTGTGCAGGGCAGAATCTGTCCTGTTGTAGGAGCAGTGGGCCTATAGCTACACCCGCCCTATAGCTACACCAGCAGGGGTGTTCACAGACACCCCCTCAAGGTGATGTAGACTCTGTGGTGTCCCTGTGTGCTGAGAGAGGGTAACAGCTGGGTGGACCCCGTGTCCCTTCTCTAAGTATATTCCTCACACGCTGTGCCATGAAGCCAGTTGCAGCTGCTCTCAAGTGCCTTGGCCTGGCACCCTCAATATTCAGAGGGACTGATCTGCCCTTTGGTAGGCCTTCCTCGTACTGAGTCATCTCCTGCTTTCTATCAGGCACATTCCTCTTACCTGAGTTATGACTTATAAAGATCCACAGGTTAAGAACAAGAGAGCCAAAGGAACACCTACCAGGAGGGACCCAATCACTGTGCCCTCCTTTCCACATTTGCGACCAACACACTAGCAAAGAGGGGTTAGTAATTAAAAGTGAACAGGAATTTAATAAATTTCTCTCTCTCTCTCTCTCTCTCTCTCTCTCTCTCTCTCTCTCTCTCACACACACACACACACACACACACACACACCACTCTCAAGACCAAAAGACCATAATCCTGAGGGGTAGATATTATGAGTATCTCCTTTTTACAGATAATGAAAACGAAGGAAGATTTGGCCTCCCCAAGGTCATAGCTGGACATTGGTAGACTCAGAACTTAAACCTGAGATATTGCAGAAGTGCAGTTCATGGGAATGAGAAACTGGAACAAAGGACTTCTGATGGCTTCAGAAGAGTACCAGAGATCAGGCAGTACTAGAGTCAAGAGTTCAAAGACAGGTAGGTGGTGACCTGGGAGAGCATGCTGCCATCAGGCCATTATTGGCTGGAACATAGGCTGGGTTTTATAAACCAATTACTGTGTGAGCTTAGATAATAGATAAGTCTCAAGGAAACCATTTTTATCATGCAGTTCTAGTTCAAGAAACCCCAAATAAGCATTTACTGCATCAAATATTGAAGCTCCTATAGATTCAATGACTATCTAGTGAGTCCATTACTGCCTGGACATAGGTGAATTCTTGGGACCCCATCAAGACCAAGAGCTCCAGAAGGGCAGGGGCTAGATCATCTGTGGTAACCACTGCAACCCTATTCTTCTAGCACAGAATAGACCCTACATAAATCTCTGCTCATAATTCATTCAAAATAACCCATTCACTCACCCTCCTTTTCCACATCTATAGTGAGTGTTAACCAATAAAGTCACTAGAGGGTCTCACAGAAGAACTTCCACTTGCATAAAGATTCTAAGTTACAGAACTACAGTGCTGTCATTTCATACATGTCTCTGCTCAAAAGAATTCAGTAATATCCATTAGGATGAAGAAGGGGTACAGACGCACACATATACACCAGCCATCCCACTCAGTGAATACATATCTCAGGGTTGTAGAAAGAGAAGGAAACCTGAATCCACAGCCCCATCGGTCTAGTTCCAACAAGCTTCTCACTGTGTGAGCATCTCCCAGAGCTGAGTAGAATCCTAGTATTTAAAGGCACAGAGTTTTCCTATAAGTTGGCCTCAAATGCAAGCCAGCTATTTATCTGGTACTCAAAGAAATGGCAACGTGTTCTAACTCTGCAGGCAAAACTGGCTGTGTTGGCCTCAAGGAGAGAGTACAGAGGCTTCTAAGTTGGCAGTTCCAAAGGAATTTTCAAGTAAGTGTAACTTTGTCTCTATTTTCTGCCTCATATAGGGACT
This sequence comes from Marmota flaviventris, assembly GCF_047511675.1. Classification (NCBI taxonomy): domain Eukaryota; kingdom Metazoa; phylum Chordata; class Mammalia; order Rodentia; family Sciuridae; genus Marmota; species Marmota flaviventris. Next base: position 37,924,966 of record NC_092508.1, on the reverse strand, counting down.
TAAAGATTTTGCCACCTAGTAAACTGCAAGCACCTAACACAGTCTGTGTATTGCCCCAAACAAGGTTAAAATGAATAAGGAGAACTTCCCAAAGAGAGCACTATACATCTGGTCACACAGATGGTCTATAAAAGTCTCTACAATATAGACAGTATTGTTTTTGGCATGGATTAGGTTTCAGTATATCTTCCTCCAACCAGTTTTCCAGTTTTTCTAAGATGACCAAAATAATATCTGTGAGGTGATTATTCTAGAGAGCCCACTTGGAATTTTTCTGCTTTTTTCCTAATTGATTTCAACACATGTTACTTCAAGATCTCTATTAAATATATTAAGTACATTTAACCTTACCTAAAATAAATTCAACTAATTAGATGATATAAAGAACAGCTCATTAGCAGAACATTGGTAAATATTTTCTCTGTTTCAGCTAAGCATTGCTTATTATACATTTGAGCACAGTACAGTCTTATCATACCACAATTATCAGCCTTATGTGCTAAGCATAAGCATAAAACTGTTACTGAGCAAATAACGGAATTGGGCCTGTACACTGCTAAGCTCTTGGAGACTGGTTCATACAATCTGGCCAATTTATATGGCCAATTTAAACCAAGTGCATGTATTCACAAACAAGGCAGTTCTAACACTTTTAATGATCTAGTTTATTAGAGTTTTTAAGTAAACAATTTAGAACTCTCCCTTTTTAGAATGATACGTATTTCAACCATAGAAACTTTAAGAGACTATATATATATTTGTATTATTGGGAGTAAAGAATGTTTACTTTGACCTTTTTTTTTTTGGATGCGAATGTGAATTTTAGCAAAGAGTCTAGAAATAAGACAGACACAGCTATTAGAAGGTGCCCTCAAATGAGCTATGCCTATTTTCCAATTCTTCCTGTGATTCTGGGGGGAAATTACTATACTTGTCTGAATTTTTTTTCCTCTTTTTTTTGGCAGTAATGGGGATTGAACCTAGGGCCTCACATATCCTAGACAAGTGCTCTACCAGTAAGCTACATCTCCAGCCCTAACATGACGATCTGATACAAGCACTAAGATTTATGTTCAAGATGTTTATTGAGATATTGGTTATTATAGGAAAAAATTATAAGTTTTTAACTATTCAATCTCAGGAATGCAATGAAATAAAATATCCAAATAATGAAATTTTATGCACTTATCTAAAATGTCATTTCAAGCCAGGCATGGTGATGCACACCTGTAATCCCAGAGGCTCGGGAGGCTGAGACAGGAGGATTATGAGTTCAAAGCCAGCCTCAATGAAAGGTGAGATGCTACACAACTCAGTGAGACTCTGTCTCTAAATAAAATACAAAATAGGGCTGGGGATATGGCTCAGTAGTTGAGTGTCCATGAGTTCAATCCCTGGTACCAAAAAAAAAATTAATTCAATGAATTTTTAAAACTTGGAGAAATATTTATTATATAATATAATAAGTGGCAAAAAAAAAAAGCAGTGAAAAACTATACCCAAGTCCTAGCAGCGTCTGGCACACGGCAGACATATGAAAAAAAAAATTATGTTAGATTAAGTAACATATACAATGAGATAGCAAGTCTGTATTTTAAGTAAACACACACATAAATGGCTGTAAAGCAAAGAGAAAGAGGGAAAATATCAAGTTAATAGTATTTATTGCTTAGTGATTGGATTATAGGTGAGTATGTCTTCTTTTTCTTATCTGTATATTCCACATTTTACCTCTAATATCCGTCAATGATATAAGTGGAAGAGAAAAGATATATAAAAAGGAAATGCACAAACAGACATTTAAATAAAATTGCACTCTAAGCAGGATTTTTTTAAAGTAATTTGAACATGGAAGCTTGATGATACCAGTAGCTATAGCAGAAACAAAATCTCAGACCAGAAGGTCACAGATATCTCCTCCCTGATGCACGCTCCAAGTTAGGCCAAGCCAGACTGGAAGAAATGACAGTTGTACTGAAAAAGCAAAAGATGAAGTTTATGTTTCATTTTTAGTTTTGCATCAGAATTTTCTAAGGATCTCATAAAATCAGAAGGGAAATCTAGAGGAGAGGAAAGGGACCAGGGAGAGGGAGGAAGGCGGACACTTGGGAACGAAACTGACCAAAATATACGGTCATATTGTGTGCACATATGAATTTGTAACAACAAATACCACTATTATGTATGATTAAAATGCACCATTTTTAAAAGAATTTTTCTATGTCAGAAGAATGTACCAAATCTAAGCAAAAAAAGAAAAGTGCTAGCTTTATTGTACTCTTTACTGAACATTAAGCGTGAAGAAGTAAACAGCCAGCCCCAGTTTTTCAACTGAAGATTTCACTGACTTTTGACAGAGAAAAGGCTGTTTTGTGTGGCACTGATGGGACTTTAGAAACTGAAGGTTTTGGCGCAGGGGCTTAGAGGGTACCGATACCTCAACTCCACACTGAGTAATCTAAGAGTGTGAAGTAGTAAGTCCATACATTTCCAATTTACCCACCCCTGAACCCACAGATTTAAAGAAAATCTCCCCAAATAATTTGTGATGGTGTCAAATGGCTTCAATGAACTGATACAAACATTCCTATTTGGATGCTATGTGTTGCTAATGAGGAAAAAATGAATTCTTGGTTGACCAAGTATCTGAAAAATAAAAAATCTGGCACTTGAAAAGATATATATTTAAGCCCTGCCACTAAGTAGCCATTTAATTAAAGTAAATGTCTCAGCATAAATCCTACTGGCACACGGGCAGGCAGTTTTAGAAATCAACCTGCAATTAAGACTTTGGGCCTAATTATGTGGCAACAAATGAATGCCTAGGAGCTGTGACATACTGAAGATCTTTAAAAGCCTTAAACTTTCCTGTCAGAATTTATGATGCTGCTTCCTCCTTGTTCTCTTCTCGTTTGTATTCAACTTCACAACCTTGATTAACAGCAGCATCTGGTGGTTCTTACCCAAGCAGCTGTGGTGTAGCAGAAAGAACCCAGAATTTGAAGTCAAACAGAGCTGAGCTGGAAGATTTGCTCTGCTCCTTGCTGATGCCTAACCCACAGCTGGAGACCACCTGCCCCTTCAGGAGATTGCAAAGACCCAGAGAGCAACTCATGTGAAGATGCTAGGTACAAAATCATCATTCAAGGTATCATCTGGTATAGTTTCCCAAAAGTACTGTCCTGATCTGAAAGTCACATACAAGAATTGTACTTCCATTCAGCAGAGAAGATGAGTTGACATTTCACTCTTAACAGTCTCTCACTTGGGGAAAGAAGCAATATTTTCTCCATGGGTTGGTCTATGCAGTAATCCAACAAATTTCTCTGGAGTCCCTAAGTGAACTACTGAATGCATGCCAAAGGACCAGCATCGCTGCAGGGAAAATCTCCCTGCACTGTCCTACCTCCCTTCGTTTCAGGAGCTCTGCCCCCTTAATCCTGTGATTTAGGTGAAACTGTTTTGTGATGTCTCCCTCAGTTGTCCTTGCCACCAGGGCTGGCAAAGGACCCAGGCTGACCAGACAGAGTTCTTTTTAAGGAATTGATTTGGATCTTGGGAGGAGAGAGCAAGGGTGGCCTCTTCCACTTTCCCCTTCCATAACTGGAAGACAGTAGACTTCCATTCTGTACTAACATCATCCCACAAATAACTGTCTTTTCTGGACTTTTTTTCAGCAAAAAACATTTCCACAGTCACAAGCATCAACTTGTAGGAAATACTGCTTAAAGCTCTAAACTGACACGAGACCTAAGGCAGCCAGGGGCTGGCTTTGTAAGCAAGAAATAGAAAAGGAAATAACCAAAAATCACTCCTGGGGCCATTGGATTAAAAAAAAAAAGAGAGAGAGCTGGCTGAGAGCAAAAGGTTCCAGGAAGAATTACCAGCACTTTAAGAGAAACATGAAGATGGAGACATTTTGACTATTTTCTCATCACTGATTGCCTAGTGAGCTTGGTTTTGCTGATGAATACAGATCATTTCATCTGTTTTCATGATTTAATGATCTTCTACATTATTAGATTATCTAAATAATCACAATTACCTCCCATCTGCTGACTTGTATGTTTTAGTCAATCAAGACCCATAAAGGAAAAGAAAATGGATCTGAGGGTGTGGTACAGTGCTTGAACTACATATGTGGGGCCCAGGGTTTGATCCCCAGCACTGCGAAAGAAAGAAAGAAAAAAAAAAGAGGAATGGGGGAAGGAAGGAAGGGAGGGAGGGAGGGAGGAAGAAAACAAAGAGAAAGAAGCAAGCTGGGTGTGGTGGCGCATGCCTGTAATCCTAGCAGCTCGGGAGGCTGAGACAGGAGGATTACGAGTTCAAAGCCAACCTCCACAAAAAGTGAGGCACTTAGCAACAGGGTCAGTGAGACCCTGTCTCTAAATAAAATACAAAAATACAGCTGGGGATGTGGTTCAGTGGCCAAGCGCCCTGAGTTGAAGGAGAAGGAGAAGGAGAAGAAGGGGGAGGGGGAGAGGGAGGGAGAGGAGGAGAAGAAGAAAAAAGAAGGAGGAGGAGGAGGAGGAGAAGGAGAAAGAAAGAAAGATCTAGTGTGTAAGATATTACATAAATCCCACCAGGACATCATTCAAACTACAGTCACCTTCTGAGACTCAAAAAACATCCAGTATTCACATGTGGAAGATTGAAACAAGACCCATCTCTTACCCTGTACAAAAATTAACTCCAAGTGGATCAAAGACCTTAACATAGAACCTGAAACTTTGAAACTACTAGAAGAAAACACAGGGAAACCACTTTAAGATGTTGGCAAAGCCAATGACTTCCTAGATAAGACTCTAACAGGCAAGGAAACAGAAGCAAGAATCACCAAATGGGATGGCATCAAACTTAAAACCTTCTGCACAGCAAAAGAAACAACCATCGGTATGAAGAGACAACCTACAGAATGGAAATACAGAATAATGAATGCAGATATTCATCTGATAGAGGATTAGGATTAATATTCAGAATATATAGAGGACTCAAAAATTTGACAACAAAAAAAATCTAATAAATGGGCAAATGATCTGAATAGACAAAAATGTACAAATGGCCAACAAATAATATGAAAAAATATATATATCTTTAGCCATCAGGTAACTGCAAATCAAAACAACATTGAGATTTTATCATGGCTGCATTTAAAACAACTATTATCAAAAACAAACAACAACAACAAAGACAATAACAAATGCTGGTGAGGCTGTGGAAAAAGGGGAACCCTTATATTATATATTGTTATTAAATGTAAATTACTATAGCCACTATGGAAAACAGTATAGAAGTTCCCCCAAAAATTAAAAATAGAACTACATAGGATCCAGCTATTCTACCCCTGGATATATATGCTAAGGGGGAAAAAAAGTCAGCATACAAAAGACATACCTAAATGCCCATGTTTATTGTGGCACTATTTACAATAGCTAGAATATGGAATCAGGCGAGGTACTTGTCAACAGATGAAAATATGGCGTATATATACACAATGGAATATTATTAGGCCTTAAAGAAGAAAGAAATCTTGGTCGTTCGCAGGAAAATGGATGGAAATGAAGGACATCGTGCTAAATGAAATAAGCCACACATAGAAAGACAAGTCTTGCATGTATTCTCTCACATGTGGAAACAAACCAACCAACCCTGAGAGTAGAAGAAGAAATATAAGGAATTCAGAGGAAGCCAAGAAGAGGGGAGAGAGGAAGGAAGGGGGAGAAGGGAAAGGAGGGTAGATAGGATCAAAGCTCAATATATTTATGTATTAAAAACCCATACATGTGAAAACCCATTAATTGGTACAGCTAATATGTGTTAATGATAATAATTTTTCATTCAGATTTTAACTAAAGCTAGATAGCTCCCAAAACAGGTTTGATACTGTGAACATACCAGTGTTCTTTAAAACAGAAAATGTTGGTGTCATCTTAGCCCTCCAGAATTCAAGTGACTGAACTAGAGAAAGACTAGTATTTGCTTGTATGACTTAATAGACTCTCCTGCAGGGAGGCAGCACAAATAGCACACTCGATTCCATATCTGAAGGACACTCGAAATTGTTGGGTAAAACAACTGAGAAATTAAGCAACAGGAAAATGGCTGGGTAACAGGTCCATACGAGGTTATTTTCCACTTCTGTACAATAATGGCTCTGAATCACTCACCCTCTACTTCAAGGTGCACCATTGAGATTTTTGTTCTTTGAGGTAATAAAAGTGTGATGGGTTATTTAACAACCGTGGTATCTAGTTTTCTCCTCTGTTAAATGAACAGGTCAGACAGCATGTATTATTTTAGGTTCTTTCCAAATCCAAAGAGTCTATGGTTCAGCTCAGAATACACAACTCCCACAGAGTTTCCAAAAACATTTGAGTAATTGGTTTCAGAGGAAAGAACATTTAGCAACAAAGCCTTTCACTTCTGGGCTAAAACATTAGTTCCCTCTGCTCCCTAATGATGAATGGAATAAGATGGGCAATGATGTAGGACTTGTGTTATAAATAAGAGTTTTTGCTAATGAGAAAGAAAGAAAATTCTCAAGGGCTAGGGTTGTGGCTCAGTAGTAGAACGTGTGCCTAGCACGTACAAGGCCCTGGGTTCGATCTTCAGCACCACATAAAATAAAATAAATGTATTGTGTCCAACTACAATTAAAAAATAAATATTAAAAAAAAAGAAAAGAAAATTCTCAAGACCAGGACACATTGGCCTAGGAGGCTTTAGGAGAGGTCTTATAAAATGGCAGATCTGTTCCATCGATGGAAAGAACAAAAACATTCAAATGCAGTGAAAAATGTTTACTGAGATGATCTTTCCACACTCCTCCCCTTCGAATCTCTGCCTTCCTTACAAGAAGCAACTACTCTGATCTTCACACACCTCCATTCTCCAGGAATGTCTGAAATAACAGTGGGACTCTTGACTGTTTCCAGCTATCTTTTTTAAGCTTAGGTATATGGTCAGTCCTCATATCCACGGGCTCCATGTCCATGAATTCAACCAACTGAGGATCCAAAATATTTAAAAAAATATATTTTGTCTATACTGAAATGTACATATTTTTCTTATCCACTAAAAAGTACAACATAACAACTCTGCACAGAGAATTACATTGTATTAGGCATTATAAGTAACCCAGAGATGATTTAAAGTACACAGAAGGATAATTGTAGGTTATATGGAAATGCTATGCCATTTTCCATAAGGGACTTGATCATCTGCAGATTTTGGCATCTGTGGGGGTCCTGGAACCAATACCCCACAGATACTGAGGGACGACTCTACCACTCACTCTCCTTCACACACTGAACAGGACATTCTACAGCCTAAGAGAACTATTACCTGGCTTTTCCCACTACTGGGCCTTGGCTCAAGCCTTTGGCTTTACTTGAAGAACTCTTCTTTGCATTGTTCCCAAGCCAACAGCCACAGTGGAAAGTCCAGCTTTCCATGAAGCCACCCGCAACGCATCCCACAGTCCCCTCCCTGCTTCCCACACGTCTATCATGGGCTGAAGGAAACTTGTTCTCCTAAAGTTTAAGAAAGAACAGTGAGAAGTTAAATATTTGATGTTCATGGGCTAGAGAAAAAAAAAAAAAACAGATGCTTAAAGCCCCTGTAGACTTCCCAGGATGCATGTAGGGAAGGTGGTGGCTAAAGTTACTTTTTAAAAACTATATTAAGTTGACAGTTCTATAGCATTAGGTACAATCACAGTGTTTTATAAACATTTCTACTGTCCATCTCAGAACATAGTCACTTTGCTTAAACTAGTTTGTGTGGGATTTCTTTCACTTGCATCCAAAAAAAAAAAAAGAATCCTGACTAATAAATAAATGCATAACATAGATTCAGAAATACAAGAAATCCATAAAAGGTATGAAGACTGTTTCAAAAACAGTAAATAAAGCAAAACTATCTGTCACTGTGAAAATAAATAGGACGCTGATTTAAAGTTCCTGAGAATAATTAGGGTCGGGGAAGAGCAGGAAAAGATAATTAACCACATGGATCATCTGCGTAAATCATTGAAAAAAAAATTTTTTTCTTTACTTTTATGTTTGTAACAGGAGAAAGAATCCATGCACAAAGGAAGCTCCAATCTCATCTCCCAAGGGAGGAAGACATTCTTCAGAGGAAATTAGAATTGTGCCAAACAGACAATGCTCTTAAAGCAGGGAGAAGCCTTAGAGAATAAGGAGAGACAGTGAAGGCTGTACCCCAAAAAATTCCCTTTATTTTAACGAGCCTTAGAAAGTGGCTTTCTAAATTATCCTTACACAGAAAAATAATGCATTAAAAGTTTAACCAAGGGGCTGGGTTTGTGGCTAAGCCATAGAGTGCTCACCTAGCATGTGAGAGGCACTGGGTTCAATCCTCAGCACCACATAAAAATAAATAAATAAAATAAAGATATTGTGTCCAACTACAACTAAAATATATATATATAATTTTTTTAAAGTTTAACTGAGGAGTACTCTAGGATCACTTTTTTTAAGTCAGTGGAAAAGTCTATGCAATAAAAGTTATTCTGAAATTAATCCATAAAACTTATAGAACAAAGGGACACTATCTGAAAATATAGAAACAAAGATGGTAATCATGTGTCTTCCTTTTTGGTAGCAGGTCTTAATTCCCTTACATCTTTTATTGCTTTTTTCTCACCACATATTTATATTTGAAAAATATTATATTCCAATGTTCTCCAGAAAATTGATACTAATATGCCTAACTGCAATGTTATGATCCAACGAGGAGTTAGACTGGCCATTGTTGTGTTCTTGATATTATGTTGATTTGCCTAGAAAATGGGTTTTCTATGTAATGGGAAAGTTTTTCTCATGTCTACCTCTTTCTTCTTCATCCAAATATTATCAGTGTGTATTTCGAAATAAGAAATATGACTTAGAAAAATGCAACAGAGAGTTATCCTAGTTGGACACTGGGAATTTGCTTGGTGGTTATACTCAGAAATAACCATTTGCCCATGGCTGGGAGTCTCCACAGCTGGAAGATGGCTACTTCAATTAATAGCTGTGTCTGCTGATAATATTTCTGGAGGGGAAAAAAAAGGATTATGCACAGAGCTCCCAGCTAAAGTATTTAGTTTGCCCACAGCAATTAGTCTCAGGAGGACTTTGCCTTAGAAGTTTACCAGTTAATATAAATCAGCATTAAACCTCAGACACATTGAATGGCCTTTATTAAATGAACATTCAGGAGCCCACTTTATTTGGATTCACAGACAAGGTGAGAACTGATTGTTTACCATCCCTATGGAATTTTGAGATATATTATGTGATGTGAAAGTTTTGTTTTGTTTTGTTTTAACAAAAGCAATTTGGAGAACATGTTCTTCTCCTACATGAACATAATTTGCATTACGGTAAACGTAACTGCCAGATCAGGGAAACCCTCTCCAATGTACTAACTACGTACCCTTTGAATAGTAGGCCTGACTTCAAACTCCTGTGTAGCCTCCACTCTGGGGGAAATGCATAACCTAGATTGCCTCAACCTTCCATCTCTTTCAGGGGAAAATTCCTGATGGATGCGAATGCAGTATCTTCATTCTTGGGGCCATCTTTTGCTCATTCAGAAAGTTCCTGGTAATGGGACAACGTATGTTATGTCTCCTTTCGTTGGAGATAACCTCACAAAGTCCCAGAGTTTAAGTTATAAGGAGAGCCAAAGATGAGGACCAGAAAGTAAGATGGGTCAGAAAGGTGAGCGGGCAAAGCAGAAAGCACTTAGCATGCAGGGTGGAAGGCAAGGGTCCGGTCCCTTCTCCTGCCTCTCAGGTCAGCCTACTTCAGATATCAGAACCTCACTTTTGCCGTCTGTAAAATGAGAACATGGCACCGCCAGTCCAAGAGCTCTTCCTACCCTAAAATCTTCATATTGAGATGCCTCCATAACCGAAATGCTCATTTTGTGTTTCTGCTAGGGATGACAGGAGCATGCAGATGGGTTCTAGACCCAGAGACTGCTCCCCTAGGGGATGGGGCTAGGCTGTCAGTCCACTTTGTGCCTGAGGTTACCCTCCAGGATCTGCTTCATCCCCTACTGGTGCCACGGCAACAGACACAGGAAGAGGCAGGTGGTGGGGAAGGACTGCTGACCTTCTGAGCTTAGTGCTTCTGAGAGCACTCAGGCCAGGAGATAAAAAACGAAATTAAAAAAAAAAAAGCACTCCTATGAAAAATGGTGAGTAATGGGAACTATATATTTTCTTTAAGAATTAAAAACTTTCAAGATGATGGAAGTTTTATTTTAGCCTTGAGGTTCCCACTCCTTGTGGTTCACATAATTTTATGTGAACCAGGTTTTCATTTTTCTGGAATATCTAGATCCCTCCTCTGGCCCCTTTGAGTCCTCTACCTTGGTCTTTCAGGGAGTTGTGACAGTCAGAAAATGAGGATTCAAGAGAAGTTTGGAAGAAAGGGCACCATCTTCACCATCTGGTGGGGTGCTAATTCATTTTGATTTTGCTTGGGTTTCCTTAGCAAACTCATCATTTTACATTCTTCCATCCAATTACCTCCCCTTAGTCCTGGTTTTTTCTTTTTGTTTTTATTTTTTGGTGGCAGGGGGTAGGGGTTGGTACTGGGGATTGAACTCGGGGGCACTACTTGACCACTGAGCCACATCCCCAGCCCATTTTGTATTTTATTTAGAGACAGGGTCTCACTGAGGTGCTTAGTGCCTCACTTTTGCTGAGGCTGGCTTTGAACTCGTGATCCTCCTGCCTCAGCTTCCCAAGCCACTGGGATTACAGGCACATGCCACCACGCTCAGCAAAGGAGGCTATTTTTGTTAAGACTTTCAGAATTTGCTAACTGTAATTATGACATATACTCCAAAGAATGCAATAAACTCCATATTGTGTTAATTAGTTGTTCTTCCCTTTTGAAGACCTATTGTATTGGCTAAGTGAACCATAATACAAGTAGAACATCATAAGGAAAACCATTGGGCCTCCAGTTTGGAGTCCAGCTGGCTCTGAGCACTACAGGTGGCCCTGACCCAGATGCCTGTACCCCTTCCTTCTGGGGGCTTCACATTCACACCCAGCTTCATCAACAGCAGGCTAAAAACAATATGGGGTCGTGTGTTTAGGAAGTTTTTGGCCAGGGCCTTTTGAGCAATAATGTCCCAATGAAGTACTGAATATTTATGTAAAAATGAGTGCTTTTTAAAAAACAATAATACCCTTTCAGAAATTTCTAACTACTTTCTACCTATATGACTTAACCTGGTGACAAAAGCAGTTATTAAAAGCCTACCTCCCCAAAAAAGTAGTGTTTTAAACGTTCATATAAATGGAATCATAGTGTACATATCCTTCTAGAACTTGCCTTTTGCATTCAACATTATGTTTTAGGAATTCATTCATGTCGATATGTACAATTCTAGTTCATTCACTTTAATGCCACATGAAAAGTACTACAATCTATTAGTCTATTTGTTGGGTTTGTTTCCAGTTTATTTTATTTGCTTTCATCCAAACAATGCTCTGATGAACACTATTTAACTTGTTTCCTTATTTACAGATTAAAGTTGTATGAAGGTGTAGAATCTCAACCTAGGGTTGAGTTTGCACAGCTTCAACTTGATTATGTTCAAATTACCCTTAACAATCTACACTGCCAGATGCAATATGTAAGAATTCTTCTTTATCTACACCTTCTCCAACACTTGATATTTTCATGTTTTAATTTCTGTAAACCTGATAGTTATTTCTACTTATATTCTTCCACTTATTACTTTATTGCTATGGTTTGGATCCTGAATGTCCTCTGATGATGGATGTATTTAAAAAAAAAAAACCTTGGTTCCCCAAGGTGGTGCTATTGGGAGGTAGTAAAACCTTTAAGAGGTAAAACTTTGTGGGAGGTAATTAGGTCATTAGAGGCATAAACTTGAAGCAGGTAGTGAAATCCCAGTCCCTTCTACTTTCTCTTTGCTTCCTGGCTAATGAGCTGAGCAGTTTTACTCTACCATGTGCTGTCTCTCCACAGGCCCAAAGCAATTGGGCCAACTGATCATGGACTTGAACCTTCAAAACTGTGAGTCAAAATAAACCTTTTCTCTTTATAAATTATTTACCTCAGGTATTTTTTGTTATAGTGGCAGAAAGTTGACTAACACACTTAAACAAGAAACAAGCTTCTAAATGCAAAAAATGTTAAAGAAAAATGTTTGATGAATGAATGAATCTAGGATTAAACAGATTTATAAGCAAACCCCCCACAATTGTGAAAGGCATACCCATGTGTGTAACAGAATGCATTCAGATAAAGTAATTTTCATCTATATTTATGAAATTATAGTTTCTGAGTGTTGGTTATAACCAAAAAAAAAGGACCTTGATACCTTAAACTGTCCCCTGAAGACATTCTGCATTCTGGAAAGTAAACCAAGTCCAAGAGTTCATCAGGTAAAGTCCCAGGAACATCACTACCACCATCATTATCTGGGGGAAGTGACTCTCCATGGCTTGAATCTTGACCATAGTTTAAAAATATTCAGGAATTAAAAAATTTTTAAAAAGCAATAAAAAAAGGAGAACAAATAGGGAAATTGGTTTCCCACTTTAATCCACAATTGGCTTTCTCCTCCTTATGTACACAATAATTTTAAGCTGATAGAGCATATAATCATTATTAAAACCAAATTTGCTTTTTTGAGCTTTTACCAAAGGGTAAGGTAGAAGGAGAGGGTCTTAAGAAATGTTCTTCACAAAACTAAGATAATAATTTTATATTTGCATAGCAGTCTCGTTACTTCGCAAAAATAGTTACAACATTCTACAGTTTAAGTGCCAGACATTTTTTTGATAAGCTGCATTAAGAAGTGGCTTATAAGAATGGCCCAGACTGAGTTCAAACCCCAGCTCTGCTCCACATTAACCATGACCTTGGGCAAATTACTTAACATGTTTTCTGATCTATAAAGTGATGATAATAACAACATCTACCTTAATTTTTTTAAATATACCTTCTAATAGTTGTTGAAGAATTGGAATAGGAGCTGGTATATAATAAGTGGTCAAAATATTAGTTGTTACTATATGCTAGTCGTATTTTTTAATTGAATTTTTTTTATTAAAAGCAGACATCTAAGGACTAGCCTTTTTTTGCCTTCCCTAGACATTCAAATTTCTAATACAGGATTATCCAGGTGGTGAATTTAATCATTTTTGTTTTCTTCATTATACTTTTCTGTACTTAAAAAAAATTAACACCCAGTATTTCTTTTAAAAGCCTCATAGACATTTTAAATGCAAGAGAGCTTCAGAGCTTCAAATTTCTTTCCTTTCTCAGAAAAAAAAAGGGGGGGATCAAGGACTGGTGATGATTATAAACACTGATTGTTTTAAAATACCTTATGCTTATTATACCTGAAACAGAATGAGGTCATTTGTGATCCACTTTTTCTGGTATAAAATTATTATAGATCATAAGTTCTAAAATTCAAAGCTATTTGGAGGTTCATCGTGGATACACAGGTTGACTTCCTGTTCAGAAAGAATACAACCGTTCGGAATCTTGTCTAGATTCTTCTGACATGAAAGAGGATTATATAGCCAAAGCTTTTAATGTGTGTGATGGGAGGGAGAGAAAAGCAGAGAGGTGACCTTGGGCTTTGGATTTACTATCACTCACTTCTGGGTTGGATGATAATGCCTTTGTGGATCTGAGAGACCAAACATTTGAACAGAAAGCATTTGTACAGAAACCTTTGGTATCAGATTGATTCCATGTCCCTTAATTTTTTAATTAATTCTGATATTCAGGTATAAACTATAAAATAACTTAAACTAATTCCTGTATAATTAATAATCTGAAATCAAGTTTAAAAACATTAAAATAATCTTATATTTTTTTCCATTGAAGGGCATTTAAAAGTAAATCTGGTTGGGGGGGAATTTGATTGTCAAGGAAAACAATTTACTTTTGCAAAGAATGTAATTCTGACCCAGAAATAGAGATAATAATTTGGCATTCATTGAAATATGACTTTCTCCCTTTAAAGGAGGACTTAAAAGGTGATATGGGCTAGAATTACTGTGCTTACCTTAAAAATAGTTTGCAACCCAAACATTCTCTTCTAGGCCTATGAACAAATTCCCTTTGTATAAACTTCTGAGGGAAAACACTTTCAATTATCTACAAACAATTCCTCCTTTCTGACTATATTAAACTCTCTACACATTTTTACTCCCATCTTCAAGGTCTCAGAAAAGAAACCTTTTATGGCTTTCCCTGAAGATTTATCCTACAAATCAATGACATAGCTTCAATAACTCTAATAACTTTTCTGTTTTCCAACACAAAAATAATCAGTGTTCTTCATTACAGTCAACCCATTTACAAGCTGTTGTGTCATTTATAAATCCCTTGGTAAGAGACCAATTCTATCTATTGTAAAATCGTTAGCGCTAGAGGATATTTTATAGTTGATCGGATGCAGGCCTCACATTTGAATCCCTGCGAGAGCTTCAGAAATACTAATGCCAGGGTGCATCCCACACCAATTAAATCAGGACCAATTAATCACCAATTAAATCCAATTAAATCAGATGGGACCCTGTCATTGTATTTCCCAGGTGATTCTGATGCACAGTGAGGATCAGCTACCACTGATCTCTTCTAAGCAGTCTCATTCTCCAGGTAAGAAAGCAGAGGTACAGAGTGGTTACGTGACATTAGGAATGTCACAGAGGTGATTAGTTACACAGCTGGGATTAAGATCCAAATCAGACTCTTTCTTATTACATTATCATCTTTCATAACTCTTTCTCCTTACAAAATTAGAGCTCAGAATTTGATTCCAGGAAGGGACTACAACTTGGGCAAGATTTCCTAGAGCTCCCAGAGACCAGCTATGTAAGAGCCAGTCGACTTCTGCCATGATGCCAGCAGTTGGCTGCTGGTAAGACAACTAGATCACCCAGGAAATGTAACACATCCCTCCTCCCATCCTCCCCCAGAAAACAGCAGCCTAAATTTCAATCTATATTAATGGTTTTCTTTATTGCTTCCACCAACCCCAGTCCTCTGATACTTCTCTTTAAAAGAAATAATAACAACCTCTTCTAAAATACTTCATTCTGTGGTAAATTGAATTTCTAGCACAGAGATGAACTAAAAGCCTTCATATAAAGAAATGGCTTCAGGGCAACTTCTTGAGAAAGGAATAATTGGCTGAGGTGGTCTGAAGCTTTGCTTTCAGGGAGAGCCGAACAGGGCACCGCAGAAATAGTGCAGGAGCCTGGCACTGGGCCAAGATCCTAAGTACCGGGTGTCACATTGCATTGCTGGCACCTTTCCAAGATCTGAAAAGGGATAAGCACAATCAACCCACCTAGGTTCAGCCAACACCTCTCAAGAGACACAACTTAGCTGTGAAAACTCCGGGTGTATGTCCCAACACTACTAAATTATTAAACATAAACAAGAAACTGTTTGTTTTACTAAAAAACAATCCACTGAGGACAGGAAAACAAAAGATGGCAGACCTATGAGAAAGAGGTATGAGAATCATGGGAGAGTTGAAGAAGAACTGGACCAAGACTCCAATGACATGAGATCGGGCCCCAATCCTGCAATTTATGGCTTGAGTATGTTGGGTAAATCCATCTCTCAAAGCTTCATGTTCCTTATAGATAAAGCTGAGATAGCACCTAGGCTGACTACCTCATGTGTGAGTTATAAAGACCAAATAGAGAGACAATTAAATACAGAGATAATTTATATAAAAACTTACTTCTAAAGCAGCAAGTAAAGAAAGAACAAGGGAGATGAAAAGCAACTTATATCACCAGATGAAAAGTCAAAACACTCTGTATTAAATTCCTAAACAAAGACTTGACTACAGAACAAATCAGCAATATAATGTTATGATTCACAGCCCCAACTATGGAGTCAGAGAGGCTCGGGAGTCACTTCTTAGCTGAAAACTTCTTTGGGCCCCAATGTTTTCATCTACATGATGGAAAATATGATGGTATATACCTCTTGGGGGTTGGTCAAGGTTAACAAGATAATCATGAAAAGACCTTAGTTCAGTGGCTGGCATATGGTAAGTGCTCAACCACTGCTAGCTGTTGGTCATCATTCAAATAGTAATTATTGTTACTATCATTACAGTCCTACCTTGTAGGATTGAGGTGGCTACTGGGGAATCATATTGTAAGGTGAGAGCTCAAAAGAAGCACTTAGGAAGTAGATGGTCCTCATTACTCTACTTCAGTCACCAGCTCTCCCCTTTGACAGAGCCAGAAATATTGTTAAAGGTCACACTTCAAATTCTTCCCTTTCTCACCAAGAGATTTCGCTTTGACCTGCTGCAATTTGGTACAATTATTTACAGGGGTTGGGTAATATCAGGTAGACTGTAAGAGTTCCAGTTAACTACCTTCACATTTCCATCACAGGTTTACCATTCATCTCTTGGAGCTCCAGATGTTACGTGCATTTCTCAAGGCAAAAGCAGAAATCAGTCATCTTCGATTAGCTCCATGCCCTATGCTCTTTGATCCTCCAGTCAGATCAAGGTGGCTGGTAGGCACCCAGCTAATTATCAGAATTTTCAGATGTAATTAATGAGAAAAGAAAAAAAAAGATATCTGAAGAGAAGTTGCATGAAATGGGCAGCTATATTCTAGAAGTCTCTGTGTGTGGTCATCACTGACCCTATTGACATGTTCGTTTCAATGAAGAAAACAAAAGGGGTAAAATCACGATAAGTTAAGGCACAAAACATTCACTTAACATGACCTTTCATACAAATCACATGGAAATACAATACAAATAGCATTCTGTTTGGAAATGTCAAGACTATTAGCTGAGTTCCTTATTCTGCTTGGGGGGAAAAAAAACTCCACAAATAGTATATAGGCTCATGTGTAAGGACTTAGAAAATGCAAATTAGAAAAATAAAAATGAATTAAGATCATCTATAATCAACTCTCCCAGAGATGATGCCATTAACCTTTTGGTATATATTCTTTCATAGTTTTTCCTGTCTGTGTATATACAAAAACACAATTTTTCCCCAAAAGTAATTACAATAACTCTAACTAATTAAGTCCTTAAAAAGTACCAAGAAGGTTTAAAGACCTAACAAATTAAATAACGATAGCCAGTTTCTCCTTTTGATTACCACATAATTGATACATGTAAAAACTTAGTGCTTGTTATTCAGTAAAATTGATAGGTAATATTTATAAAGCATTTATATTATACCAGACATTCCCCTAATGTCCAGATGTAAATGAATCCCTTTGGTTCTTACAAATGCTATATGCTGTGGGTGCTATTATTGTTCCCCAAACCAGGCACAGTGAGGTTGGGTACCTTACCCCCTACACAGGAAGTAAAATGCTAAGCTGAGCCTAAAACCTAGGCTGGAAGGCTCCAGCATCCATGTTCTTAACCACACTGTTACAATACCTCTCGGCAGAGGTCCATCACTATCACCATAGGACTGGAAAAGAGAGACTCCATCATGATTATCCAGACTTTGGCAGGGAATGCTATACAGCATAGAGATTGCTCAGCTAGTCACAAAACTGTCCAACATGCTGAAAATCACAACACAGCCGAATAGTCTAGGAAACAAACGCTGATTAAATAAACTAAAAAGAACTTGCATTTCACAAGCAAAGACAGAATGGTGATCTTGGAAGGTAGGAGATCAATGTCAAATGTAGCCAACACAAGCCTTTTTTAAGGACGTGCTGTGTTTAGGTTTATGACTTAAAGGTTAGACTGCCAAGAATTTTTAGAAAGGTCGATACATCTGTGGCTGCATTTCCCCAGAGCACCATAAACTGCGGTCTTGCCAAAACTAAATAAAAGGATTGACTGTTCTCCTTCTTCCTCTGACTTAAGAATGTCACCATTTGAACTGTGTGAGGAATAAAGCTACTATGAACTCAACATTCAGGAATAATTTTCTGTTTGGATTGTAACCAAAACTCCTTATGACTATGGTCCTACTAGTCCCAAAGGGCCTGCTGGAGGCAGATCCAAACACTATACCTCCTTTCAAGGAAGAATTTGAAAAGTAAAACCATGGTGCAGCTAGATATATGGTTCATAATTGTACTGTAGGTACTGCCTTTGATATGAGTATATACAAGGTTTTGCCATGAATAGGTCACCAGAATGACCAAAAAAGAAACATTCATGTGTTTATGGTATGTAATCAGTACCCAATGGAGGAAAAGGCGTAAGGGAGAGCTTATTAATCAGAAAAGTTAACTACTGTCATCCCCTAAATCTCAGTGATATAGCACAGTAAGAATTCATTTTCTTCTCCTGCTTCAGTCCAAGAGAGCTGGACTCCACATA
Source organism: Marmota flaviventris (assembly GCF_047511675.1). Lineage (NCBI taxonomy): Eukaryota > Metazoa > Chordata > Mammalia > Rodentia > Sciuridae > Marmota > Marmota flaviventris. The sequence goes on along the minus strand of NC_092508.1, from coordinate 37,906,601 downwards.
ATCACTCAGGGTCTCAGGTTTCATCCTCCAGTGGCTCCACCATGTCCCAGAACCTTAGGGTCCTCTGCTAGATCCTGTGCTTACAGCCAACAAACTAAGAGAAACATAGTAAAGGCCACATGGGAGGTTTTGTAGGAACAAGAACAGAACATGCCCACATCACCCTGTGTCCAGATCTCAGTCACCTGGTCCCACCCCAATGAAGGGAAGACTGGAAAATGAGCCAAGAAGGAAAAAATTTTGATGAATTATAGCATTTCTGCAGCCAGAAGATTTTTCAAAAATAAACAGACAAGCCATTCCCTAAAGTCACTGTCTGAGGCCATGCTTCTTAGGATGAGTTGAGCTAGGACTGAATTATCACCCACTTAAGAATGTCCTGCAAGGAATAGTGGTGCACGCCTGTAATCCCAGCAGCTCAGGAGGCTGAGGCAGGAGGATCACAAGTTCAAAGCCAACCTCAGCAACTTAGGGAGACCCGTAGCAACTTAGTGAGACTCTGCCCCTAAAGGAAGGAAGGAAGGGAGGAAGGGAGGAAGGAAGAAAGGAAGGAAAGAGAAACCCAATGCTCAAAGTAGCATGTGACTGGAAATGAAGCACAGAGCCTCACCTTAATAAGTTGGCTAGTCACGAAACTTCATACAGACCCAAAGACACAGGTAGCTGTACCTGTGTGTCAGTTGCACAAGGAACTCCATTTGACCTGGGCCCTGTATAGCACCTACTATCCCAACTTAGGTAACATGGTACACAGGATAGACACAATTCCAAAAGCCTTTGCCATTCAAACCCATCCACACAAGAGAAGGGGAGCTGCTCAATGTCTGGAATAGGAATTCCATGTCTGTTTGGAAATTTAATCATATAAATTCAGTTTTACTTCAGCAAAGACAAGTAGAAATGGCATAAGTAAGCACCACATGTTTACAAGGCTGTTCAAGAAAATGAGAAAGACTATATGTGAGGCATCTGTGACAATTCACAACAGTGCTTTAAGTTCTCCTTCCACCTCCTCTGTGCACTTGGTTCTGTTTCAGAGGCCTATCAGCTACTCCTAGTGCTGGTCTGGGGCTACCTCTCAGCCCACTCCATCCTAGAAAGAAGCTTCTACTAAGAGCATGTGGCCCAGCTGATCCAAATGCAAGTCAGCTCCAGCGTTTCCTTTCCTAGCTGTTTTCCTTTCTCACCTCTCCTCTCTCACTGCATCAGTTTTCCCATGTGAAAGAGAGCAGAACTCTCACGCACTTCTCATGAATATGCCAAGAAGAGAAGGAATGTGATATTATACCCGTGAGGACCAAAACACTGCTTCATGTTTGGTCTGAGTCTTTACTGGCATAAAACTGATAAATGTACAAAACAAGATACCAATACATTCCACTTTAGGGCAGCTCTGCATTGGTGCAAACTGTCATGCAGGGAATTAAACATGGAATTGGAGAAATTGGCTCCATTCAATTCTGACCCTGTCAGTTACTAGTTCTAGGACTCAGTTTATGTCATGAATTTTCTCTAGGAACGTTTCTTCCTGTGTTTGAGTGGCAATAATGCTGCCTACCTTGCTTTACCATTGCTCTTAAAAAGATCCAACAGGGTAACCATGCAAAAGCATTTTGTAAGGTGGTGCAGTGACTTCTTCCCAAATGACCAATATACCTCTCAGATACTGAAGGTCTCTAACAAAGGTAGAATTGCTAGAAGGGACAAAGTGAATTACATATATGGTATCAATAAACAAGTTCAAGGTTGTACTTTTTCTTCAACTATTATCTGATGACTTCTAAGTTGGTTCAGCAAAGGGGAACAGGCAGAAACAGGCTATCCTCTATTGAATATCATGGTTTATTGTTATTTAACAATAACTCAAGTTTAACCTTAGTTACCTTTTGCCAAGAAAAAAAATAACACAAGTAATCCTTTCAAAACCACACTGTTCAATCACTTTATCTTTCTCACAAGATACCACAAAGTTGGTAGGCAGAGGAATGTCTATGGTCAAAGTTATATATTTTTTCTTTTTTAAAATAACCAAACAATATGTAAATATATTCTCAATTTAATGGGTATAAGTTTTCCATTATGCAAGATGAATAAGTTGTAGAGATTTATTGCACAGTGCCTATGATTAATAATACTGTCTCAGGTATCAAAAAAATTAAGAAGGTAGTTCTCATATTCAATGTACTTTGCACAATACAAATAAATAAATTTTTAAAGTTTCAAAAAAAACTAAAAATAAACAAAGTAACCAGAAAGGCTCCATAGCCCTATATCTTCCCTTCCCAGAGGTAAGCCACAGTTTGCATCCTGCCAGATCTCCTTCTCCAAAGTGACTATATATTAATCTTGACACCTCTTGTTTTATTTTCTTATATAATTGGAATCATACTTTTAAAATTGTTTTATGACTTGTTCCTTAGACTTTTTCTATATTTTTCCATTTTGGACAGGCCTATTTGCCTCACTCTTTCTAATAACAAAAGATTTTCTCTTAGGTGGATTCCCCAAATTTCACTGGACCCCATGAGTGCATATTTGATGATTCTCAATTTCCACGGTCATGAAGTTTTGCTAAACTTTGAAAGTTGAATTACTAGTGGACTCTAGCTCCCTCTCCCCAAATTCCACCTGAAATTAACTTCCAGCAAAGTTCCTTCTTATGTCTCCTTCCTCCCAGTGAAAAGAAGCTTAAAAATAGCATGAACTCAGTGAAGCCTTTTAAGAAGAGGCTAAAGGAAGGGTTAGCAGGATAAACTCAATGCCAAATCTTTCAAACTACATTCCTTATCCATTGTTAATAACGGTTCTTCAATCACCTGAAGAGAGAACAGCCCTTTCCATGCAGGTTTTCCACAGGCAAACTTGAAGCTACAAATTTCAGCTTCAAAACACACACACACACACACACACACACACGCGCGCGCGCGCACGCGCTCAGACTATGCTAAGAACAAAGGAAGATGCATGTGAAAATCTTAACATATTAGAAGAAAATATCTACCCATTTATGCTAAGTCTTAGGTTCTATAAGAGAACTAAGTAGTGTGATATTGCTAGAATCTTCTACAAGAGCAAAACTATCTTCCCTTAGGATTTCCAAGTTCAAGTATCTGTTGATTGCCTACTATGTGCTGAGAGGGGCTCAAAAGTAGTATAAGACCCAACCTCTGCCTTCCGGAACCTATAAACAGTCAGGGAGTTGAGGTTTGTATAAATTAAACAATTAACTCAAGGCAAAGTAGTCCATGATTTGGTGCTTAAATGAATGATGTTCCAGAAGAAATTCCCAGTCACAGTAAATTAAGGGAAGTATTGTCAAACAAGTCACTGTAATTAGTGCCCTCAGTATTGCAATGAGGGCTTGAAGTGCAAAATTAATTGATGAGTGCTCTTTGTTACATAACCATAAAAGAGCACATTCTGACTACAAGAGACACCTGGACAAATGAATCTAAGCATGACTGCACATAAGACTAGAGGACATAATGCTTCAAGAGGTAAAAGCCCAATGGATGCCAGTAAAAGTACAACCCTGCAACCCTGGCCCAAAAATAAGCCCAGAATCCCCAACCCCTACTCCTTCTGCAGGCCAAATGGGACTTCTGTGCAAAGACTTCCAAGTATCAGAGTTTAAATCTAAGACACTTTTCCTTTCCTTAAAACTGACTGTGTATAAAATACTATCAAAAACTACCACTAAGCACCTACTGTGTACCAGCTTCTAAATTAAGGCCAGAAGAAGACGACACATCCTGCCTTCCAACTGTTCATGAGTGTCTGAGCAACCTTGGCAGACTGAGACCACAGCTCCAGGATGTCATGAACCCCAACTTGTAAATGGTAGAGGTTGGATTTTTTTAGAGAGAGAGAGAGAGAGAGAGAAGCAACAGGAGAGCACACACACAGTGTATTTCTGTAGAAATATATATTTTTTCTCTAAAAATAAAGGAATACATATATGTGTGTCTGTATATATATATTGTGTATGTGTATATAGTCAATAAAAGACTATATATATATATATGTATATATTGTGTATATAGTCAATAAAAGAATATATTATATATATGACATACACAATAAAAGACTTCTTTTTTAATTTTTATTTATTTTTTTAAGTCATACATGACAGTAGAATGCATTTTGATATATAATACATACATGGAATGTACATACATCAATCATATTGTCTATTCTGCTGCACTTCCTATCCTCCCTACTCCTAAGACTTCTTGTTTTAACTTATTCCTGTAATGTAGAGACTTGATTTGGTCTATGGGACTAGTAGTTTCTTTCAACTCTATGGCTAGAAGTGTTGCCTATATGTGCCTAATATGGATATTTTAAATAAGTTTCAACTTTCTTTCTCCATTTATTACAAAGACAAACTACTAATCTCTACCTGCAACAAACTACTGGGAAAAAAATAGAAGAAATAAAGCAGGAAAGGATGGAGGAGAAAGAAATGTTGGAGTAATTTACAGAAATTGTTCAGTAACCACTGAGAAAAAGAGAATCTGCATATAAACACCCCAAGTTTGTAGCGATGGAGTATGGAGCAGAGAAGGTCTGATTTGACTGTTCCTAACTCACTTCTACAGAAGCAGCAAAGGCACATATGCATCAGAAATATTAGCCGCAAAAGGGGGAGCAAGACATTGCTGTTTGCTTCTCACTAGAAGTTGAGAAAATCGAAGAAACAAAGTATCCTTTGATGGCCTGGCAACAGGCAGAGATGGCCAGCTATATAATGGAGCTGGTGAGATGCAGCAGAGACCCAATTTTAGAGCAAACCGGACTCCTTTAAGTTGCTTGCCATCAATTGTGGGTCCTGAATAATAGCTGACTGTATTATTTCTTTTCCCTGAGAATAGCCCTTTGTTCTCATATAGCACAGCACCCTTGAAAATTTCAGTACCATAGTACGTAGTAACTCTGCTAGTTACTATGTTTTTAAAAGAAAGGCACAAAATACTGTATTTGTTCAAAACAGAGAGGAATTAATTATTAAATCATCTTTTCTAACAATTCACCAGTCTATAAGTAAAAACATGCTTGGAAAACAAATATTTTCTTGTCTCTGCTGTTTTTCTTTCCTTGGCATTCATTAATTTAAAAGAGACCATTTCAGCAACACTTTTATCAAAAAAAATGGAACTCAGTAACTCATTTGCATTCCAGCTACACTGCTTGACTCCTCTCTGTAGGAATGGGCTCTACTCAAGGGAACATGTGCTGATTAAAAATATTCACCCAATTAATGCTCTCACTAGATGCTTCAGTTTGTGTGGTATCTGTAATGTCAGCTCTATCGGTGCCCCCTTCCACCAGCACAAATATCTAAATGACAGCTGATACATGATACATAAATCACTGATGGGGAGAACCACACAGCCAAACCTGGAGCTTAATTACATGTCCAGAGTACCACTCCCAAAGATACAAAAGGTCTGTTTTATCTGTTTTGTAATGACTTGGAATTAAATGATAAGCTTCTATAAAATAACACTGAATTCCTTAGAAAAGTGAAGCCCTTGCAAGTAAACTTGGTTTATTTCCATTGCTTTCCTGACTTGTGCACAGGCCAAAATGGCTGCCACTCCCTCCCTCCTCAGACTTCTGCACAGACAGAAGTTCTTCCCTCTGTCTAGAATATCCAGCACACTCTTCCTCACCTAGGTAAAGTCAACTCACTTTCAGATTCCAGTGCAAAAGCTACGTGTCAACACAGCCCTCTCTGACTAGCCCTCCCATCTAGAGTCTAGATGAGAGTCCGCTGTCCATTCTGGTAGCTTCCAGTGCACTTGCCAGTTTCTAGAGTCATTATAAACCTGTGTGGTTTGTCAAATAATATTCATCTTCACCAGACTGTAAGTCCTGTCAGGTCAGGACTATGCCTGTTTTGTTCACACTGGATTCACAGAGCCTAACAATCCCTGGCATATAGTGGGCACCTGATATATTTGCTGAATGAATACACAAAGCATATCCTGTCTTGACACCCTACCATAATAAATGGTCAGACCAAATACAGGCATAGTATGGAAGATTTAAATAAAAAATCTGTTCTAAAATCTGTCCAGTCATAGCATCTGCACTAATCAGTTGATTCTTCTTGGTGAATTTCATATCTTGACCCAAGCTATGATGATCCTGACAATTTAATCCTGAGAGTAGCATAATACAATAGAAGGATTAGGTTCGTTGGCATGTTACAGAAAATCTAGCAGTAGTTTCAACAAGATGTGTGCATAATTCTTCTTCATCATAAACAAGGTCTATAGGAAGTTCCTCCTATAAATACGGTTGGTATGTTGTTCTTCGGTGAAAAGGATTCAGATTCCATCTGTCTTGCTGCTCCAATCTGCTCAGATCCACTTCTACCCTTGATCCACAATGGCTGCCCAGGTCCAGCCAACCTCTCCAATTCCAGGCATCAAGAAGAAAGGGGATAAATAAGGATGATGTTTCCCCTATTTTGAGAATTTCACACAAATCCTTCATCCAGAATATAGTCATATGACCATAACAAATGGCAATGGAAGCTACAAAAAATAATCTTTCATCTAGGAGAATCTTACTTCTAAAGAAAAGGAAGAGTGGACATTGGGGACCAGTCAGCAGTCTCTGCCACAGATTGCTCAACGCAAGAAACTAACTGACATCATCCAGTGAGTTCCACAAATGTGTTTTTAGTTTTACTTTTATTTTCTGTCTTGGTAAAATTTTTGTAACATTGACACTGTCCCAGAAGCAAACCTAACATTTCACATTGGATACGCCTGCCAGCTCCATTGCATGCTTTCCTCGCTTTAGAAATCAGCCTTTGGGAGTTACAGTATCTCCATGGATTTTTAGACCCTGAAAAAGAGATGTGAACAGGTATAAAAGCTAAATGCACCCCACCTGGTTCTTCTCAGATAGCTTCAATGTAGGTTTTCAGTAAGATGAAGGGCTTTTGAATTTTTCTGCAAATTGCTTAAACACACTCTTTATCATATATGGATTTGAGGTTTATGATTTCTATATTGCCTAAAATACCAATGGTTGCATTGTTGGTTTCAGAAGAAAACTTACATAGAAAAATATATTTTTTTTTTTTAAAAAAGAAGAGTTGTTCCAACTTTTACCACCAATTTCCTAGCACTTCAGAAATTAAGAGGAAGAGCTGAGTAAGAAGATGGGAATCCCTAAGCTGTTCTAAAAATGGCAATCTAGTGGCACTGGTGACAACTGCTAGAAGCTTAAAGGAAACCTCCACAAGATTGCTGGAGATGCTCCCTCAAGAGTTTCTCGTGGGTCTTTCACTAGAAAGGATGACAATGCTGTGTGCCCAGTTTAGATTTAGTGTGTCTACCACATTCTTGGAGCAAGTTTTTCTTACTTAACCACAAGAGCATGTGGTAATATTTTATTGTGAATAAAAGTCGTCGCAGAAAGCCAGATTTGAGGACATGGTATACTACATAATAACAAAAGCTTACCATTCTATGGCTAGTTCTTCCCACCACCACCACCCCACCCTCCTCTTAAAAATAACTGCCCTGTGCAGTCAGGAAATTCTATAAGCAGCCAGTCTATGATCAAAGACCTCTCCATCAGCTTTCCCCAAATGCATAATCACGCAGCTGGCAAAACCTCAGAAGCATCTTATTGACCATGAATAAATTTGATTTTTGGACTGTAGGTATGCAAAATCTTGTTATGCATCCCACAGTGACTATGAGTTGAAGTTTATTCCTCCTTCTTTCCAGGGCAAATTTTCTCTCTTTCTTGGTCCTCCTTCTGAGGCCTACAAAGAGATTGGGCCTGAAAAATGAAAGGGAAATTTCCTACAATCAAAGCAGAGTCCTAGAAAAAGTAATGCCTTAAAAGAAGAATAGGAAATCAAAGTTCAATTTGCCAAAATTTGTCAAAGTGAGGATAATAATCATTACATATACATACATCAAACATACACGTGTGTGTGAACGCGCACACAAACACACACACACACAGGGCTTAGTAGTCTAATAAACTTGGGAAAGACTGTAGGTCTTACAGTTCTTCTCTGAGTCTTATTATTGTCAATATGTATTATAGATCTCTAAGAGGTAGGCGTCAAGAGGTTTTCTACTTGAACTCTTACCACAATATTTTATAAAGCAAGTGCTCTATATGATAAAAATTTTAAAATGCTAGACTAGAAAGAAATATATTAAATTTAAATATGTGTGGGTACTGAGGTTTGTGGGAAATTTTAGCTATCTCTCTTTAAAAATTCTATAGTCAATTGTATTGCTTTTATAATCTAAGAACATTTACATATTGTTTTAGTCAGCTGCTGTGACTAATAAAAGACCTGAGGAGAATAATTTTAGAGGAGGAAAGTTATTTGGGGGCTCGCAATTTCAGAGGTCTCAGTCCATAGGCAGCCAGCTACATTCCTCAGGGCTCAAGGTACGGCTGAACATCATGGTGGAAGAATGTGGCAGAGGGAAGCAGCTCACATGGTGATCAAGAAGCAGAGAGAAACTCCACTTACCAGATACAAAATATATACCCCAAAGGCACATCCCCAATGCCCACCTCCTCCAGTCACACCCTACCTGCCTTCAATTACCACTCAGTTAATCCCAATAAGTGGATTAATTCACTGATTGGGTTAAGCCTCTCGTAAGCCATTCACTTTTACTCCAAAACTTGCATTGTCTCACACTGAATCTTTTCAAAGATACCTAACATCTAAACCATAATACATATGATAAAAGAAAAAAGCATGTTTGAATCTATATTATTTTAACAATTTCAAAAAGTAAATTTTTTAAAAAATAAATTTAAAATTTTTAAAGTTTAAAAAAAAAAACCTAAAGGTAAGCTTTTTTTCTTTCATATAAGAAGTGCATAAAAATTCTTTAAAATTAATGTACACCTCCAATGTGCCATATTATTAATATGAGTAATTAATATGAGTAATTAAAATGAAAAATTTATTGCAATGACTTACTAAATAGTACTGGTAGCCTGAAACAGGAAAATAAATTATTTAAATATTTTCCCCACTGCTGATAAATAAACTAAAAGTTTGCAACATAATAGAAAATATTTATACAACATTAATCTTAAATATAAATATTCATGCCATTGGACTTTTCTTCCCTAACTATTTTTTAAAAATCCTTTTAAATATAATTTCATGATTTATCTTTTTTTAATACCCTGTATGTAAAAACTTGCTAGATTGCATAGTAAATAAAACTTTATCAATAAACCCTGTCTAAACTCTATCAATTTATTGAGTGCCCATTTTTTACCAGAAAAATGTGCTGATTATTATTGGAAAACTCCATGAAAACAGATCCTTCTTCATGACATTATCTCAGTAGCTAATTATCTAACTAAATTTAATACTGCTTAGGAGATGGTAAAGGAAGTACTTAGTATAGAAAAACTAAAGTCATAACTGGTCTATGTAGCGAATATTTTATGACGTAATGGTATTGATTTGTCTTAATTTCAGTTGATAATCCTAATAACTTGGACAATACAGAAAAGTAAAATCAAACTATATGCAGCCAAAGGAAAAAAACTTTCCAATGTGCTTGGTACTAAGACTTTTTACATTTCCAATTATATCAGGTTTCTCAAAAGAGATAGGAGGTGCCAGGTGTTCATCCTCAGCAAGTCCACAAACCACTTTCTTGCTAAGGCATTTCTGTCCCCAGTTACAACCCCAGCAACTGAACCACACAGTTAAGCCCAACTCTCCAAGTTCAGCATGAACAAAGGGGCTCTTCTTCTAACCCACAAGGCCATTCTCCCCACAGAACATTCTCAGGCAGTGCCGGAGTGGCCCTTCCTGTCAGCTGAGAGGAAGGTCAAGGTCAAGAATGGTCAACAGGACACTCCAGCCTAGGCAGAGATCTTGATTGGCCTCTAAAGAGGCAAGGAACATAATTCTGTTCAGCTGGGCCTTGACATCCAAGATGAGACCAAAAACTCTCCGAGTGGTCTCTGCAAAGCTCAAAGGAGAGACACTGAGGGAAATCATGTCAGTTGAAAGCTCTAGTGCCAGAACTGTCAGTCCACTAGACTGATCACAACCAGATTTACGGGCTACAAGCAGGTATGAAGACCTTTACTTCCAGGCCTGAGTAAGGAAAGCCCACACTTAGTGACTAGCCAAACAAGCAGAAAACTAATTGTCTTAGAGAAATGTATATTGCCCTGCTCTGTTTATACCTCCGCTGGAACTGAGTCTCTAGAAAGTATCAAGACTGCCTTTAGCGGGTGGACCAATGGTACAGAATAGAGGACACAGAAACCAATCCACAAAACTACAACTATCTTATATTTGATAAAGGGTCTAAAAGCATGCAATGGAGGAAGGATAGCATCTTCAACAAATGGTGCTGGGAAAACTGGAAATCCATATGCAACAAAATGAAACTGAATCCCTTTCTCTCGCCATGCACAAAAGTTAATTCAAAATGGATCAAGGAGCTTGATATCAAATCAGAGACGCGCCGTCTGATAGAAGAAAAAGTTGGCTACGATCTACAGTCGGTGGGGTCGGGCTCCAAATTCCTCAATAGGACACCCATAGCACAAAAGTTAATAACTAGAATCAACAAATGGGACTTACTCAAACTAAAAAGTTTTTTCTCAGCAAAAGATACAATAAGAGAGGTAAATAGAGAGCCTACAACCTGGGAACAAATCTTTACTCCTCACACTTCAGATAGAGCCCTAATATCCAGAGTATACAAAGAGCTCAAAAAATTAGACAATAAGAGAACAAACAACCCAATCAACAAATGGGCCAAGGACCTGAACAGACACTTCTCAGAGGAGGACATACAGTCAATCAACAAGTACATGAAAAAATGCTCACCATCTCTAGCAGTCAGAGAAATGCAAATCAAAACCACCCTAAGATACCATCTCACTCCAGTTAGATTGGCAGCCATTATGAAGTCAAACAACAACAAGTGCTGGCGAGGATGTGGGGAAAAGGGTACACTTGTACACTGCTGGTGGGACTGCAAATTGGTGCAGCCAATTTGGAAAGCAGTATGGAGATTTCTTGGAAAGCTGGGAATGGAGCCACCATTTGACCCAGCTATTCCCCTTCTCGGTCTATTCCCTAAAGACCTAAAAAGAGCATGCTACAGGGACACTGCTACATCGATGTTCATAGCAGCACAATTCACAATAGCTAGACTGTGGAACCAACCTAGATGCCCTTCAATGGATGAATGGATAAAAAAAATGTGGCATTTATACACAATGGAGTATTACTCTGCATTAAAAAATGACAAAATCATAGAATTTACAGGGAAATGGATGGCATTAGAGCAGATTATGCTAAGTGAAGCTAGCCAATCCCTAAAAAACAAATGTCAAATGTCTTCTTTGATATAAGGAGAGTAGCTAAGAACAGAGTAGGGTCGAAGAGCATGAGAAGAAGATTAACATTAAACAGGGATGAGAGGTGGGAGGGAAAGGGAGAGAGAAGGGAAAATGCATGGAAATGGAAGGAGACCCTCAGAGGTATACAAAAGTACATACAAGAGGAAGTGAGGGGAAGGGGAAAAATAATACAAGGGGGACAAACGAATGTCAGTAAAGGGGGCAGAGAGAGAAGAGGGGAGGGGAGGGGAGGGGAGGGGAGGGGAGGGGAGGGGAGGGGGGATAGTAGAGGATAGGAAAGACAGCAGAATACAACAGACACTAGTATGGCAATATGTAAATCAATGGATGTGTAACTGATGTGATTCTGCAATCTGTATATGGGGTAAAAATGGGAGCTCATAACCCACTTGAATCAAATTGTGAAATATGATATATCAAGAACTATGTAATGTTTTGAACAGCCAACAATAAAAAAAAAAAAAAAATAATTATAGCAACACAAAAAAAAAAAATAAATAAATAAATAAATAGTATGAGTGGTTATTTGGATAAAATACACGAACAGCAATTATTTTATTTCCAGCAACGTGAAATGATAGTTAACATAGCTAGCATATATTAGGTTTTGAATAGATATTGAATAAATGAATGAGTAAATAAGTAGATGTTCATAATACAATAAAAATTCAGGATATAATTTTAACCTATATAGGGTATTAATGTACTTTATCCCATTTGTGGTATTTAAGACATGCTGAGAACTCTACTATCACGTAAGAATTCCTACTATAATTTATTAAAATTATATCTTAGTTTTAAACCATTATACCTACGATGGACATACAGCAAACATTTATTATCTTTTTTATAAATTAAATAAAAATTTCAAATTATATTGAAGACAAAAAAAAAAAAAAAAAAGACTGCCTTTAGTCTCCCAGGGCAAATGTTCTAATGTTTGGACCTATAACCTATAGGAAAAAAGCTCTTTATTTAAAAGGATGTTTCCTCAAAGCAAAACAAAACAGTCTATCATATTCTAATATTTAGTGTACACGTATGTTCACCAAATATGTAATACATGTCTTATTTCACACTGCTGAATATCTTTAAAAGTCACTACACCAGCCAACATCAAGAAGGAGGACTTTTTAAAAAGCTCTTAGAGAACCTAAGACATAAGTAATCTAGTGGCAATAGAAACATAGCTTTACAACAACAAAAATAATTATATGTATGTATATATATATATATATATATATATATATATATATGAAACTTGAACCTCAAATCTAAATTTTCGACGTGTTCTTTGAATCAGCATTAATATACTTAAGGTAGTTAGGCCTTCCTAAAATTAACATATTAAAACATAAGCAAAATGCAGGAAAACCTACAAAGAGGATTGTTCTCATCTGTCTAGGCTGCTATAACATGATACCTCAGACTGGGTAATTTGTAACCATAGAAATTGATTGCTCACAGTTCTGTAGACTGGGAAGTCTAAGATCAAGGCACGAACAGACTTGGTGTCTAATGAGGGCCATTTCTTCAGAGATGGCACCTTCTTGTTGTGTCCTCAGATGGCAGAAGAGGCCAATAGACTTCCTCAAGCCTCTTTTGTAGGGACAGTAATCCCATTCATGAAGGCAGAGCCCTCATTTGGGAATATATTTCAACATATGAATTTGAGGGTACATACACACTCAGACCATAGCAAAAACACAGGGAAAATTCATGGGCTCAAAACAAGAGAGTGAAAAAACCAAACAGCGTTACTAATAAACATAGAATTATTTGTTTGTCACCCATGAAAAAAAACACAAGATGAAATAAAAGTATAAGTCAGCAATCAGTACCATTAAATTCCAAAATTAGACTATCAAAATAACCAAATACTCCTCACAAATGGGAGCCACACCTCAAAAGCACATGGAAATTCAAACCAAATCTGATGGCTCAAAATGACAGAAACAGCAGCTGCTGTTAAAAGTTTCAAGTTTCATAATAGATCATGTCAGCAGTAACACAAAAAGTAATTTTTAAATATTCAGACAAGGCTCCTTAAACAACTCCCCATGGTGTAATAAGAAAATTGAGATAAATTTGTGCATCATGGAATATAATGGCATTGGAAGAAAAACACTTCCTACCCCCTATTAACTTCAGAAATAAGAAGAATGCACCAGCAGCCTTCAGATAGGTGGGTATATAAGTGACATGCAGTGATTGCTGTTTACTTCCCTGTCTTCCTGAAGGATTGCTCATTTGTAATGTTCCCAATATTATTTGCTAATAATCATTTCTATTCATTATCATAAAGTATATGTTGAGATAGGATACCACAGATGTCTCAAACATCAGAAATCATATGTCAGTTGAAATAGTTGCTAGGGAGAAAGGAAAATGAAAGATGGAGAAAATGACATTTACAAAGACAATTTACTATTCATCTTCCACCCCCAAAATACAACTAATGCCAGGCTTTGGTTTGACAATTTTTTTAAGAAAAGCCAATTCTACATCTCAAGCAGTGGCGCTATCTGTTGAGCTCTCTCTCCCAGATCTAGCAGGACGACCCACCATATTTCACATGTAATAAAACCACGTGGTTAGCTGGATGACTGTGGAGAGCCAATCTTGATGGGCAACTTGTTTTCAGGGGGGGAAATTGTATATATAATAAAAAATGATATATATAATTGTATATACATCATATATATATATATATATATATATATATATATATATATATATATATACATATATGAATGAGAAAACTGTGACTTACAAAGCAACCAAACTCAAGGGTGCTCATCTGCCTTACAAAATGAAAAGGCCACTTGCTATCATTTTCCTCAGGAAAAGAAAGGAGACACAAGAGCAGAGCTGTCTGAGGGAGTCTTTTTCTTCACAGTGGTAAGACATAAGAATTATCAGGAGGCCACCTTCCTCATTTGGATGTGGCCAGGTCTGTCAGCAGTGACTGTCACTCCTGAGGATACTGAAATATCTTTACATTCAGGGGAAATAAAAAGGAAAGTGAATCAAGGCTGATCAAATCAAAGTTGTGCCTGATTTCTTCCAGAAACATTCTAATAAAAAAAAACCACACTAAGAAATCAAGAGAGATAAAATATAGCTCACAGATGTCATATAACCTCTTTTACCTGATTAGAGAGTAAAAAACAGGAAAGGTGAGAAAAAAGAAGTGTAAGTACTTTGGATCCTCCAAAGTTCTATTCCTAATATCCCATTCTGTCCCCAAACCTGAGCATGACATCCAAGATGTGAGCATAATACAGTCACATGAGCCTTGATGAGGGCCAGCCTTTGAGGAAGGAAATGGAAGGAAGAGGTGGAGTGAAAGATGAGAGTCTGGCTAGAATACCATAAATAACTATGTCCTGCCACACATGATTGCTGGATTCTTAAATCATTCCACCTGGCCATCCCTACAATGGGGACTTAAATTCAAAGGCCTGGATAGTGCCAGCCATTCTGATGCCCAGAATGGTTAAGTAACTTATCCATAATTACACATGTAGGAGTGGCAAAGCCAGAAATGGAACCCAAGTGACTCAACTCCAATCCCAATGCTCAGAACCCTCATGTTCTATCATCAACAGAATAAACTCCAAACTCACCAGCCTAGCAGTCGAGTGTCCCTGTATGGTTCCCATGTACTTTCCCTTGCTTCCCCTTTGCCTCCCCCTCTGCTACCTGGTATGATGCCATTGACAACACAGTCTCTGAGGTGAATATGAGTTGATTAAATGAATGTCCAAGCTAATGAATGTACAGTCCGTTTTTATTTCATTCAATCATGGACCTTATGTTCAATGCTACAGAACAAAATTGTTTCAACTTCTTCCCAAGAAGTTTAGTCTCTGAACATGACACCAGGCAGCAAAGAAATCACATAAGACTTGTTAGGTTAATTATTCATCTCACTTGTCAGCAAGAGCTTCCAATCAGGGCAGGGCTCATGGATCTGTATCCCAGATGGTGACAATTCACACTAGTGCAGGCGGCTGGGCATACATTATTGAAATTCGGCTCCCCAACCCAGAACACATATCCTTTACAATATACCCTTTTGTTCCTTGAGAGAAAATTCAGCAAATCTATCATAAGGAAATCCCATTGGCAGAAGTTCTGGTATATAACCTAGAGCTTCATATAAATTAGGCTTTGTCTAATGACAACAAGTGGGATAGAGTGAAAACCCAAACTTAAATCATATAGTACTTTACAGGTTATAAATGACTTACATGTGACCTCTTGCTTAATCCCCACAGCAACATACAATAAGGGCCTTATTACCCCCATTTGGCAGATGAGCAAAAAAGCGGGGTGCAGAGATGATGCATATCAGCTAACCCACCCAACAGAGCTAAGGCAAGAACGTGTATCCTTTCTCCATGGCAAACCCAAGACTAGGGATTGAACTCACAGCCTTATGCATGATGCAAGGCAAGCACTCTACCAACTGAGCTATATATCCCTAGCCCCAAGTAGTTATCTTTTTAAAGGCCATTCTCCACACAGATAGCCTCTCCCATGGAAGAGAAAGTTCTGCCCATATCAGGCTGGGGACAGAGCCTATGCTGAGGCTTCTGTGGGCTGAAGACACTCACTCCATCAACTGCACACAAGTAATGGTTCTGAGCAGGACCTCTTCCTCAGTATCTCCCTTCCTGTCCTCTCCCTGCCCCTCCTCCTCCCGCTGAAAAATACCTGAGCAACCCAAAAGCAGAGAAGGAAACACACACACACACACACACACACACACACACATCACACTTGTCCCTCCTGCCCAATGTTCTACAGGCACAGAGAGCAGAACCTGATTATCTTTCACCAGGGGGTGCGCTGGTTAATTTTATGTGTCAACTTGAAGGCGGGTTTTGGATAAGATTAAATTTAAATGGGTTAGTTTTAGGTAAAGCATATTGCCTTCCATAATGTGGATGGGACTCACCAGTTAATTAAAAGCCTGAATAGAATAAAAAGACTGGCCTCCCCCAAGCAAGAGGAAATTCTCCAGCAGATTGCCTTGGAACTAGAACGGCACCATTGGCTCTCCTCGGCCTTGAGCCTGCTGGCCAACACTGCAGATTTTGGACTTCCTAGTCTCCATAATCCTGTGAGCTGATTCCTTTTAATAAATCTCTTGGTCAACAGACACACACTTACATATACAGAGACATAGAGACAGAAACAGAGATCCCACTGGTTCTGTTTCTTTGGAGAACTTTGGCTAATACAGGGACCCTTTTGTAATGAGGGACTAGTGTGGGAGAAATCTTTGCTGAAGAAGAGGAAGGCTCTCTAGGGAGATGAAAGGGAGGGACTCAAAACAGAGAGGGCATGTAGCAACCCTGTGGAGGAAGATACTGGAGTGTATATACTTTTGGGAAAGATGGTGCAGGTTCTAGAATTGAGTAGAAGTTTTGCTTAAGGAGCACTAACATTTTTAGATATGCTCGAGAAAGTGAATTATTCTAGAAAATTCTATAATATATAAGAAAAAATGTTGTATACCACTCATTTTAGTGATGAAAATCCCACTATAAAATGTGATTGACAAGTGAGTTTTATCAAGTCCCTTAACCTTCTTGAGATAAGGCAAGATTCACATTATGGAAGAGGAAGACATTCCTATTTTGCTGTATGTGGGGGAGAATCTGGTGGCTACTGACATACTTTTATTCAAACAGTACACTGGGAATTAAAAGATTTTATGATGAGGCAAAGAAAAAATTACAACTTTATTTGAGATATGTAATTTCAGCAAACATATCCATTAAAACACTTAATCTCTTCATCAGCTGCACAGAAGTTTATTTTTAAACAGATATTCAAAATATTTAAGCCCTAATCCTATCACAGCTGCAGCTGGATCATCAATTATAGAGTTACAGGTTTATGTTCACTCTCACCAAAATGTCTTACAACATTACAGTATTTGTTTTGAGAATATTTTTCATGTTGATAATTAAAGCATACAAACCTATCTACAATTCACTTTTATTATCAAAATAATTTTCAAAGAAGTTTCTAGGTTCAAAATAAGACAGGGCAGGGAAGGTGCTGGGGACTGAACCCGGAGTCTTGTGCATGCGAAGCAGGTGCTCTACTACTGAGTCACATACCCAGCCCCACACTTTATTATAATATATATAAAAATACATTTTATTATGTTTCCTCCAAAACCTTTTTCTTTGTTTCCATACATTCCTGAATATCATTTTGAATATCTGGAAAATATTCCATATTTTATTTATCCATTGTTGGCCATCTAAATTCTTCTGAATTTTTCCCTATCAGAATAAAAATACAATGAATATCTTTATTCTTATAGCTTGTTTTCTACTTTAGAAGTTTTCTTTAGAATAAATTCCAAGGAGTGGGATTATTAGGTCAAAGGGTCCAAACATTTGTATGACTTTTTATATCCACAGTCTTTATGCTTTCCAAAAGAACCAAGCTAATTAACATTGCTGCCAGAAATGTAAAAATATACCCATTTTCTGACATCACACAACTTTTTTGTGTACACTTGTATTAATTTTAACAGTCATAAACTATGAGTTTTGTTGTTTAACTTCTTTGATTTGCAGTGAAGTATTTTCCTATAGGTATGTTTACAAGTATTTTCTCCTGTGAAAATCTGTCCTTATTCTTTACCCATTAATCTTTCTGGGTCTTGGTGCTGTTGTAATTCACATATTTCAAAACAAAGTTGGCTTAATTTCATTTTTACAAACTGCATACAGACTGAATGACTGGTTTGTCTAGACTTACAGTTGGGTGGACCCAAATTCCAATGGGTTTCCCCAACCTCCTAAATTCAACAACTGAAGCATATATGTCAATCTTACATATAAAAATACAAACAAGAATGTTTCTCCTGGTTTTTTTTTCCTCAAAAGACATATTAGGATTGCTACACTCAAAAACCCTAAGAGGAATATTTCCATTTATATATCTGTCCTTGTTTTTTTTATGGTCAACTACACTCTACCAAAAAAGGATTATTCTTTAACCATAGGAAAAAGGGTCATTATGAGATTTTCTTGTTTTGTTATCCTGAAATTGCTATGTAGGTGCAAAATCAAAGGGGGAAAAAAAAACATATCTTCAGATTTTGTTTCGCTTCAATAGGAAAAAAAAAAGTCTCGAAGCATACAATAAAATTATTCAGTATTTTAGCAAAGAAGAAAAGGCATGAATGAAGCACACTATAGCCAACACTTTTTTGACTACACCATTCTGCCTCACACAAATTTCTGTCACCTAAATATTTATTCCCAAACCACAACTCCCAAGACAGCCTTTTGAAAATACAAATAAAAACCTGTCCCACTGCCTCAGATCTAACAAATCAAAATCCTTGGATTTTGATTAATCTATACTTTTTAATCTATACTTTTTAAATATCCCCTAAAGTTTAGAATTTTTTTTATGTAAAAGTCTCATTTTAAACTAAATTTTAACAAGAACCATAAGGCTAATAATATTAATGTATTTTAATACTTATATTGTTTTTGAATGATGCTAAGCACTACTCATGTATTGCTCTGAAAAAAGCTCTTGAAACACAATTTACACCCTTTATTAATCCTTTACCTAAGAACAGCAGGGGCTGGAAACAAGCATTTTTGGCTTTTTATAGTATCTGGCTGCTTAAAAGCTCTCTGCAAGCTAACCTTAGGTCTGGATCATGTGGCATCCAAGATAAGCAGCCTATATCTAATTCATCCTCAGGGTCCTCCCTGAAGGGACGTCTTCAGGAATTCTTAGTACTACTACAGAGTTTGTTGCTGTTTTGTTATTTGGAAAAATAACACTCAAAAAATGACCAAAAGTTCCCATATGAGGGTCATACATACATGAGTGATTTTACTTTATTTTTTAGAGCTTTTCTTGCATGTTTCAGGGAAGTTATTTTTATGCTTCAGGGAAAATTAAAAGGGGATTCATAAAAACCCTGGGTTGCATTTCCAATTTTCCCACCTGTTGCATTTGAATTCTCGTCACTGTCAGACATTATTAAAATCTTATTCTAAGATGTCAATAAACACAGCATATGGTTTGTTAATGTATTCAATGATGTCAATATTGCATTATTCTATCACTATATATTATCTACACATACTCCACAAGTCAAAAAATAGTAGCTAGTTCAATAATGTCTTTAATAATGTTGATTACTGCATTGTTTGTTAATATAAATTATATATTTATTTATTTATTTTATACATGTGGAATGAATATATAAAGAGAAACTTAAAAGAATTTGAAAATGAGAAGGATTAATGTAGAAACTTCCAAATATCAATTCTTTATAGCCTTTCAAGGGTATTTCCATTTAGGTGTTTAAATCACAGAAAAGCACTTTAGCAGGAGCCTCAACAGGGTGGAGGTTAGAAGACCCTGCGGTTAGAGTCTGTCTTTCTGTAGGTGCAAGAAAAGAAAGTCACAGAAGTAAAGTGAGCCATGAGAGGATGTAGGTAACTAACTATGTAGGCCTGCAGTTGACAAATAAGAGTTGTTCATAAATACACTGCCACCTCTAGAACTGCATAGATTTTATTATTCAGCCTCATTCTAGAAATACAGTCTGTCCAGTGTTCTTGAGCTCATATTCATGTTTCTTAGCTCAGCATCTCCCATGGGAGTAGTCTGTACCCAGTTCTCCAATGCACAGGCAGAAAATCTTCTGGTCTCATTGAACTAAATCAAGTAAAATGGTTCACTATCTTCCTATAAGGTTTCATTTAAACTTCCAACTGCAGCCATAGCTGGCCAGAAACTCCCTGAACTATCCTACTCAAGTATCCTAATGGTGAAATAGCACATTCCAAACATAAAATTAATTACTTTCCTTCACGGTTACCTTAAAAATTCTCACAGAAGAATCTTACGTATATATGTACATGTGTATATGTGTTTGTGTGCATTTGCTTTAATATAAAAATTATGTTTCTTCAAAAACTATATAGGAAACTAACACTCCAAGAGGAGGTACCAGGTGTATTGTAACACTTCAGTTACCTATTGAGATGCATATCTATCACTGTCTGCTTTATTCAAAATGTGCCATGTCTCACCAGTCATGGTGGTATGTGCCTGTCACCCCAGCAACTCAGAAGGCTGAAGCAGGAGGATTGTAAGTTCAAGGCCAGTCTCAGGTATTTAGCAAGGCCCCAAGCAACTTAGTGAAACCCTATCTCAAAATAAAAAATTTAAAGAGGGCTGGGAGTGGGGGATGTAGCTCAGTGCTTAAGCATCCCTGGGTTCAATCCCTAGTACCCCCCTGCCAAAAAAAGTCCCATGTCCCATCTGTAAAACATATCCATGAAGTGATTCCGGAAAGATATTTGTCCAATGTCCTGCCCCAAGGCCTGTGGCCAGAGAAGTACCCAGTTCAGGAGAGCCCCAGATATTCCCCATCATAAGAATGTGAGAAGGAGATAGAGCAAGAGTCTCTTCAGCTAAACCTGTAGCTATGTATTACACTATTATGGTACAAAAGTTAGGAAAGGTGGTCCTCAGAAAATGAATGTGAAGAAGAGACTCAGGAAAACAGGTTAAAGAGATTGGACACGCTCGTTCCCTGCAGGTGTCCAGACAGTGGAGCTGTCCTTCCTAGGAGGTGAGCTCCATCAACATGGAGGCTCAGCATCCTGAGGAACTCACCTCAGCAAACCACAGCATACTCTTTGAAAAACACAAGCTAAGAGATGAACATGGCAAGCACAACATGGAACCCTGGGGTGTTGTTCACCATGATGTGAATCACTTGCTGAGGGTACGCTTTGCCTCAACAACTTGGAGGTCCAAAAAAAGGTAAGACACAAGAGGCAGCAAAACCCAATAACAATCATACAGGCTCTTGCATGAACATAAGCTTGGTACTTCTTCTTACCTAGCAAGAAGAAACAAATCTAACATGCTTACTTAAACTGTCATAGTTCTGGAATTGAGAATCTGCAAATTATAAGTTCTGGGTCCAAAACAAAAAGAAAAAGTGCAGGCCTGTCTTGAGTAGTACTGTGAACTTCCTTTTTCTCCAGGTTGTTACTTGCTTTGCTATTTCCGATGCAGACAGTATGAAAGGGGCAGCAAACCGCCATTCCCCTGCCAGGCTGCCCTGGAAGGCAGCAACATTTGGCCAAGACAAGTGAACAGAGAGGGTAGGGCTGAAGAACTGAGAAAGGTAACAAGAGGGTCCCTCTAGTCACATAATGAAAACAGAGCAAGACATTGTGCTTAATGTAGGATTTTTTACCAAATAAAGATTTAACTCTGTATCTGTGCCATTCATTGAAAGAGACATTTTAAAAGGTTAACTACTAGGTGCAGCTGAAAAATGACTCTTGGGCTCAGTGGTAGCATACTTGCCTGGCATGTATGAGGCACTAAGTTAGATTCTCAGCGCCACATATAAATAAATAAAATAAAGGTCTAGCAACAACTTAAAAAAAATCTTTAAAAGAGAAAAAGAATGACTTTTTATCTACCTGGTCTAAATCTAAAAAACTATTTGAAGAGGATTCTGAGATATTCTGAATTTATACTTACTTAATGGGGAACAACTTCTGTCTATGTGATAAGAGAAAATGTATAGATAAACTATTATTTGAACCCATTTCAAAGCTAAATGCATCAAATTCATTTCATTTGTGTTTCATGCTCCAGATGAAAGAAAACTAAGACCAGTGGGGAAAGAAAGAAAAAAAGGGCAAGATTTCAAATGAGAACAAATTTCTAGCAATTGTGTAACAATGGACCAGGTTGGTTTCTAAATCTCTAGGAATCTGAACTTGACCACAGATAGGACTAGAGCCCAAATTGCCAGGAACCTGAGTAGAAAAGATTCCTACTTTTCTAGTAGCTATCTTAGATTACATATCTCTGAAAGACCGTTCAACTTTAAGGCTCCAAAATTTAAACATTTTCCATACAATAAATACTTGACAGGGCTGGAGTTGTGGCTCAGGGGTAGAGCACATGCCTCGCACATAGGAGGCACTGGCTTCAATCCTCAGGACCACATAAAAAATTAACAAATAATATAAAAAGTAATATGTCTATTTATTTAAATAATAAGTAAATACTTGACAGAGGTACATGTGATCACAACAGAATCAAAAGATAAGACAACTTGAGCACAAGCTATTAAAGTCACAAAACTAAAGTGTTCTGTAGACCTTACGTCAGGAAATAAATCAAACTGGGGAAGATGAGCAGAAAAAAGAAAAATGTCATGACCCTTAACATTAAGCATCTACTTTTCAGGTACAAGTTTAAAAAAATAAATACATATAAGATTCATTCCAAAGAAGGCATCATGTATAGATAAATACAAATCTAATCTGTTAGAGTCTGTAAACAAGTCAAAAATAACACCTGGCATTTAGCCAGGGGAATGTTAGAGTTCGTAAACAAGTCTGGATGGTGCCTGGCAAAATGCCAGAGGGAGTGGTTTGAGAAGTAACAAAAGCGAGCCATTAAGTGTAGAGATTCCTTATTGGTTGACTGATGTATCTAGTTTATGCTAATTAGATAAGCTCTGTGGAATGTATAAATACTGCTCCTGTCCTGCAATAAAAGGCTCCCACTCCTGCTGTATCAATCTACACAAGTTCTTCGTCACCCCCCCTGATTATTCTGCTGCAGCTGGACTGCGGCAGATGGTGGCCCGTACGGGGAGCCCCGGGACACTCGGGGGTAAGTGACGAAAAAAAGCTGCCTGTCCATAGATAGGACGGGAGCAATCTGCTCGTCCCTAGACAGATAGGGCGAGAGGAAAAATGACCATTTCTAGAAAATGGAGAGGATTGATACAGTATGTTTGTGTCTTGTTTTGTCTCCGTGTATTGTATTGTCTTTGTGATGAAAATATGGAAGGGGTGAGAAGTAAATTACTAAGAGAAGAAGGCACCCCAGTGGAACCAAGAATAGTTAGGGCATGTGTTGATGGAAGCCCAGGAACTCTAGTCAGAAAGAAAAAGAAAGTTCAGAAGAAGAAGGATTATCAGGAAAAAAGTTGCAGCAAAAGGCTATTACTAAATACTTTTCGTTACCGGAGGGTGCGTGAAGCGGAGAGGCGGCTGCTGAGTGTGCAAGCCGGTCACAGCGCAGCAAGGATTTTCCAAGAGGCGGTGGAGACTGGCCCTTCCCCGCCTCCTGGCCGGGGAGCTGGCTCTTCCACTGCTGCGAGCCCAAATCTAGACCTGACCTGGAGGCACAGTCTCGCAGGCTCTTGCTCCCTGTGCCCAGTAGCAGTTTGAGTCCGGGACGCTCCCCAGGGCCATCTGGGGCTGCCCAGGACGCTACAGCTGGCAAAAGACGCTACTGACGTCCCTGATGTTTGGTCATTTTCAATGCCAATAACTAAGCTACAATGGTTCTCCCTGACCTGGAGGCTGATAAATAATGAGTACTATTAATGCTTATTTCAAATGCAAAAAAACCTTGAGATAATGTACTAAATTGTTCAGAAGGTTGTTTTCTTAGTGAAATGCTACAGGATTTTCTTTAGCCATCCGGAGTTCCTGCCTTCGTCCCAGTGTGGGTGAAGACGAAGGTGGAAGAATTCCCAGTGTTGCTGAGAATGGGACTGAGATTTCAGCTGAGAACCGGACGAGACTTCGGATCAAGCTAGCTGCCTGCAGAACTTACCTGGACTGTGATTTAAGCTAGCTGCCTGCAGAACTTACCTGGACTGTGATTTAAGCTAGCTGCCTGCAGAACTTACCTGAACTGTGATTTAAGCTAGCTGCCTGCAGAACTTACCTGGACTGTGATTTACCTGGACTGTGAGTTAATCTATTGAGACACTGCTTTACCTGGACTGAGATAACAAACTGTAATCTATAACAAATTGTAACTCGGTATCTTTGCTAACAGTGTCATTGCTGGTATAATTTTTCCAAGGGCTTCTTGCATGGAGCCATCAAATGGCTTGGTATTGTGGCATTTTGTATCCTCCCTTTCTGTTTGTAGCAGGTTATTTATGGTGTTTCTGTAAAAACCACTATGGTTGTTATTTAAATTAAACAAAAGGGGGAAATGTTAGAGTCTGTAAACAAGTCAAAAATAACACCTGGCATTTAGCCAGGGGAATGTTAGAGTTGTAAACAAGTCTGGATGGTGCCTGGCAAAATGCCAGAGGGAGTGGTTTGAGAAGTAACAAAAGCGAGCCATTAAGTGTAGAGATTCCTTATTGGTTGACTGATGTATCTAGTTTAAGCTAATTAGATAAGCTCTGTGGAATGTATAAATACTGCTCCTGTCCTGCAATAAAAGGCTCCCACTCCTGCTGTATCAATCTACACAAGTTCTTCGTCACCCCCCCTGATTATTCTGCTGCAGCTGGACTGCGGCACTAATCCCCTGCAGGAGAGATTTAAAACAAAGGCTAGCTATTTCAGAAAATGGCACAGGACAAAAAGATGTAAGGACCCAGGTATAAACAGAAATCAAGAACCTCATGTTCTTGGGCATTACTTAAGAAACTGTCCTGTGAAGGGGTTCAGCCTTCTCACAGATCACAGATTACAGACAAGGCTATAGGAAAGAAGGAGGAAAGAACAAAAATTGTCTTCCAGGTTTGGGTATCTCGGGAAGTACAGAGAAGAGAGAAGTCAGTAGATATCTCCAGGCCTCTAAAAGTATCTCATCTTCATTAAAAAAAAGGCGGGGGGATAGGTGAAAACATCAGTCCCCTAACAAGAAAGCACTCTGCTTACACAGGTTTCATATTTTAAATGCAGAGCTTAAGCAGATTCCAGGACTCACTTGGTGATGGCAGCCATCACTATATGGGATTTCTGTATAATCAAGGGGACGAGCTCTCTTTTAGTTTATTTTACAAAAGAAGTCATGTGGTCATATGGGGTACCATATAGATCTGTGAAGGAAAACTGGATATTTGTCAGTTCAATATGGTGGTGTTTTTTTTTTTTTTTTGAATGATAGTTTTGTTTATTTAATCAATATATTTTGAATAAAGAGTGGTCCCCACTTTTTAAGTAAGGATCAATATGGTTTGACAGTAGTTTTTAAGCAATGTTTAAAATAAAACAAAAGCACACAAGAAAAGGTTTTTTTTTTTTTTTTTTTTTTACATAAACTAAAGAATCAATAGATAGAACAGCCTTTTTCTGTTTGGGAGGGAAAATAGGACTTTCTTCAGTTTCATTTCCTTCCCTTTTTTTTCAGTATCTTAAAATAATTCATCATTTTCTGCACAAATCTTATTGTGGTAAAATGTATTATAATATTGAATTTACCATTTCATCCACCTTTAAATAAACAATTCAGTGCATTTACATGTTGGGCACCATCCCCACCACCCATCTCGAAAACTTTTCCATCAGCCCAAATTGAAACTCTATCCATTCAATAACACCTTCCCATTGCCTCCTCCCCGCGCCCTCCCGGCCCCTGGTAACCACTAATTTCTACTTTCTGTAGATTTGACTACTCTGGATACTTTACATAAGCACAATCCTACAATAGTTGTCCTTTTGTGTCTAGCTTATTTCATTAAGCATAACGTCTTCAAGATTCATTCATGTTAGAGTCAGAATTTCATTCCTTTTTAAGGCTGAATAATATTCTATTTAGGTACAAACCACATTTTGCTTATCTACTCATATGTCATTGAGTTATTTCCACTTTTTTGGCTATAGTGAATAGTGCTATTATGAACTCTGGTGTGAAAAATATCTGTTATGGTCTCTGCTTTTAATGCTTTTGAATATACCCAGAAGTAGAAATGCTGGCTCAAATAATTCTGTTTAA
This sequence comes from Marmota flaviventris, assembly GCF_047511675.1. NCBI lineage: Eukaryota > Metazoa > Chordata > Mammalia > Rodentia > Sciuridae > Marmota > Marmota flaviventris. The sequence continues at coordinate 37,880,384 of NC_092508.1, read as the reverse complement.
TTTTTTGAGGAAGGAACATACCATACTATTTTCCACAATGGCTGCACCCATTTGACATTCCTACCAACAATCCACAAGGGCACCAGTTTCTCCATGTCCTACCCAGCACTTGTTTTTTTTGTTGTTGTTGTTGTTTTCTTGGTTTTGTTTGTTTGTTTGTTTTTGTGGGGTTTTGTTCTTTTTACTATCATAGCCATCCTAATGGGTATGAGATGGTACCTCATTTTGTGGTTTTGATTGGCACAGTGATTACTGATTGCTCTATTTTCTTTTAAATCTTTTAAAAGATATCTTCTTGCTTTGCTTCAGTATCCCCCTTTGTAGGATAGAAACATAATGGCTGTTCTTAAGTCATTCTCATTAAATAATCTTGGACCTTGGAAGAAGAATTTCTAACATACTCAAACTAAAGTTGCCACATTGAGGTCCCAACCAGGGATGCAACACTGGAGACTGGGCATAAAGATATGCCCAAAAGTTTCCTTCCAGGTTCTGAAAGACTAGGTAAAGAAGCCTTAAACACAACCCTCCTACAAAACCAATAATGTCAGTATTTGTTGTCCAAGAAGATTAACAAGCTGACTAAGTAAAAAGCAGGATGGTCCCTGGGCCCTGGGGACATGAAGCTGGTCTATTGAGTCTGTATCCCAGTTCCTACTGGAAGCTTGGGTGGAGCCGCTCCTGCTCCAACATGCACATGGGCATTCTCCAGCACCCCTCCCACAGCCACACAGTGAGAACACAGCACAGCAACAGGGTCGGCCTCCTCTCTACAGAGTCAGTCAGTCCACAAAGCAAGAACCAACACAGGCACTAAGAGATCTGGGGATTTAAAATTCAGTTTTGAGATAGCTCCTCATTCTGTTCCCTGGATCAAGGTTCTCCTTGCCTAGCTTATCATGATTTTCCAAACTCCTGCAAATAATCTCTTTCCCATCTCCATCTAAGTGGATCCAACCCTCCTGAGAAAATTTCACTTTAGCATCTTTTTTTTTTTTCTGTTAAACCATACTCTGATTCACAGTCATTAATGCAACAGGCAGCAAACATGCTGCAGACTCCTGTGGTCGAGGTTCTGTTGTAAACCACAGGCTGAGCAAGACAGGGTACCTGCCGAAAGGACTCACAACGAGGGAGTCTACCTTTACAATGTTCTGATTTTGCCTAAAATCCTGAAGTACCTCCTGGGGCATACAACCAGGCTTTACTTTTCTGTAGAAGAATCACATGCTAAAGCTCACTGAAAATAATGTGGCCCAATAAAGAAAACAGACCACACTATAACCCAGAGCAAAGCCACTCATCTCAGCAGCCTCACTTGAAAAATAGTGATAATACCTTTCCTGGAAACAGAGACCCAAACCAAACTTTTAAAGAGAAATTCACCAGAAGCCTTCTATTGCCAACCAAAAACATAAAAAGGAGGAGGAGGAAGAGAAGGAGGGGGAAGAAAGATAATCATTTCTAAAAACTTTCACCCTAAGTCTCTATGCCAAAGCTTTGATAACTGTTGACATCCTGCCTCTTCTGAAGTTGCTGCCATCCCTGTGGAGTCTCCTGAAGAGTGTCTGGGGTAGAATGACAACAAGGGACCCTAGAGAATCCGAGTCGTTTTATTGCCAAACAAAAAAACAGAACGATATTTGAGCCCCAATGTGTACCTCAAAGCCAATGATAACATATGCCTCATATTAAATAAGATAGGGCCTGCTCACTTGTCCAGAGACAGCCAGAAGGGAAAGATTGCAAGTCTAGTTCTCCCTTACGAGGAAACTAGAATCTGAAAGAAAAAAAAAAACAGACTTCAAAATCACTTTTTCTCTGTGTTATAGGATAAGAGAAAAATCAAAGTCAAAACACAAATATGCAAAATGCACACACAACTAGAACTGTCAAGTAAAATTCTATAACATGTGGTGTGTGTGCTAGGCTTAGGCTTCCCAACAAGAATCTTGAATATCAGGGACAGCTCACTTCCTACCAACTAGAACAAAATATTCACACAGTTTCATAAAACAAACCTTCCTAGTCACACAGTAGTTCCCTCTGATAGAGTATTCTGGGCAGAGAGCAATAAACAAAATCCAGACAGGAAGTAGCCAGAAAAAATAAATGGCAGGGCTTTCTGGCACTATCTCCTTATAGAAAATAAGAAACATCTCTCTATTTTAATAAAAATATTTTAGAACCCAGACCCTTAAATTACTTATTAATATGGTTACTCACAGGGGACGGGACAGTTATAAATGGGTTTGTGATATTTTGGCTCCATTCCTAGAATCAGCACCATAAAGTCAACTCTAATTACTGACCACTGACAACTCCAGAATCTAATTCCCATCTGGAATGAAATATTTTGACCTACTCCTAAGAGGCTGCCCTTTGTGAAGCCTTTTCTCATTTAGATGCATATGAATTTGTGTTTGTGGAAATTCTGTGTGAAAATTTCAACTTGCTTAAAAAAAAAAAAAAGTCCATCCTTCTTACAAAAGAATGTTCAAAGAAAGTACAATCACTTTTAACTTCAGAATGATAGTACATTTAAAATTTACTTTCCCAACTTGGATGTCTGAACCGTACATGAAGAGAGATAGGAACATTCCATGATGTGTTCTGGTATTGTGTGTGATTAATAATTATGCCTTTTTAAAAGGTTGTGAGGTTGAATTTGAATTTGCCTTGAAGCTACAGCAGTACAGCTACATGGAAAAACAAATGTTACTATTCTTGCATGGAAGAGGTTCCTAGTTGTCTCCTAGGTATCCATTCTCCCTTTCCTTTGTAGTAATAGAAAACTTTAGCAGGGTACAAGGTTGCCTACGCGAACATTTTATTTCCCAGATTCCCTTGCAGATAAGTAGTTGCGTGGCGGCCAGTGGGATGTGGGCCACAGTGATGCCTGCACCTTCTAGGTCATGTTCTTAAAAGGAAAGACGGCTGCCCTCCCTTTCCTACTCCTTCCTCCCATGATTATAGAAACTGGAACAACCATCCTTGTTGAAAGATGGGAGTTGTGTGATAGAGATGACAAGTAATGAGAAAGAAGGGAGTTTTATCCCTGACTTGATGGAATCATCCCCTCAGCCTTGATCTGTTTATGCTCAGTCCATTAGAAATGAGAGTATGATAAACTGCTCTTAAGTTGACCAAATCAGTATCCTATTATATCTCTGGAAGCACTCCTTGAATTCAACCACTATGTTTTGTTTTGAAGAGAATTTCCCATCGGGTTTTTAGAATCCATTGTTTAGGGTTTGATGTTAGTTTTCTGTTAGCATCAATCTTCTTGAGTTTTTAGTATCAGTTTTCACAATCCCTGGAGTCATAACTTCAACAAGCAATCCACAGCAAGAGGTGCCTCTGTTACACTTAGGACATCTTTAGAGAGGGAGAAAGTCTTATGTGCTACCCTCCATCTCATCCATCTAGCAGAAGTCTCATCTTGTCCACCTCATGCCTGGCTGCATACCTGGGCACCAGAATTCATCACATCATTTATAAAATAGGAAACTTATCATAACCTTACCCAGATCCCTGAGGGTGATGACAAAATATTTTCTAGATCAAGAAATCAAAATCCATGGCTTTAGCTAACTGGACAATATACTTAGGTCAAAGTTATCAGGTCAGATTTTATAAGTTCTTAAAAGGATTTCACAATTTGCTTTAAAAGACACTAAACCTTCTGAATTTTGCAGTAGTCATTACCATTTACAGAATGAGAATTATAGTTAGTTTCATGACAAGAGTGGTAAAAGTCAGAAGCCAGAACATCTTAGGTACACTGAGAAAACCCAGAGCCACCTGCAGAGGACAGTCCTCCACAGTACTCTGTCCAACACCAAGCCCTGAGCACCCTGTGGCCAAAAATCTAAACAAAAGCAAACACATCATAACCCATTCCACATACCAGGTAGTTCCTTCTTATTTTAGTCACAAAAATGCTCATGCACTTCCATAAGTAAAAGCTTTTAAAAAGGCTGCCTCCCTTCCCCACCCCCTTTACTGCCTCTGCCTTGTCTAATAAAAATGACTGAATGTTTGTTTTGTGATTCTTTAGCTCCTAAATGTAGGATTTCTTATATGCAAAGATTATTATCATTGAGACTACTTATGAACAGATTATATTAAATGTTGCCATGAAAATACCACAAACCAATGGGTGTCAGTTTCCTTTAACACTTGAAAGAGCACATAGTTCCGTAACATTAAAAAGTGAGACAAAAAGAAAGGTTTTTGATAATATTTCAACACTTTGGCTTTATTAGCAGTATAACAGCAGAGTTCTAATCAAACTATCTGTTTTCACAAATTGAAATCCAATAATAAAAGTGTTTTATCACATCTTAAAAGGGCTAAAATTTAAAGCATATGACCTACCCTTATAAAAATGACCTTCAGTAAAAAATATATCAAATGGTCACTCTCCAAACAGAAGTCACAAACTGGATACTAGGTAAGGAGAAAGCTATACATGAAGATTTGTGCTTCATTAGCAAAGCAATTGCTCTGCTAAGTAGAACCTATTTGAAGGGAGGTAGTTACCTGGTCAGGTTGAACCCACAAGTTTTCAGGGAACCAACAAGGGGTGACCATCTAAAGAATTCTCCACCAAACACCATTATTTTCACTTAAGTATCAAAATAAAAGCTGCGGTTGCCATTTCACTTTGATAATTTTTAGAAAGCCTCAAATAACAACTAAGAGCTTCTTACAAGGAAAATGGAAAATAACAGTTGAAATTACATCCCTAAGAGCCACTTAAGCCATACTGTATAAGCAGGGATCAAGTCTGCTATCTGACTCACAAAGCAATGGGTGAGGAATTCACCTCAGGCTGATTATACAAACATTAAATCACTCCAGTTTTTACCTTTTACATTTAAATTGGGGGCTTTTTCCTTCTCTATTTCTTTACACAAAATGAATGACAATCCTAAACCAAGGAACTTGAACTTAGGAGTGAAAAAAATCTTCCAGTATGGGTATTCGAGAGTATCGATAACCCCTGTGTAACAGGCTAGTCATTCTCCCCCTGCAAAGAACAAACCACACTTCCTATTTCCTGTTGTGATGAAAAACAAAATAACCAGGGTTTTTTGTCAGGCTCCTCAGAAACGGTCAATGTGGTGCTTGACATTCCTAGAGACTGTTTTGGAAGTCTTGAAAACAACTTCTTCCATTTAACCTATTTAAAACATAGAAAAACTTCCTATGTAGCCCATCAAAAATAATAAAGGGAAAAAAAGCTTGATCTTTTTAGGTTCTGGAGAAACAATTGCTCTGAAAAGTCTAGTTTTCTAGATTAATCTCCAAGAGGGCAGGGACTTGGTCTGTTTTGCTCTTTAATGTATCCTCAGCACCTAGAAAAGTGCCTGGCATACAGCAGGCATTGATTAAATATTAGGTAAATGAATTTAAAAAACAAAGACTTCACCCTAGTAAATGTGGGAATGCCTTTTATTTTAGCCATTTTACGTAGAAACCTTAAAAAGGATAGTAGCCCTCTTCGTTTTTGAGATGGCAAAGACCATAACTGCACATTTTAAAAATAGCTAAGGGTCACCATTAGAATATCTTATATTTCAAAAATGCTCTCAGTATCTTTTAAAATACTAAACCACTCCAGAAATTTTATAGAATTTTTCAGCTCCTTTATCCACATATCATTTTTCCCACCTTTTCTTCCTGATAAGTTGTATTTGCTATTATAAATCTGCTGCCTATAATTGACTGTTTCTAATTTGTTGTGCCCTTAAAAAACTAACAAGCTACAACTTCTCAGCCCTGTGTCTAAAGTAAGAGTACATGGCTCTAAATGAGGGCCTGAAGACTTCTCCTAGGAATAAAGAGTGCGATCCTCAGACTTTGAAACATCCCTGTTTGGCTAGTCATAAGCTCCATTTTTTCTAAAGCTTCCTGATTCTCCACCTATTTGGCCAGAGAGCCAAATAGGTCCACCAAAGGAACTCACACTGGAATGACATTTATGGTGCTAAGAGACAAATACTCCATTAGGTAGGATGGCTCCAGACAGCCCGTAGTAAGCAGTTGGCCTAAAGCTAGAGTAGGGGGTGTCCCAAACAAAACACACATAGAACAGGGTAGTCTGCCTAGCAACTGGAAACCCCATTCTCAGCAATGGCTTCTGAGAGAGAAAACGTCACTTTGGAGGAGTTGGAGGCAAGGTAAAGCATTAGTGCAGAGTCATCAGAATTAGGAGCATAGTAGAAATCATAATTCGGGAACAAAGCCAAAGCTCAGTTTTCCAACATGAGACAAATCCAGACTTGACAAAGACTCTGGGTCAGGTTGGAGAACCTTAAATCCTCAGAGCCAGAACAGGATCTCCAGGTTGGGATCAAATGTCTCAGGTTATGGCAAAGCTAAGGAAACCATACAGATTTTATAACAGGAACAGAGTGGCAGAGGGTTGCTACTCCTTCATCATGGCCAAGGGCATCACCAATGGGAAGGGCAGAGTGGTCCCTGAGATTGACATGGCAGAATGGCTGACCAATGAAAGAACACTGCCATAGGTGGGTGCAGAGGCAGGAAAAATGTGAGGTGCACAGATACGTGGGCAGCCTGCTGGACGCATTTACGGATAATGAGCCAGAATTTCTGGAGCCATCATATGAAGTCCTTCTATGCCAGGGCTTTTTGGCAGACCTCTCCTGAATATCTATTGGTCTTTTTGAGACAGAATGGTAAAGGTGGATGTAGTGGTCAGGAAGATAAATCTGGAGGGATATTTGAGATGAATTGGGGCAGGGAAAGAAGGAGGAAAGGAAATCACATATGTAGAGCCGGGTGCCATGGTGCATGACTGTAATCCCAGTAGCTCAGGAGGCTGAGGCAGGAGGATTGAGAGTTCAAAGCCAGTCTCAGCAATTTAGCGAGGTCCTAAGTAACTCAACGAGACCCTGTCTCTAAATAAAATATAAAAATGGCTGGGGAGGTGGTTCAGTAGTTAAAAAAAGGAAATCACATAGATGATAACCAGAGTTTCCCCAAGAATGTTGTGATGAAGGCGCTGACAGTTTTCTACTTTGGGTAAGAAAGAGGGATATACCATTTATTGTGATTTTCTGGAAACCAAGCATAATGCTAGTATTTTTCACATTCATCTTTTCATTTATTCTTCACTTTAATTCTGAAAGATGGGTACATTATTCCCATTTATAGTTGAGGAAATTAAGACCCAGAGAGGTGAAAGGAATTGTGAACAGTCACCCAGCATGGATGACAAAGACAGGATTCACCCCAAAGAATCTAATTCCAAAATCCTCATTTGCATGGATGGACACACATGAAATAGTAAGTTTTTTTTTAAATGGGGTGTTGGGGTAGGCAGAGGGGTCTGTCTGCTCACATGCTTCAATTTCACATGAGCTTGAAGAATCTTCCAGGACTGAGGGCTTTCTAGTATGTCCTGCTTTCAAGCACAGTGGGGAATCCATAAGACTGGAATAGGTCCAGGGGCCTCCCTCATGCTGGGGAAACAGGATTTCTAAAAGGCATTTCAAATGGTAATGATCTAAAGCTACCTATCTGAGCTGTGTATTGATTGCCCAGCAGTATTAAATCAAGACCTATCTCACAGAATCTGAAATTAAGGCTGGTTTAGGAAAGAAATGTGATTCTTAGATAAAATAAGAAATACACATTGGTTAAAAAAAAAAAATCCGACATCTCCATTAAAAATCATCAAGCTTTGGGATGCTGGAAATGTTCTGTTTCTTGATCTGGGTGCTACTTATATGGGCGTGTTCATGGAGATCTGTACTTATTATATATGCTCTCCTCTGTATATTTAAGATGTTTTAAAAAAAGTTTTAAAACTGCCAGAGCAGAGTCATATTTTATTCTTGCCCTGTTCCAATGTAAACCGGCTTTTTCTAAGCAATAAAGCAGGGAAAGTTTGAATATAGAGATGTAAGCCATAAGACTCCTCTCTCCTAATGGAGATGCACTAAAAGGAGTACCCTTCTCTTAACCAGAAGGCTGTTGCCTTGGAAACAGGAGCTGTAACTACTGCAATCACACCTCGGCGGCAAAGATGGCCAAGATCTATTTCAATTCTTAGATGCCTCGAGGAACCGCAGATGACTGTAGCTATGGAAGACAGCCAATCTGTAGTAATGAAGAGGCACATGCCAGAATTAGAAAGGCTGCTAGTGAGAAAGGGAAAAGAGAAAGACAAGAAGAGAGAGGAAGGAGAGGGGAGAGAGTGGAAGACAGAACAAGTAAAGCCTGCTCCAAGAACCCCGCAGCCAAAAGATTTAAGCTGCTCCCCCTTGTGCAGCCCACTGTGTACTTGCTGTCTGCCACCCCGTGCTCGACACAGGGACTACAAAGCTGAAGAAGGCCAGCTCTTCTGCAGGGAAGACACACTCACAGTATGTCTACTGGAGGCAAAAGCACCCCAGGAACAAAGTGGGAAAAATAATGAACCTCAGAGTGAAAGGGGACACAGGAGGCTTCAGAGAGAAGGTGGCATTTTTAAACTGGCACTCAAAAAAATAGATATATGTAGGTGTTCCCCAGGCAGAGAAGGTCAAGGAGGGGCATCTCCGGCAAAGGGCATGGCAGATACAAAGCACAAAGGCATGACACAGCATGATTCTGTTTCTCAACAGGGTGGCTACCCACGATTCCAGGTAGGACACATCCATGTCCAGAAGACTTTCCCACACACTGCAGGATATTTTCCAGCTCTGATTCCACCCACTAATTGCAGGCAGTGATTGCCAATCATTATGATAACTAGAGTAAAGCTTCCCCATTTCCAAGTGTCTCATGAGGGTAAAAGGGCTGCTGTTGCTCCCGTTGATAAGTCCAAGAACTTAGAAGAACAGGTACGTGGCTGGAGCAGGAGCAAGGGGCATGGGTGAGAGCTGAGGATGAGAATGAAGGCAAGGACCAGGGTGAGGCCCTCACCAGCCCCACCGAGGCTCTAACCTGATGCTAGATTTGGAGAAGAGAGCAGAATCCAAAGCAATTACGTGGGAGGCCAAACCAACAAGACTTTGCAACTCAAGGAATCTGAGGAGGTGGAGAAGAAGGAAGAATAGAAGAGTAAAGTCTTAAGCAAGGACAACTGAGTAAACATTTAGTTTCACTAACCAAAGTGATGAATGTGGAATTTATAGGGGGATGGAAAGGAAAGGTAAAAATGCATCTGAAGCATTTTAGGGACATCCAGGTGGAATTTCTAAGTAGTTAAAAAATGGCAGATTAAATGCTAAGGAGAGAAATGTTACTTTGAGGTACCAGGAACTTCAGCATTGGTTTGTAGCAGAGACCCAGCCATTCCCCACAGGGCCCCTGCAGGGGTGCTCCCAGAGTGGCTAACCCAGAAGGAGAGAGGGAATCAGAATGAGAAACTTGAGAAACCAGGAGGGGCAGAATCCGCCAGGCACCAAGTAACTGAAAGAGGACAGAGGCAGAGAGGAGAGAGGGATGGTGAGGTGCAGATAAAGTCCAAGTGGCCTTGAGAACTGTGAGAAATGAATTCCTGTTGCTTATAAGCTAACTAGTCCCTGGAATTCTGTGATATCAGCCCCATGGGATGATCCACCTCCCACACTAAATATAAACTACTTCGGAGTAATAAGTAACCATATTTTGAGTTGGGTTGTAAAAGACTAGTTGACTTGATGTCTTAATTTGATTACATAAATTTCAACTTAGATTTTATAGTTTTAGTATTCAAGAAGCCAATAAAAATATCTTTTTTAAATTTCCACCATGGTTTTAAGCATCTCAAAAGCTCAGAGGTCCAACACCCAAAATTCCTAAGGATTCCCCAAACCTGTATCTCTCTCAGATTGGACAAAAGAAATCTCCTAGAGAGAGGAAAAGCCTGAAGAAAATGAAAGAGACATAAGTCAATAGGAAGAAGGTACAAAAGAATCTGAAAGACCAAGAACTCCTACCAAGTGGTCAACTAGAAGAAGATGGATAACCCAATATTTCTAATGGCAAAGTAAATGAATCAGCAGTTGAAGGAAGACAAATGTACAAAAAGTCAAAGGACATATAAAAAGGTATCTGTTCTCACTACAGCTCTGGGAGACATCCATCTTTCACATGAGGTTGGCAAAATTTTTAGAGACCAATAATACCAGAAACTGTGGAGGAATAAGGAGAAATAAGGCCTCTGAGATGCCGCTGGTGGAGGGGGAATTGCTATGACTTTTGCAGAAGGTTATCTGCCATTCATGAATGACCCCAGGACCAGAATGTAACCTCCTTCCTCAGGAATGTTATTTTTAAAAGAATTCTGGCCACAAAAATATTAAACTCGTTCACTAAGAACTTGTATTTATTTCATCAGTAAGACTCACAATTCTAAGAGTTCTACTGGACATGAGTGTGGCCAGTCTCATAAACCTAACAGTCACTTCCCAGTAGGTTTGTTAAAAAAGTCAAATTATTCTAACATGTAGTAGCAGAAATGCCTTGTCTTTGATTAAAGGCAGGAGTTTCCTCTGGGGGACCTGGAAATGGTTTTAAAGTCTTTTTTTTTTTTTAATTTTTTATTGTTGGTTGTTTTTTTTTTTTTTTTTAATTTTTTATAATTTTTTATTAAAGTCTTTTCGATGGGCCACTGAGAACCCAGATGGAAGCTCCTTGGTGAAGAAAAAGAAGGAGGGGTGCAGGCCCCAAGAGCCAGTCCTGACACCCAGATACACGTGCTACCCAGTGCACGTGTCAGATTCCTGAAGCAACTGCCAGTGCCCAGTTCACCCACAAACACCAGTTGGATGGAGCCTGGGAAGTAATGTCTTGAAGCCCCAAGACGCTCTTTTCAAGGAGCCCTACATCAAATGTCCTTGTCTATGCCGGAAATAACCTATGAGGAAAATCTTATCACAAAAAAAAGCAGCTATTAGGCATATCAAAGATTTTTTAATATTAATTCCTTAAGCTGATCAAGTGATAAAAGCTGTGAATAAAAGGACCCAGATATTTCCACCTCACTGTGCTAATCTACCTATAAGCTACTCAACCAACCACAAAAGAAACAGTACTAATGAGCCAGGCCTCAGCAGCTCAGGGGTCCCACTGCAGCACCAGCATGGCACCTGGCACCAGCTGAATGGTGAGAGCTGTCAAGCCCATGTGGACATCACTAAAGGGACCCAGCATTTGGAAGGCCTGGGCTCCTATCCAAATTAGGCACTTCAAGTACAAATAGTGAAAATTCTTTAAGCCTCAGTTTCCTCACCTATAAACTGGGAATGAAAACTGTGCCTCTCTCCTCAGGTTGCTGTGAGGCACAAGTGAGGATATATACTTGAAGGCCTGTGGTAGACTGGGGTAAGTCACCTAGAGCCCCTTCAAAGAAGGGCTAGCCAGCCAGCTGGGGTGTGTGGTCAGCACACAGCCTCCAGTGCCCCTCCTTCAGGAGCAGCCTCAGCTGCAGTGAGCCCTTTTACCCGTGGTCACACCCTCCCTGCCATTCCTGTTGGGACAACCCAATTCTGGTGACTGACAGGCAGAGATGTAAAGCTGAGCAATTCTGGCCCAAAGCAGGATACCAAGCCTGCAAATAACTCACCCCAGGGCTCCCAGCCAGGGTGACTGAGGCCTATTCAACTTCTTCCTCCACCCAATCCTGCTTCCATCCCATCCTAAGTGCTTGTCCCTAATGAGCATCTTGGGACCCCTAATGAGCATCTTGTGCCCCAAGCATCTCTTCCTCTAGAGAATTCAACACAGTTTTAAGGACTTCAGGTTTGTATAATGTGACAATGAGTGGAGGGCAACGATGGATGGCTTAAAAAAAAAATCACTCTCATAAACACTTTTTTTTTAATTGGGGGGGCATACCATTTATGTCAAATATTCAAGTCTGATAGTTTACTTATTTATTTATTCACCAAATACACACAGAACACCATGAGCCCAGGGCAACCACTGGGGCAACAATTAGGGGTGCTAGTAAATTTCAGGCCCTTCTCTTTCTACCCCCAGGGCAGAGGTTCTCAGAGGGGCCACACTGCCCCTAGAAGCTTCACAACTGGCAGGGGGCTTTGGTTGGTATAATGGCTGTTCTACTGCTATCTGGGGAGTAGAAGCAAGAATTCTAGAGTCCTTCAATGCTCTAAAAGGTCCCTCTTGAGGATTGATTGTCCCACTTTCCACACAGCTTTCACAAAAATGGGAAAAAAAAGTTTTTAGATGTTCATAGCAGCACAATTCACAATAGCAAGACTGTGGAACCAACCTAGATGCCCTTCAATAGACGAATGGATTAAAAAAAATGTGGCATTTATACACAATGGAGTATTACTCTGCATTAAAAAATGACACAATCATAGAATTTGCAGGGAAATGGATGGCATTAGAGCAGATTATGCTAAGTGAAGCTAGCCAATCCCTAAAAAACAAATGCCAAATGTCTTCTTTGATATAAGGAGAGTAACTAAGAACAGAGTAGGGACGAAGAGCAGGAGAAGAAGATTAACATTAAACAGGGATGAGAGGTGGGAGGGAAAGGGAGAGAGAAGGGGAAATTGCATGGAAATGGAAGGAGACCCTCAGGGTTATACAAAAGTACATACAAGAGGAAGTGAGGGGAAAGGGAAAAATAATACAAGGGGGAGAAATGAATGACAGTAGAGGGGGTAGAGAGAGAAGAGGGGAGGGGAGGGGAGGGGATGGGAGGGGGGATAGTAGAGGATAGGAAAGGCAGCAGAACACAACAGACACTAGTATGGCAATATGTAAATCAATGGATGTGTAACTGATGTAATTCTGCAATCTGTATATGGGGTAAAAATGGGAGTTCATAACCCACTTGAATCAAAGTGTGAAATATGATATATCAAGAAATTTGTAATGTTTTGAACAACCAACAATAAAAAATTTAAAAAAAAAGTTTTTAACTACCAGGGTCTAGCTCTTAACTCTCTATTCCATATTTGTTCAATGCTAGATATACTGAATTTCCTAGGAACTTGATAACCCTATAAATTAAGGGAAGGATATATTTTTATTCAGAATTTTACTGAAGTGTTTTGCCATCTCTGAAAATCATGACACTTAGAGGAACATTACTTATAATTAATGAGTCACCTCTATAATACACCAGTACTGATCTACACTTAGAGTTGTCATATTTCTAGTGATACAAGAGAAATAACTTGTTTAGTCCTGGGCACACCCTCAGTGACCTATAGCCGTGTGTATGTGTGTGTGTGTGTGTGTGTGTGTGTGTGTGTGTGTATTTGCTGAGAATTAAACCCAGAGTCTCATGAATGCAAAAGATGTGCTATACCCCTGAGCTATGTGTCAGCCCCTAACCCTTATTTTTTAATGCCTTTATTTTATTTATTTATTTTTATGTGGTATAAACCCAGTGCCTCACCCATGTTAGGCAAGCACTCTATCACTAAGCTACAACCCCAGGCTCTCAGTCCTTATTTCTAAGGCTATATAGAGAGCATTGGACTATTCAGTTGAATACTTCTCAAATCCAAAGTAATTTATTATAACAAAAATATGACTATCTCATTATGTCTTCAATGTAACCATACACATTGAAATACATGGTATTTTATTATAAATTATTTTCATGCAATTTCTTCTCTATATCATCATTATCGTGTATGTGTTTTAATATTGTGAGTCCTATCATCTATGAGTTTCATTTCAGGAAATAAAAAGATTGTTGCAAAATATATCAAAGGGATCTTGGGTTTGATAGGGTTGGAAACCGCTATAGAATTAATTCTATAACTGGGGTCTGAGGCTCACTCACAATAGAAACACTTTTAGCATTTGTGAAAAATCTAGATTCTTAGATTCCAACCCAGGCTCAGGAGGATGTCCTCTGGGGCTGGAATTCAGGAGTGTGTGTGGTTTGTTTGTTTGTTTGTTTGTTTGTTTGCAAAGCTCCCCAGGTGATTCCTGTGTTTGCCCAGGCTTGGTTCCCACAGCAATGCAGGAGACAGCCAAGCCATTCCCTAGCCCAGAGATGCTCACAGTCAGAGAGGAAAGGGACATAACTGTTCAATGCCAGAAAGAGAAACCAACAAAATGCTATGGGAATTCAGGAAGGAGAGACATGGCTTCGGGGATGGGGGTGTCTGACAGAAGGTGCATTCAGGTGGGGATCTGAAAAACCAGAAGAGTAAGCATCTAATCTCTGCGGAAGATTCCTGCCGAAACCCTTACAGACGTTATCTGTCAAAACCAATGGCTAAAAATATAAAATAAAATAAAAATAAAAACACAATGACTGTCTACTGCCAGGTCTTTCAAAGGAAGATACTGAAGCGCAGTGAAGTCAAGAAACTCAACACAAGGTTTCAAACTTGGGTCTTCCAGTTCCAGAGAACAGGGCTTATCTACCCAGCTAATACTCATAACTTGGACCAGAGGAAAGGGGGAGGGGTTAGGGGAGATGAGCCAGGAAGTTTCAAGCAGCATGATCTCTCTCCAAAAGCTTTACTTCCATCCTGCCACTAACATTGTCACGTACATTCAGGAGGACAACCAGAAATCACCAGCATCATGAGGGATTTTGAGCATACGTCATTTTCATATGGTTGAGAAGTCTTGAGGATGAGAACAGGCATTCAGGATTCATTGATGCTAATGAGCCACAAATCATAGAAAAGTAACTTAATTGAGACAACAGCAAAATGGAAGAAGGCTCAAAATTGGAGCTCTCTCATTGTTCCATTGATCTAATGACAGCATAAAGCAGCTTCTGCTTAATCAATTCCCACCTAATCAGAGAGCTATCTTAACAGTGTCTCCCAGGACAGCAAATTAGCCTAATAGTGAGTGACTGCAGTAATCAGAACAGGATTGGTGGGGAGGGTGGGGATGGAAACAAGGTTGGAAGCAAAGCAATTGGCTAGTGCTAAGGGGTTAAGTGGTGTTTAACTAGCTGTTAAATTGCAAAGTGCTGAGCTTCTGCAGTCAAATACAGAAATACTCAATGATGAATAGAAATGAAGATGAAATGCATCCAATTCTGCATTGTATTCTGCATCCTGAATGTGCACCCAGGTAGATATGAAACTTGCTTTTATCTATAAAAGGAATAATCATGGCTCTTCATATCCATGCCAAAGGCCATGTGGTCCCACCTTTTATTAGCCAAAAAGACCAAGAGGCCCCTCTGCCCACTTTTCTCTTCCCCTCCATCCTTTTCCCTTCCCTAGGTCTGACACGTAAGTTACGGGCAAACAAGAGCCTCAAATCTCCAAGGCGGAAACCTTTGGCCTTGGAAACATTTGAAGCAGAAACAGGTGGTGTGGTCTGGAGCAAACATTCAAGAGAAGAAAAATCCACAAACTCTAGGGAAGAATCCCTCCACATGGAATTCTCATTTGCATTTTGTGCAGTCAGCAATTCTCCACTTTTTCCACATCCCTTCAAAGGTTAGCCTCTATATCAAGTGTTGTAAGTCAGACTAAGAGGGCTTTTTTTTCTTTCTTTCTTATGGTTTCAGGCTGGATAATATTTCATAACCACATGATTGCAGAGTTGAGCTTAGCAGGGATGTATTGAAGAGTGGATTGCATTTCCGTCATTGAGCCCACATTTCAAAGACTGATAAAATATTGCCCCTGGGGATTTTAGAGAAGCTGGTGATACTACATTCCCCTCTCCTAAATAACAAGACTGTGAGGGTCAGTTCCTCCCTCAATGCCGGGGAGTCCACCTAGGCACAACAAAAAGTCATTTCTAATTGGAAGAGAGACTGAGAAAGGGGTATCATGACAGCCCAGGTGTTAAATGAGTTGTCAATGCATCATGGCTGGATTATTCACCTACATACTGCTTTGCACATATCACAACCCCTGGGCAAAAGTCTTCATGGCTCCCCCAGTAAGATGAACCCCAAATTCCGTAGTGGGTTTTCAGGGGCCTCTAAAAACTGGCACCCCAGTTGTACAATTCAGTTCCCCACTGCTGCCTTTACAAACTCTCTGCTGAGGTCAAATTGTTCATTCAGCTGCTCCTGGAAACCATCTGCAGGCCTTTCTTTTATACCTTCCTGTGCTGGCCTCTGTCCCCAATTGCTCCCTTCCTCCTTCTTTCCAGTTTGTCCTGTTATGAGGCATTTAAAACCCAGCTCCAATCCTATATCCACCAGGAAGTCACTTTTCAGGTGACATCCTGCCCAGATGCTGTCTCCCCTGGACACTCATCTTAGTACCAGTACTTATTCTTTACAAGACACACACACACACACACACACACACACACACCAGGGATTGAATCCAAAGATGCTTAACCACTGAGCCACATCCCCAGTCCTTTTAGTTTTCATTTTGAGACCGAATCTCATAAGTAGATTAGGGCCTTGCTAGGTTGCTGAAGCCAGCCTTGAACATGCAATCCTCCTGCCTCAGCCTCCCGAGCTGCTGGGATTACAGGCATGTACCACTGCTCCCAGCTACCAAACACTTTAAAACACTTATTTCTCTCTCTTTCTGTCCAAGTATTGCCTCCTCTTTGGGACTAGACAGGTTAACAGGACTGGCACTTCACTCTGTCAGGGCTGTTGAATACACTTAATGATGTTTAACAGAAGAATCCTAACAGGTGATTGCTAGGTCAGAAAAATCACCTTGGGTCCCAGAGGGCCACATGCTGTCCACAGACAGGAAACAGGCAAGGAGAGAAAGAGATTAGCATAGAGAAAAGGGGGCCATGGTTCCTCTCCGCCTAAGTCAGCAATCCCTGCCAAAAAAGCATCTGGATAGAACATGGGCAGACATTGCTGAGATCAGAAAACTGCACATATAACAAAATCACAAAGGGTTTGTAAAAGGCAGTTTCACTCCCCACCCCCAAATCACCAAAAGCTTAAGAAAACCAGTGGAGTTTTCGCTCAGCACATCTGTTTTCAGTTACCTGTGCTGAACCACAAGCTTACAGAGAAACAGATCTCAAGCTGACGCCATGGTTTAAAATCTGTCAGAGCAAATTATGTGGGGATGGAGAGGCGGAGTGTGGAAAACTTGGGCGACTGCGATTCGATATCCGTAGTCCTTGATAAGCCAGTCGCTGATGACATTTTGGTGGAGTAGGAACTGCACTCAAGTTTAGCCTGAAAGTAAAAGACCCCAAGGGGTTTCACTGTCACTTGATAAACCCAGCTACCCAAGTTGGTCAATCACTAATGGACACGTTCATTTTACCAGTTAAAGCCACATGTTACCAATCTCAATGATTCTTTTTTCCTTTCTGCAGCATCTATCAATGGACAGTGTGCTAATAATTCCTAATTCATTGAGAAGAAGGGAACATTATTCTTCTATTATACTTCTCCATACTTTTTTTTTAATCTTATACTACCCCATTTTATAAAACTAGAGAGACAGCATTGTGTCCAGACCAGGGCTGAAGAATTTCAAGTAAAGAACACTTTAGTAATGAAAGATTTTTTAAAAAATAAAAAACAAAACCTTAGCTGGAGAGGCTTTAGGAGACAGGAGCAAGGAGTAATGGGGTGGGAGGGACTAAATATGTTAGAAATTGATTATTATTCATCAGGTACATAATTTGTTGCACTTTCAACAGTTGGGATTCTGTTAAGAATACAATTATTTTGTAAGGAAACATTAAATATTTACTGTAATTAAAGAGCTATATCATGCTACCAATTGTTTCACTATTAGTTTTTTACTTGAATTGCTTTATGTAGAAACACAGAAATTAATATTGAACAGTCAGTAGAAAAGGTATTAAAAGATGTATCCAGAGGCTCTGCCCAGAGACTGGCATGAAATTTTATGGAACCCAATAAATATTTATTGGTTAAAAAATGAACTGCATTTCATTTTGTTTGTCCCTAGAGGATTTCATCATAATGGATGTTTTCTTTTAATTCAACAGGCCTCACTATAATAACATTAAACCAGTATATATAGTGTGGTGTCACTTGTCCTGTGTTGGACAAGGGCAACCAAGATCTGAGACAGGATCATTAGCTGCTCTCACCAGTCTCCAAGTGCTAGCAAGAGAAACTAACCTGTTCTATGGGTTGGGGAAATCACCAGCCTCAAAATGAAATATTATGGGAATTACCTAGGGTTTGATGCCTTTTAGAAGGGCTAATAATGGTTTTTCAGTTTTAGTTAAGCTAAGTGACTCCTATTTTGCCAAGAAGAAAAAAAAATAGAAAGTTAAGACAATTATCTACCAAAAAGACCAGGGACACTGTCTCTTTGCCAGATTAAGAATATGGGGAACTAAGTCTGTTGGGGGCAGAGAGATAATGCCTTAATGGAATTTACAATATTGAGGTGTTTACATCTTTTCTAGAGAAAATAAAGCATTTGATATAAGTCTGAAAGCATATTCAAAGAGGAACATATATCTATACCTAGTGACATATATCTATACCTAGTGCAAGTCATTATAACCAGGTTCAAGTTCACTTGCCACTAAAGTCACATAATGGAGGTCTTTTCCCAATTTCTAAAAGGAAAAAATATATGCATATATGTAACATACATTCCTTTTGAAGTCCTCTCATTAATTTCTCCAAATCTTAGTACCTACACCACATGGTCAAATAAAAACTTAAAGCAACCTATAATCAAAAACCACATTGTGTACACAGTGTGTACCCACAAATGCATGGGTATGTGTATGTGTGTATACACATGTATGTGTATTTAAACAAAATTCCAGAAATACAATCCCTTTAAAACTTTTAAATTGTCAAGTTTTAAGTTATGAAGACCTTCAATACTTAAAATTGAAACTCATGTTGTGCTGGTTAAGAAGACCTTTCTCATATGACTCCAATTTTGTGGCCTTCTAAGTGACGTGCACTTCAAAGGCGACCCAGAAACTTTACCCTCTGAGCAAGTTTGAGTATTACCCACGAGTCTCTAGTTCAATTTTTGGCCCATCTACAACCCATTCTATAGGATGTGATAAAATGTAGGGAGTTTAGGTTACACAAAATGTTAGCCAGGAGCAGTAGTGTGTACCTATAGTCCCAGCTACCTGGGAGGCTGAGGCAGGAGGAGCACTTGAGCCCATAATTTTGAGTCCAGCCTGGACAACTAAGCAAGACTCTATCTTTAAAAAAAAAAAAAAAAAAAAAAAAAAAGTCTATAAACGAGTTCCACAAATCCTCTCTCTGTAGGAATGTGGCTGGGGCTGTGACAGCCAAGAGTTAGTCAATGGAACATGTCTGATGCCATAAATGCTACCTGTGGCATCCAGCTCCCACCTGTTCCTCTTCTGAGTTCTGATCCATACAGAGCAGCCCACCTGGGATGGAACAACTTGATGAAATATGTTCCAAGTGTGGGGAGCCACAGGTTAAAGCAACTTGTCAAGCTCTGGGAAATACTCTGGTTGGATGTTGGAGCTTTCATGCCTGCCTCTGATGGGGTAATGACTCTCACTATTTTCTCATAAACATGCTAAATAGATTTTTTACTCTCTCAAGAAGCCAACTCCTTCTGTGGTTTTATGACTTCCATCTATCACCAAGAACCTCTTAAGCCAGCAACAACCAAATGTCACAGCCCTAAAGCCAGTGGCCCTGTTACTCTCAGGCATGCCCTAGTTACAAGTTCCTGTAAAACAAACCTTGGTTGGTTGAACAGATTATAGAAAAAGGGAAAAAAAAAAAAAAAAGGAAAGAAAGCAGAAAGCCTCATTGTGGCTAACACAGAACCTCTATAAAACTTAAAGAGATTGATAAAATGGTATAGTATTAGGTTCTGGGGTCACCTCTGGAAAACTTCAGACAAAATCAAGTCTTCCAGTTTTATCGCTGAGTAATTCAACCATTCCAACATCTACCAAAATGCCTGAGCCCAGTGCTAATTCTGGGTGAGTCTGATAGGACTATCAACCCAACCTACAAAGTAGAGACCAGCTAGTCACCAGAAAGAAAGCACTTCCATTTCACCATTACAGTTGGCTAGCCAATGTCATCATTTGCCACATGAAAAGGACTCTCCATGACACTACTAAAGCATGCTATATACCCCAACATCTTGTGCCTCAATGGATTCCAGTCCTGTTTTACAATAAAACTGAGAATATTTCTTTTTAATATTAGTGGTCTCAATCTAAAAGCAATCTCATTTTGCTTAATCCTAAAAATCTCCCTAAATGCTATCAAAATAGCAATCAAAATTGGCTTAAAAATTCTTTCAGGAGTATCTAAGGACAGAAAGAATTTCTGTTTTCTTTTTAATGTTTTTCTTTACTTCTCCCAGAAATTTTTTAACATGATTTTAAATCATGCAAAATATTTCTTTGGCTTATGAAACTGAACAAGTTGGTTTCTATTCAAATGGTTGAAAAATTATAACTTTGGTAAGCATGAAAAGCCACAGAGGGCTGGGGCTGTAGCTCAGTGATGGAGCGCTTGCCTAGCACGGGTGAGGCACTGGGTTTAATCCTCAGCACCACATAAAAAATAAATAAATAAAGGTTAAATTCTTAAAAAAAAAAAAAAAAAAGCCACAGAATGGAACATCTCTAAAATCCCTTTAAATTAAAAAAAATTTTATCCTATTTTATCCATTTGCAAAAGAAAGTACCCAACTAATGGTATGCCTGGAAAGATAGAACTATGGAAGCAGTAAAAGATCAGGGTTAAAAGGGTTTGAAGACTGATGGATAGGTGGAACACACAGGATTTTTCAGGGGAGTGAAACTGCTGAATGATACTGTAATGGTGGGTCCTCATACATTGGTTAAAGCCCCCAGAATGCACAACACCAAGAGTGAACCCTAATGTTAACTATGGATTTAGGGTAATAATGACATATTGTCAATTAATTATAACAAACATACCACTCTGGTGGAGGCTGTTGATAATGGAGAGGTTGGTAAGGATGAAGAGTCTATCCAGAAATTCTATGTACTTTCTACTCAATTTTGCTGTGAACCTAAAATTGCTTTTAAAAAAATAAAGTCTATTAAAAAAGAAAGGGCTGGGGATGTAGCTCAGTTGGTAGAAGTGTTTGCCTTGCATGCACAAGGCCCTGGGTTCAATCCCTAGCACCCAAAAAAAGAAAGAAAGAGTTTACACTTTTTAGAAGTCCTAAATAATATGATAATACATACACTCCAACTGAAAAGCAAAATGGGTAAAGTAGCTGAAGTTAATTCTCCTACAGACAGAAAAGGAAAAGTATAAGAAAAGCTGTTCTGCAGTAGGACCTGACCATGACAACACAGTCCTTGGCAGAGAGGCTGTGTCTCTCTGGTTTAGAGATGAGCAAGATGGGAACCAGCAACACTATTCATCAGAGTCCTCCCTGAAGAACAATTTTGATGCTGTTGAATGACACACATAAAAGCCAGACAAATCCATTCAACATATACATACAATCATAATCATTTTGAATTTTATTCTGTCATACTTATCATAAAGTAACTGCTCAAATATATCTATTTTCAATCTAGGATATCATCAGTGGACTCATTGCCTAATTCCAAGGTCAACAAACCAACCAAGTAACCATCATGTATACTCCCTCAAGCAACTGGTTTGCTATCTATCAGTTATAAAAGCAAGATCTGAGTATTCAAATGTGAAAAGTTAGCTTTCAAATACATCAGACTCTAATCAAATTTTAAAATCTAGCACCATCACTTACATCTGCTATTATTTGATCAGTTGCACAGAGTGGAATGTAATAAAGAGCATGGAGACCTCATCTAACATATCTGAGAGGAAGTCTTTTGGGAAACTAAATAAAGTTTCAAATGTTGGAGAGGTGAATGGCCCAAACTCTCACATATAAAAAACTGACTTCTCACCAAGTATGGAACCGTCCTATAGAAACACAAAAATTGTGAAAGAAAGGTTATTGGGGTTGATTCATTTAGAATAGTTTTAAGTGAGAATATGTGTAAAGAGCACTAAGCTGGACCGGTTGGTACTCTCCTGTAATCCCAGCTACTCAGGAGGTTGAGGTATTTAAAATGCATCATATTGGGATAAAATTTTATGTAAGGAAATGCAATGAAAATGTAAGTTCAAGGAGGGAAAGGAACAATGAAAAATTTTCAAAACCAAGGAAGTGCTTGCTCATGTGTTTTTTTTTTTTTAAGTGACAGTGGGGCTCATCAAATCACACTGGTGTTTAAATTCCATTCAATACATTTCAAAAAATGATATGATGTTTTCATTTTTAAAAATCAATATTTATACTGTGCCAACAGTTACATCCTTTGTAACTTTCTAACTTTATGATAAAAGACTTTAGACGTCAATCTAAAAAACGTGCAAGGGACACACAGTTTATAAAATCTTTTGGAAGAAGGGGTTGGGGCTAAAAATGTTACAGTGAGAAGCTCCCAGGTTGGCCCCCTCTGTCCACCCAGGATCAGTGGTGGGACTCACACTCTGACTCCTGAGAGCCCAACTAAGCTAGAGGCTTTACACTAAGTACTTACATTAACAGTGAGTCCCTGTGCAGGTCTCGAAAGAGCTTTTCCAGTTAAAGCCTGTCTAAAATCCTCAGGACACACCAAAAAATGATGAACAAAAAATGTGCTCCTGTACTATTTCCTTGACTAACAAGTGTTGGGGATAAGCTGTTTCAGGCCTGTTCATGTCATGACACACTGAGCTATCAGCCACAAGTTCTTGGCTCTACATTCTTTTTTTTTTGGTACCGGAGATTGAACTCAAGGGCACTCAACCACTGAGCCACATCCCCAGCCCTATTTCGTACTTATTTAGAGACAGGTTCTCGCTGAGTTGTTTAGCACCTCGTTATTGCTAAGGCTGGCTTTGAACTCGCGATCCTCCTGCCTCAGCCTCCAGAGCCACAGGGATTACAGGCGCGTGCCACCTCGCCCAGCTGGCTATACACTTTAACCAAGAAAAATTTCCACCTAAAACAACAACAACAACAAAAATTGCAATATTTCCTACCACCAATCCTTTTACTGGGGCAATTAACACAACAACAACAAAAAAAAAAAAATTAATTACTTCCTGTCTCATAGTAAAGATCCCAGGAGAATAAATAAGAAACTGGGAAGAATGATGGAAAAGGCAAAACAGTTGCACAAACTGGCAACAGATCATTCATTCATTCAACAGTTACTATTAATCTAGACTGCGTTAACTAGAGTCCAGCATGGTAAAAAGTAGAGATGGAAACATTTCCCCCCCAGGAGTGAAGAGCAAATGAATGGTTTAGCTCTGACCTTCCCAAGTCAAACACTGATCAAGAGGCTAAAAATGGACTAAAACCAGAAGTGAGAGGCTCAGTGAAGAAACTCGCCCCCTTGCATGTAAGAAGGAAAGCGAAAGTGTTCATTAAACACATCTGCATTTAGATGCATCTAAACAGTCCTCTGACAGACCTTCCCTTCAGAGAGCCAATTCCAGATACTTCTCATGAAATTCTAAAAGAGAAGACAAAACACATTATGGAGGTATTTGGGGGGAAGGCGGTGAGAAAGCCTTAGTGTTTGGGGACTATTATCAGTAAGTTCCAGCCTTCTGTGTAACACAAAGATCTTCACCCAAAAGGGAGCAATGAGGCAATGTCCTTTTGGCCCTGAACACAATGCGCTCCCTCTTCTAGACCAACTTAGGAGTGAGTGATACATTCTAATCTGGATAATGCATGATATGATACTGGAACTACATAATGATTACCCAGGCATAGTCTGCACTGTTCCATCCCAGGGTGTTTATACAGTGTTTCAAGCTGTACCCTAAATATAACCATAGAAATGACACGTGAAATTATAAGTGCTGTTTAAGAACAGGACAGGCAAATGAAATACACCTCAGACTGAACTGAACCAGAGAAAACAAGAGCTCTTACCTCCACTAAGAATCTGCAAGTTAAGTAACAACCACTTGCTCAGTTTTCCCTCATAGGGAAATGGGAATCCCAGTGTTCAGCTCCTGTCTCCCCCCAGATAATTTGTAATGTTCAGAAAATGGCATACGTCTCCAGAGAGCTTAGGTTCCAAGTCACTGGCAATACTTTCCAAAGCTTACATTATTAGTTTCCTTACAAATCTTCTTCATAAACAACCATCTTTAGTCCAAATTCTTCCTTTCTCATGAATCAGAAGAGAAAAAAAAAATGAAGTAACTTTTAGATGAATGGTAACATGTGTTGATTGACCTCCCTTCTGCCCCCAACTAATCAGTTCAAAGTGCCCATCTTCTTCCAAGATCAAACAGAACTCCAGGCCTGGGAGGGATTTTATAATAACTCAACTGACTAGAAGTGCAAGAGCAGGAGGCAGATTCTCATTATAATTGTAATGAAATGAACACTAGAAACCACACACATGTGTGCTCCCATATACATGCATGCACACACTTATAACTCCCACAGAAACCACCAGACTTAGCACCTGAGAGAACTTTCTAGAATAAGGGGAAATATCAGATAAATAGACAGTATTCGTATTATTTAATTTCTAACTTCCTTTTATAGTTAACTTTAAACAAACATTTTGAAGGTACAATTATTTTTCTGTAAAACTGAAGTCATTTCCAGCTCCATGTTAATCAAGAGTCTATCCAAAAAAACTAAACATTTAGCACATAATGTAAATAAAAAACACTAAGATTTCTGTTTCACTCTCAAATATAAGAAGTCAAGCTCCTCCCCATCTGAGCCCTTTGAGTGCATCAAAAGTACATGTTAACTGTTTCAGGGTCCACATGTGGAATCTAAAAACCAGTTTAAAAGGCAAGTAATTTAAAATATAAACATATGGCTCTTTCTCTACAGTGTTCCTAGAGGGAGAAGTCTGAGTACAAACAAACTATTGTTTTAAAGAGAATTTTTTTTTAATTAAAAGCATACCAAGAAAGCTAACTAAGCTTCTACTTTCTCCTGGAGAAAAGAGCAGCAAGAATTCCCATCTTAATCTAATTAAATGTAGATCAAAGTACAGCCCAGGTAACACTAAGACTCTAAGAGTATAGCACTCCATTTCTGAAGAGCATGATCCCAAGTCTGCTTGGGGGTTAGAGCAAGGATTGGCAAGCTTTTTCTGTAAAGGGTCAAATAGTAAATATTTTCAGTTTTGCCAGCCCTTCAATCTCTGTCACAACTACCCAGCTCCACTGTGGCACAGATGATAAGTTAATAAACCCAGCCTGAAAGTGGCACAGATGATACGTTAACAAACCATGGAGGACATGTTCCAATACAACTTTATTTATGGACACTGAAATTTGCATATATTAAATTTTTGTGTGTCACAAAATATTTTTCTCTTGATCCTTTTCAACCATTTAATAATGCAAAAATCATTCTTAGCTCATGGCCCATTTAAAAGCAGGTGGCGGGGCAAATTTGGCCCGCAGACAATAGTCTGCCGAAACCTGGATTAGAGGTATAGAAGACCAGAGCAGCCACAAAATAATCTAAAACAACAGCCTCACTTCTTAGGGGAAACTGAGGCCCAGAGAGGTGTAATGACAGGCAGGGTCTAACAACCAATTCAGAGCAGAACAAATCTAAGAGAATTACTATTCTGTCCTTGGAAGACTGATTGAAAATGTAAAGTAGTAATGAAAAAAAAAATGTCCTTTTGAATTCAACAGATCAGAACAGGAGGTGGGGAACTTAAAATTAGAACTGTCACAGGAACGTCACAGATTATAGTCATAGTAGCCCCAATGCCTTCTTCCTTTACCCTGTGTACAATGATCTCTCTTATGCTGGTCACAATACCCATACTGAAGGTTCTTGATATATTAGTGGAAGGACCCTCTGCTAGGTCACAGACCCATCGGCCTGGTCTCTTCAGCCTTCTGAGCTGCACAGCTCTGGTCATTTTTTGTTTGCAGTGTAAGTAACAATCTCCACTTTGCAATCCTACAACACCTAGAAATGAATGTAATTGTGGCTGAAGAGCAGTGATCAATGCCAATTATTGCAAAGAGCAAAATACACCAGGTGATAACCAATCCAACTTAAAGTTCAAGAGCATGTCTAATACCCACCTCAAAAACTAACACAGTCAACCTCCTTCCCATCCCTAATTCCTTCCTCCTTTAAAAAAAAAAAAAAAGTTTTTCTTCTAGCTTTATTTCACTTTTTGGTTTTTATTTTTTGGTACCAATTCTCATTATCATTTTCCTACAACCTTTTTATTTTGCTCTATACTTCCACTGAGAAGCTGAAATATGTTTTTAGAGCTAAAATACACACACACACACACACACACACACACACCCTCATTAAATAACATCCGGTAGTTCTAAAAGAAAAAAAAAATCCCAAATTAAAATGACATTTTACAATATGTACTTCATCTGACTTTTTTAATCAGTTTTTTCCCAGAAACATTTATGGTTTTATACCTATTACATATTCACTCAAGACTTGAAATTTTGCAATGCTTTTTAGACATTCTGCCATGATAACTCCTTTTACGAACTTTATGAAGACTGTTCTATCAAACTATTCTGCTTTTATGCACTTCCTCAAAAAAAAAGAAAACAGTTATGCTTCTGTGAAGAGGAAGTGGCATTCTTGTAGTTTTCAGAGTTCTTTTTGGAAACTTAAATTAAGAATGACTACACACTCCTCCAAATCGTTTCGACACACATTTATCCTACTACATCTATCTAAATATAAGATTCTTCTGTCAAATAAACTAAATCAATTGACATGATAATACCAAAATAAAAGAAAAGCACTCTCTGAAATTGTAGGACCCAATTCAAACTCTTTCTACCCATATTATTTAAGTTAGAAAGAAGACCAGATAAAGCAAAAATAAAATTTAAAGCAAAAAAAAGCTAAAATCATATTCCTCTAGAGCTGAAATTGGCCTAAAGAACTGGTCTTCTCTGATTTGACACCCAAGGAGCCAGCCCAATTCAGTGATCATTCATTTGAGAACCAACAAATGGCCACTTGATGTACAAATCTCCCCCTATTGTCACAACTTCCCCATGATGCAAATGTTATTAAACCTATTTTATAGCTGAGGAAAGTTGGGTCACAGAAAGCCAGATACAACTAGTGAGGACATCAACTTTAGTATTCTCTCAGCTATATCACTCTCAACTAATGTTTTTTAAAATTATTCAAATAAGATGCCATGGTGTTTTTAACAGCATATGTACCAAAGTACAGTACCCTGGAACCTTGATATAAGACCCTTTGCTAAAAATCAGAGCTCCTTAGAAGGTTTTTTCTTCCCCTCTACTAAGGAAAGGAACACTAACAAGGAAACCTTACACTCACCTCACAGGCCCTAAGACATAATTACAGGGAGACTCCAAGTATCTTAGTCACGTGCTTTCTAAATTACTCATGACAGTATCATTTACTCAAGTGGCAGTTGGCCATTTCTTAAGCTTATGGTCTACAGTATTCTTAAAATCCGGGCTCTGTTAAGAAGGCTGTGGAAGAATTTCACATGTAGAATTAAAGATATTTCAGCCTGCCCTAAAGCCACACTGAAACCATTGAAGGCAACAACCAATACCCACTTCCTGAGTACTAAGGCATGGCAGCTGGGTTACTGAATTGAGACTTTGTAACTTCTCACTGCCTTTAAAACTATAAAACGTAGTGGAAAAGCCATGGTAACAAAATGGTGGGTCAACTCTAAAACCTAAATTAATCCAAGTATCTTCCACTGGAATACCTTATAAGAACAAGCCAAGTCTAGGTCTTCCTAAAAGCACACAAGCTAGGATCTCAAGACAGATGCTCAATATCTGGCTGGAATTACAAAGACTGACAGTCACTAAGTCAATCAACACGGACCTCACAACCAGCTCAGAAGCATATTACTTTAGACAGCAAAACTAGCAGAATCATTTGCTTTTTTTCAACAACCAAAAAGGACTCTAATAACTTTACTAAAGACATCCTATAAAATGAGAACGGAGGGGTTTGGAGAAGCTAAAAAGAAGCAGGAAGAAGTAAAAAAAAAAAGAGAAATTCCTTCCAGAAGGAATGGTCAATGAATTAATCAGACTGCTGAAGTTTTTTTTGTGTGTGTTTGTTTCTTGTTTTATAAGGGGTCTCTTTTTTTGTGTGCGCGGGTGGGGGCGGGATACTCAACCACAGAGCCACATCCCCAGCCCTTTTTTGTATTTTATTTAGAGATGGTCTCACTGACTTGCTTAGCACCTCGCTGTTGCTGTCTTTTAACTCACGATCCTCCTGTCTCAGCCTCCTGAGACGCTGGGATTGCAGCTGTGTGCTAGTGGCCTGTCTTCTTTTATTTATTTATTTTTTTCAACATGGAACTACCACATCATCATATTCACATTTTAATCATTAAATGTCTAATAGATATTCAATTTCCCCAGTTTTTTTCATAGAAGTTTGTTTTTTAAGTTTGTTTAAATCAGAATCCAAACCTACTCACGACAATCAGCTTTTAAATTATCTTTTATCTATGTATTTATATTTCCCTTCTCTTTCATCTTTTTATTTCTTGCAACTGATTTTATCTTTTTAAAAAACGAAGACATTTTCTTCCTGTTGATTTCCCATTATCTAGATATTGCAAGGTAATTTTTTTATTTAAAAAAAAATATATAAGGTTAAAAACAACCTATCGCCAGACCTACTACATATCCCATCAATGTCCTATACTACAGAAACCATCCAACCTCTTTTAATAAGTCCTTGCTATTCCAGGGTACAAGTTTGTCCATGAAATGCTACCATGACAAGTAATTCACGCAACAATCTATTTAAGTTGGGGGTATCAGGGAAACAGAAGGACCCAAAAAGTCTCACCTTGCCTTATGTTTCAATATTATTTGGAACAAGGTAGATACAAGTTAATTTATAAAAGATCTTCCACAATGGGCTGGAGTTGTAGCTCAGTGGTAGAGCACTTGCCTAGCACATATGAGGCACTAGGTTCAATCCTCAGCATTACATAAAAATAAATAAATAAAAGTACTGTGTCCATCTACAAATAAAAAATAGTTTTTAAAAAATCATGCACAAACCTCATTAATTCAAGTTTCCAGAAGAAGACACAGTACCTATCAGAAAACCTTATAAGAAAGATCTATTAATGTATAAACCCTCTCCTATCCACTTCGGGTTTCTTGTTTGTTTTGCAGTACTGGGGATTAAACCCAGGACTTCACACATGCTAGGCAAGTACTCTACCCTGAGTATATCCCCAGCCCTCCACTTTGGATATTAGATATTTCTTTACTTCCCACTTCTTTCTACAAGAAACCTATGCCTCAGTAAATTCAGTTCATAGGTTACCTGACAGGTACATAGCATGTCACTCACCCCCAACTGCTGCCTAAATCATTCCCATCCTCAAATACTAGTTGAACTCTCTCTAGCTCCCTGAAGCCTTTCTTAATGTTTCTGCCCATCTCTGGACTCCTATAGTTCCTAATTAGTACCCCAAATATAGTTTACAACTACAGTACACCTGGTTTAATAGTTGTTTCGTATGTCACCTGTATTCCATAAACATTTGAGGGTCTTCCATGAAGAAGGCATTTAATATCATTTCTCTAACTAAATCATGAACTCCAAGAGAAAAAGGGCCTCTTCTGTTACCACACCTTCTTCAGGAAACCAAGAGTATAAGGGTTAAGGATGTGCACCTTGGAGTCAAACTTTGCCTAGGTGTGACTCCCAGCGTCACAGAACCTAAACAAATTACTTAATCTCATTGGGTGTGGTGGCACCCCCCCTGTGATCCCAGCTCATTCGGATGTTGAGGCAGAAGGATTGCAAGTTGGAGGCCAACCTCGGCAACACCCTGTCTCAAAATATATTTTTTTTAAAAGAGCTGGGAGGGAGTGTGTACCTCAGTGATAGGGTGCTTGTTTGAGATACATGAGGTTCTGGGTTCAACCCCCAGGACTGGAAAAAAACAGTTAAACTCTCAGTTCTCATTTTCCTAATTTATAAAATGAAATGATGGTCAGCTCTCTCTCACAGAAATGTTGTTAGGATTAAATTGCATAGAAAAGAATTACTGTCTTAGCTCCTCATTTCCAATTTTCTATGTGTGGTTTCTACCTATTTTATTGTACCTGTTCTGACCTATTCTTGTCTTTTGTAGGAAGAAGGGGAGTAGAGAGCCCCAGCAAAGTCATTGCTAGATAGACAATGCTTCTTAAACATTCTTTGCATGATGGAAAACACAGGGGATCCCTTTTGCATGAATATGTGTGCCCCTTTCCATAATATTTAGGGTCAACATTTCCCTTCCCCTAGTGTTACCCTGATACTTCCCTTGAGGGGAAAAAAATGGAATTTACTCAGAATCAACTACATCACTAACCAGTTTAAAAGCCCAGTTTAAAAAGTGGAGAAATGTAATCAGAAAAGATAATATATGATCTCTTGTCTTTTAATAGGGGAAAAATTATTTTTAATTTTGTTTGAATGAAAATCCAATATTCATATATATATATATATATATATATATATATATATATACACATTAGTGTATATATACTTACATATTTATTTCATTCATTTAACTATTTGAGCATTTATTATGTGCCTTACACTGTTCTAAGTGCTAAAGACACAGTAGTGAATGAACTAACCCAACCCCCCCCCCAAAATTTTTTTGTTTTGCCCTATTATTTGTCTCTCTCTCCTATACATAAGATTTTATTTAAAAGGAAGGTGGTCATGGGTAAATATGTGATATAGTTAGTATGAAGAAAAATAAAGACAAACAGGAAATATGGGGTGGTCATTTTAACTAGAGTGGACAGGGAGAGCCTCACTGAGAAGGTAATATCTGAGAGGAGACCTGAAGGAAGGGAGGGAGTCATGCACATATCTGGAGAAGAGCTTCTCAGGGCAAGGGAACTGCAAGGGTTGTGAAGTAGGAGGCACCTGACATGTTCAGGCCACAGTGGCTGGAGCTGAGAAGCCAGGAGGTAGGGGCAGGTAGAGAGGACTGCAGGTAGAGGGGTTAATAGGTCATACAACAACCTTAGCCTTTACTGCGTGAGACTGGAGGGTTTTGAGCAGAGGGGTGACATGATCTGAGTCCCATCACTCTTACAGCTATGCAGAGAATAGAGTGTAGGGGCCGAGATCAGATGAGGCCAGCCAGTCAGGTGGCTGCCATAATAATCCAGGTGGTGGTTTGGTCAGTTGGCAAAAAGTAAAAAGTAGCAGCCATTATGAAGTCAAACAACAACAAGTGCTGGCGAGGATGTGGGGAAAAGGGTACACTTGTACATTGCTGGTGGGACTGCAGATTGGTGCAGCCAATTTGGAAAGCAGTATGGAGATTTCTTGGAAAGCTGGGAATGGAGCCACCATTTGACCCAGCTATTCCCCTTCTTGGTCTATTCCCTAAAGACCTAAAAAGAGCATGCTACAGGAACACTGCTACATCGATGTTCATAGCAGCACAATTCACAATAGCAAGGCTGTGGAACCAACCTAGATGCCCTTCAATAGACGAATGGATTAAAAAAATGTGGCATTTATACACAATGGAGTATTACTCTGCATTAAAAAATGACAAAATCATAGAATTTGCAGGGAAATGGATGGCATTAGAGCAGATTATGCTAAGTGAAGCTAGCCAATCCCTAAAAAACAAATGCCAAATGTCTTCTTTGATATAAGGAGAGTAACTAAGATCAGAGTAGGGACGAAGAGCAGGAGAAGAAGATTAACATTTAACAGGGATGAGAGGGGGGAGGGAAAGGGAGAGAGAAGGGAAATTGCATGGAAATGGAAGGAGACCCTCAGGGTTATACAGTGGAGGGGGTAGAGAGAGAGGAGGGGAGGGGAGGGGAGAGGTGGGGAGGGGGGATGGTGGAGGATGGGAAAGGCAGCGGAGCACAACAGACACTAGTATGGCAATATGTAAATCAATGGATGTGTAACTGATGTGATTCTGCAATCTGTGTATGGGGTGAAGGTGGGAGTTCATAACCCACTTGAATCAAAGTGTGGAATATGATATGTCAAGAAATTTGTAATGTTTTGAACAACCAACAATAAAAAATTAAAAAAAAAAAAAAAAAAAGTAAAAAGTAGAGCCAAAAAGACTATATGGTACTAGGATATAACATGTACTAAAAATACATTAAAAATAAAAGCTTACAGGAATGACTTTAAAAGAAATATGAATTTTAATATCTTCTTTCCCAAATGCAAGCTCAGTAAACCATCCTGTTCATCCCTTGGGGAAGGTATCAGCCCCTTTGGGCCATTGTTTAACTCTTACTGGTTGTCCCAGGTAACCTGAATTTCTGCCTCGTGTTCTATCCTTACCCTTTTCTTCTGCTTACTTTCCAAACTTTCTCTTCCTCTTAAGCTGTTTTAGGCACCAAAACAAGCCTCCTCCACAGAAACCAGACCATATCTACACATTAGAGCCTGGTGATTGCACCTAGAAATTTCCTTCCCTCCTTGAGGAAGTCTGTAGTTCCCCTGTCAACTGTACCCAACATCAACAGCTGAGAAACAGACTTGTAAGACCCAGTGGTTACCATGGAGCTCAATGGAGCAGCATCTTGCCTGGAAGAACTCAGGGCATTTGTGGATGGCTAGAGTGGGCCCCAGCTCACCACAGCTCATGAGACACAGCAGGGAGGTCTGCAAGGACTGTGCCTCTTGCCCTGCAAGAAGTTCAAGAAAATTCCCAAAGGACTACGCTGGGAACAACCACGGGGGTGTTATGTCCCCACATCCAGGCTAGGATCCTGGATATCCCAGAAGATGCCATTCTTGGGGCAAGGACTCCTGACTCTTACATAAAAGTCAGGATGTATTTATCAGACCCGGGAAACTCTAATGCTGCCATTGAGGGAGATCAGAAGTTCATGGAAGGCAGTGACTTTTTCAAGTCAAATTCTATACGTTGAGAAAAGATTGACAGCGAGGTCTGTGGGAACTGAGAATGTTAGATAAAGCTTCAAAGAATTGAATGGATTCTCTACCTTCCGCCCTCTTTTTATGCACAAAGAAACTAAGGCTAGGACTTGCTCAAAGTCATAGGATCGTTATAAGAATCATAAGTAGAATAAAAGTCTTCTAATTCCCAGTCTAGTGTTATTCATTTAAATGAACCAAAGCAAAACAAAATCAAATTAATATTAAAAGTTTAAAGACAGGTTAGAACCATGATTAAATTTCCATGTCTGGGCCACAAACAGATGTTTCTACAAATCTCTCTAATATTACTAGAGCTCTGGAAGCTTCCTTGGAGCAATATGTTCTTCTGGTATTAAAGATACCCTAGAAGGTTACAGTGAGTTGGTTAAAACTCACTGGGGCAAGAGTGAGGCAAACTCCAGGCATGTGAAAGCCAAGAAATACAAGCCAACATTGGCTTGATAAAGCCTGAAGCAGCCCAAAAGGAGGTCATACATTTCTTATTTATTTAATTAATAGAATACTAGACAATTTTTCAACAGAGGAGGCAAATGAAACAATCCCTAAAAGTTATAAATACCATAATTTAACACTAGATTCATGAACTTCAGCCTCATTGGCGACCAATGTTTTGACAAACATGAACACTGATAAGAAAAAAAGTGTCTGCTCTCTTCAACTTCTGAAAATAGCCTGAGGCAAATAAGATGTAAATAAAAGAGTAAAGAAAGAATAATCTATAAAATAGATGATCTTGGATTATCCATAGATTAAAATAGGGGGAAGAATAAGAATCAGTTCCTAAATCATAGAATGTGGTTACAACCCTGAAGTAGATGGTTTGACTTTGTTACCTGGACAGCCAAATTAGGGCTTACCTGCAAATATACCCTTCATAAACCATTTGTAAGAAAGACTATCACACAGGCCTCCAGGACAAGGCCTGAATCACATAGAGAGAGGGAAGAGCTGAAGCACCCTCAGGGCAACCAGTTCAATGTCTTCATTTGACAAAGAGGAACCTGAAGCCCATGTGCCAAGTGTTGGTTAATGTCCAACCTATGCTGACTCCTTTGTCTTATGCCCTCTGCAAATGCTGATATCTTCACACTGTCCCCCATCCTTGACTACAAGAGTCAGAACGCTTCTACCAGATTGCTTCTGCAACCCTGTGACCAACTAATCAGAGCCTATGCGTGAGACGGAGCCTTTTTCTAATCCTGACCTTGCATAAGGCATTGAAACAGTCTTTGTCATACCTGCTACCGAGTAGACCTGACTTGAGAGAAAGATGAGTCTGCTGGTCAAACTAGTTCACTGTCACCATCAAGCCTGAGATGAGCACACATAAGAGTCAGTGTATGACTCTATATGTGACCAAATGTCCAGGTTGACCTGGACAGTCCTGGTTCATGTCCAATTCCCAGCTTAACAGTACCCTCTAGCATTTTCAAAAGTGTCCTCGTTTAGATTAAAAAAAAATTCCATGGTCATCCTAAATTTATATAGCTCCTGTTTGTATACATGATGTGTAAAACACACACACACACACACACAGCGCCAGTCACCAGTAGTTTTCCCATTCAAAGGGACTTTCAAATAATACTAAACCCCAAGAAGCCTTGAAAAGGCCTCAGGACCACAATTTTGGCCCATCTTTTTTAATATATTAGCTTTAATATGGGATTTTCTTTAGGAAAAACAAAAGGGAATGGCATAGCTTAAACAAGTTTGAAAAAAACCACAGGATTATTGGATATTTGTAGCTCTTGCTTATTTAATTTATTTCATGTTATACTCTAGCCTATAAGAATTTACATTATATCATCAAAATATATAAACCTTTTTAAAGAATGTTTCAGTCCTATTTCTGGCACAATGATTATACATTTTCTGAGTTTATGTTCACTTTCCATTTATAGAAAAAGGAAGGAAAGGCTGAACTCTTCTCTTTTTAATAGGTTCAATCAACCCAGGGTTAGCTAGGCCTCGTGTGCTGATGCTGGACTTAAGCTAGAGCAGCCAAAGGTGTGTGTAAGAGTAGCATGAGATTATTTAGAAAAGCCACTGGTCAAGAGAACATAGATATCAGCTATGTACACAAGTGAAAAATACTGATATTATCACAAGGAAAGTTTAAAAATTGTACCTGGATACCTAAACAGAAAACTAGAAGGAAATATATCAAAATGTCAGAAGTAGTTATCTCTGTGTATAAAGACTTTGGATAGCTTCAATGAGTTGTCTTTATACTTATCTAGCTTTCTGATCTCCTACGATGATTACAGTTTGTGTGTTATATAAAATATAAGCAAGAAAAAAAATCACCAAGCTACCAATACACCATTAATCAGAGTAGGGAGGTGGCAAGGCTTAATGACAAAAGCCAGGCATAACCCATACACACACCAAGCAAGTGTATGGGTTGACCTGGACATGAACCAGGACTGTCCAGGTCAACCTGGACATTTGGTCACATATAGAGTCATACACTGACTCTTATGTTTGCTCATCTCAGGCTTGATGGTGACAGTGAAATCCTGCTTTCAGAGTTACAGGATTTTTAGTCTCTTGCTGCTGCCACAGCTGCCACAGCAGAGGCCTCAGAGCAGCTCCTTATTCTAACAGAAATGGGTCTGACCTTAAGAGGTAGGAGGAATACCCAGAATGCAGCTTATCCAATATCTTGCCTGTAAATAAGAGTGGGTGTCCATTAGCCTATGTCTGCACTGCCCCTTCAACTATGAAAAGTATAGCCTTGTGGTCAAAGCCGCACCTGTGCTATCAGACTGCCAGGGTAGGACACTGTACTCAATCACTTACTGGGCGTGTGACCTTGAACCAGTCAATTAGCCTCCCTACTCTTGTTTTCGCATCTATAAAATAAGAATCACACCACCACCTACTTCCTAGGGTGACTATGAGGAAAGAGATGATTCACAGCAAGAGCCCAACATACAATAAGGGCACAATAAATGTAGGCCACTATTAGGCGGAGGCCATGAAATACCAGCCTTAAGTTCCCCAAACCATGTGCCTAGGTCACAGAACAACCAAACAAGGGTCCAAAAAGTAAAGCCTTTCTTTCGCTTCTTCTGTGAAGGCTGGATTGCAGCATAGTGCCTGCTTTATGACCATGCTCTAGGGACCAATGGAAGGACAAGGGCAGCCCAGTATAATACACAGCATGTCCCAGAGCCCCACACTATATGGAGTGGAAATCCTGCTTTCAGAATTACAGGATTTTTAGTCTCTTGCTACTGCCACAGCTGCCAGCCACAGCCTTTGGCAAAGAGGTGGGTGAGTCAAGGGTGAGCTAGGACTTGGCAAGGGGACACCAAACCAGAAGGCCTCCAGGCAGGAAGCTCCAAAAGAGCCACCTGCCGAAGCAGTTGAAGCAGTTTGTCTGCCGACAGCCTTCACAGAGATGCAGGTAGTGTTCTGCTGCCGCTAGCAAATTTTAGAAGTCCAAAAGAACTTATCATCCTGATTTTATAACTTTGGAAAAACAAATTGGGGGAGGGGGGTGGAGAAGAAGCCCAGCTAAAGCTATGACCACACATTTAAATCACTGCAATGACTTAACTATAAGACATAAGGAACACTCCAAAAAAGTTCAATGATCAAATCAATTTGCAAAAAGTTTCAGGGCTATCTTAAGTCAAACCGTGTTACATGTGTATGTGATAAAAACCTTCTGTCTCAAACTTACAACTATCTCACTTTTCCAAAGATATAAATAAATGTCTTAATGCCCACCAATGAGGAAATAATTATGCTATTATATTAATCACATAGTTTGAGAATGTTCTATGCTGCATAGGGTAACCAATTTCTCCCAGTCCGCCTGGAAATCTC
Organism: Marmota flaviventris; assembly: GCF_047511675.1. NCBI lineage: Eukaryota > Metazoa > Chordata > Mammalia > Rodentia > Sciuridae > Marmota > Marmota flaviventris. The sequence goes on along the minus strand of NC_092508.1, from coordinate 37,843,695 downwards.
CCAGTTTTAGCACAAAATGGTAGAAACTAGGTGAACTAGGATGGTTGATCTCCCTAACACTGTGCAAGAAAAATGGTATATGTCCTATAAAGAAGAAAACAGAAGAGACACAGTTACAAATGCAGAAGTGCAAAATGACAAGTTTGTTTGTAGCAATAGCTTCCAGTTCCTTTTCATAGTTTAAAAAAAAAAAGACTAAAAACCACAATGGCCTCTCCCTTCCCACTTACTTTTTACTTTCCAAAACAGTTAGAAAAAGGCATGCTCCTTCTCTGGCATGACTGAGATATCACTGCAGGATTGACTGCATACCTGTATACCCAGAGACTCAGGAGGCTTAGGCAAGACGATCACAAGTTGGAGGCCAGCCTCAGCAACTTAGGGAGACCCTGTCTCACAATAACAAAAGAACTAGGGATATAGCTCAGTGGTAAAGAACCCCTGGGTTCTATCCCCAGTACTGAAAAAAAATTAATAATAATAAAAAAGACAAACTAAGACAACTTGACACTCAGGTTATTAACAGCAAGACTGTATCCTAAAAAGAAAAATTCAAAAGCTGTGACAAGAATCAAGATTCAGGGATAGGGATATAGCTCAGTGGTGGAGCACTTGCCTACTATCCACAAGGCCCTGGGTTTAATCTCCAGAATGGCACATAAAGATAAGATTCACCTCACAAATTTAACAAATGGGGGAGGAATGAAGAAATGGTTGTCTTACAATCATTAAGTGGAGAGCAGGCCCTCTCCTACAAACTCTAAGGCAGGGATTCCAAACAGGTACAGCACCTCCCCACAGTGATAGAGCAGAACTCTTCTAGAAAGAGCTCAAACCAAAGGGTTGTCAAAGTAAGTACGTGAGGTTAAGAACCAACTTCTAAGAACTGAATTTCAGACAGAAAAAGTAAGACTATATAAGGAAAGAAAAACACACTATCTGGCCTAAAGAAACAGAAACCACCATTGCTCACCACCCCACACCACCCTGCCTAGACCACCTCCACACAGTCTCCTAAAGGCTTGTCCCAAGACAGACTGGCAATTATCAGATGTTCTTGAATCTTAGAACTCCTCAGATTTGCACAAATGAAATTTGTGCATCTCTTTCTTTCTCTCCAGAGCAATTCTAGTTTACTGGGGGAAGGAAGGAGATGATTTAGAAACATAAGACAAACATCTTTGAAAACCCTACTGATAAGCCCTGTAGAATAATTTCCTTTCTTTCTAAGACCAGTAGTATTTTCTTTCTTTCTTTCTTCATTTATTTATTTATTGTTGTAATATACTTTGCACTAGGGTTGGTCTTGATATCTTGATTTAAGAAAGAGTGGCTTCTTGTAACCCTTTCAACACATCCGGTAGTTTTTACAAACTCTAGCAGAAAGCACAGGAGGCTGGAAGACAGGAGATAGGAGTTGGTTCCAGATCTACAGGTAAATAGCTACGGTCCTTGGGGAAGAACTGCTTTCCTTCTGCATTTCTGTTTCTTCATTTAGAAAGTGAGAGATTCTGATGAGATCAGCTTTACCATCCTTACAACACTAAAAGTCCATGTGAAATTCTTTCATGTGTGATAATAATGCTTATTAGGACCTTTTTTTTTTGTACTTTGCAGATTTAAGAATTAACAGCAAGGATAGTAATGTATACCAGCAAAGTACACACTAAAATGGTAAGATTAAAAAAAAAAAAAAAAGCAAATGTCCAACAGTTGTCAAAGCATGGGAACAAAAGGTAGACGAATCCAAATATCAACTTACAAAAACTTTTAAATGCTCAGAAACCAATAAGAACAAGTATATTCATCACAATTATGCTGTTCTTTCTTCTAAAATTTTATGATAGCATGAGTTTTAACTAAATGATTTATGCATCCTCCCCAAAAAAAGATAGACCTATGTACCTTTTCCAAGGGGTGAAGGAACCTGTGAATACTTAGGGAAAACAAACCAGAAACTTTTATTCTACAGGGCAGAGCATCATTGCAAATATTTTTTCAATCAATTGCATTTAAGTTGCAGGATACTAGATGGATCCTAACCAGAAAAAAAAAAGAGGAACCAGATGCAACCCACTCCAGAAGTTTGAGATGTTTAATATAATACAACGGCAGGCACATTTGACCCCACGCATCAAAGTCAAGACTGCCTCTCCTCTTACTAGGGCCCCCAAAACAATGTTCATTTCACTATCCACAAATAAATGGGAGGGGATGGGCAGGGAGGAGGAAGCTGTTTCCTTTTTTTGTGAGAAGAGATGCAAAGAGTTTTGTCGTGTAACTTGGTTGGGCGATTGTGAGTTCTGTATCCTAAGAGCAGCAGAGTCCGCAAAGGGAGGGAGAGGTGGTGTCATCCCATAGATCTGCAGCAAGAACTGTCAGTGGATTCAGGAAATAATTCCACATCTCTTAGCCAGGACTCCAGAGCTGCCCCGTGTGGTGTCTCAGCAAGGAAAGCAACAAAGCTGATGGACATAGGCATAAACCCACTGCCTGGAACTGAAGCCTCAGACCCATCTTCACCTATCACTCAGACACCAGCCAGAGCCCAGAGCGCATCTCCAAGTGTCCCCATCCCGCACTACGCACATACAGCCTCGGGGCAACTAAAGAGGAAGTCAAGATGTCAAATCAAACGGATAAAGACAACCCAACCACTTGAGAACGGCAGTCTGTGCCGGTCTCCTGCTTGACTTGAGGAGGGGTCCCAGGCTGCGATCCTTTCTCCTTCAGCGTCCACTGTCCTCCTCCCACCAGCGTGAAAGAGCAGCCCCTGGGCAGCCACGGGCCGGCTAAGCCCTAGCTGCGCAGCACTGTAGGAGCCGGAGGAGCATTCCAGCCTCCCCTCCCCCTGCCTAGTGATGACCCGTGTACAACGCACACCCGCATGCACACCGGCGCACCCGTGCTTGGGCTGCGCCAGGGGCTGGCGGACTCTTCCCCAGCCCCCGGCACACCAAGGCACCAGAGCCCAGCGCACTGCTGCGATGGCCTGGGCGGGACCGCGCAGCGGGGAGAGCCACAGCCGCCGGCTCTCGGAGGCGCCCAGCGGCCGCACACACTCCTCCCCGCGCCGCGAGTAAACAGCTCGCGGGCGCGCTCTGTGCCGCGCCCCCATCCCCCCGCGGGGCTCCGCACCGCCCCGCGCCCGCGCGTCCCGCCCGCCAGCGCCGCCGCCCCCTACCTGATCGGTGAGTTTGAGCACTGCCATTCTTCCGCTCCTTCTCGAACACACACATACAGGTCCCCGGTCTGCAGATGTCACGCCAGGAGCCGGGGAAGCGGAAGGGATTGCCAGGGGAAGGGAGAAGAATCTGGCTCCCGAATTTGACAGCCCTCCCCCTGCTCCTCCTCTGCCTCCTCCCTCCTCCTCCCGCCGAGAGGCTGACACTGGCTAGTGGGGTTTGCAGCCGAGCCCGCCCGCCTTTATACAGGAAGTGCTGGCTGCTGCCAGCCGGGCCGCCACTGACATCACCGCGCGCTGGCTCGCTAGCTCGCGGCCGCGCCGCCTGGGCCGACGCTGCCTCCTGCCGCCCGCAGCCGCGCCTCGCAGCCGGTGGCCCCCGGCGCGCTGCCGCGGGACCCGACTGCAGCCTGCTTTCCGCACCTGCACGCTGATCCCGGCAAGCCGGACTCCGGCCAGACCTCCCGGGTCCTTCCTTGCTAGTCTCTCTCTCTCTCTCATACACACACCCTCATGGGCAAATCCGCGCGGATGTACCCCGATGGGGACACACGCCACCTACTGTAACCTGGGAGACCGCGTCACACCCCCTTACCTAACCCTCTTCCCCTAACCAGAATCACCTCAGTCAGAGCCCACTGTTTTGATACTCTTTGTTTAGTGCAGGGGGGTCCTGGACACACTGTGATTCTTTAGGGAAGCCTTACAAATGTTTGCTCCTCAAACACTTGGTGGGGGGTGAGGGGAAGAGGGGCTCTGATCCTTCCATTCACCTTGATCTCCAGCCACCTTCCAGAGTTTGAGTGTTCAGGGGTATAGGTGGTGCTGAGTTACTGGAGAAGCAAAGAACTCTTAAATTACCACCTTGCTGGGATTTTTAGTGTTTTCTGATTGGTTTCTACGAAATCCAAAGTTATCATGATCTTCAACAGAGAAAAGACAGTTGCCAGTCAGCATGGTATACAAATGCAATGGCAATATTCATAATCATAATAAGTGTTGATACTTATGGAATTCGGGGCAAACCCTCAATCATTCAACAGCTATGTACTTGTACTAGGCACTGGCAAGGCACAGAGAGAAAAAGAGCATAAATAGGTAAGATAGTTACCCTCGAGAATGCTGACATAAACCAGATAGTGTTAATGAATGAGATTACAAACTGAGATAAGAGATCACAGTGGGGTGGGGGTGGAAGGTGTTTAAGAAGAAAACCATGGTAAGGAATCAGGCCAGACTGGTGGGTGGGGGAAGGCTTCCCTGAGAAAAGAACAGGAGTTGAGATGTGGAGGAGGAAGAGTTAAGTAGGCTAGAGGGAGTGCTCCCTCCCAGAGAGCCACAGATGCCCCTGGCAGGCCTTAAAGCAAACCTGCAGGGCAGCATTGAACAGCAAAGCAGAGCTACAGAGTTCCTGGATCAATATCAAAAACCTACCTCTCCTGTTCATTCACAAACCAACTGTGGTTCTTCCTCCCTACTTTCAGTGCCTTCCCAAAGATTTTCACATGAGAAAGGAGAGAAGAGAGTGACAGCATTTGCTTAGTTCATTTACTATCCAACCACTTGTGGATGAAGCAGCTAAATCCCAAAGGTCCTCTTATTAATCCTATAGATTGTTATACAATTATGCAGACAAGGGCAAGTGAGGAAGCAACATACTGGCTTCCACCACTTCTGTCACCAGTGATACAGAGAGTACCCACACACAAAAAAAAAAAAAAATCTCTCCGCGACTCCTTTCCAAGCATTGTTGCACCTATGAGGCAATTCCTTACTGGTGTTCTTAGTGTATCTATTTACTAGTATCACCTTGCATGGCTTCGTGAGTAAACTGAACAGGACACTGAATTTTCTGATTAAATATAGCCATATTTCCAAAGAGTGATAACAAATCATTTAATTTGGAGGATATACTCAGGACCTGCCTTGGCTCATCATAAGCATGCATATGCCTAAAATCTTGAGACTGTTGTCAACCTTATCAGACCCATTATCCCTGTTACTGAAAGGTTGTGGTCCTTGTTCCCAATGTCAAACCATTAATGAGGACATGGTTTTGAGAAAAACCATGGTTTTGAGGAAAAAAAAAGTTTTATTGCTTTGCTAGCAAAGAAGAAACCCAGGGGACTCCTGTCCCATAGGTGTGATTCTGCCCATTAAGGGGAACAGGGAGTTTTTAAAGAGGTGATTCAAAGCCTACATTCCATGTGTTCTTGGTTTCCAGAGATAAGGGAGGAGAGATTAGGAAGGAGATCAGGGAAGAGGATCAGGGAGGAGAAGGTCAGGGGTTGGGGGGGGGGGGAAATGTCAGTTTTAGAGAAGCAAGAGCTATATTCAAAGCATAAAGTGGACCACTATTGTGTCCCCTTTTTGTAACTAATTTTTTTAACACTCCCTTTATTATCCTGAAATGAAATTCATAGATAATATTATCTACCTATTCTAATTTCACAAATATCAATATAATGTCCAAACTATACAAAAAGGGAAAATAAGTTATAATTAATATGTATTTCAACAGGCAAAGGATATAGGACAACTCTATTAGAGGACAAAATAAAGCAGTAAGATGCTTGCACCTATATGCAGAAGCACTGTGAATGAGAGAACTTCAAATGCAGACCAATATGGATGTGTAGTATTAGCAACTCAAATATTGAGATTAGTGTTGACATAGGTGGTGTGATGCTGTGAAAAGTTGAACAATTCTTGGTCAACTTCCAAACAAAATATAGAGCAAAGAATAGAGTGAAGATAATTGATATTGATGCCTCTACCATCAAGTCTGGATTTACTGTGTTAGTCCATGCATTAAAAGCGACTAACGGTTTGTTTAGTTGGTTAAATGAGCCCTTAGAGGGTCCAGATGACTATCTTTACACCAAAGCATTGTAAAATACATTAGTGAGGGAAAGAAACACCAGAAAATCTCTAGCAGCTGGCTATGATGATGGGGTTCTTGCCAATGAGATGGCTCCCTGATTTCCATAATAATGGGATCCTTTGATGGCAAAAGCCAAAGCCAGCACTTAAATGACAGACAAGGTGGACACATTTACTTTCATGAGCATCAGAGACAAAGTGGTAGACCACCAAGGCCATAGGAATGAAATAGATGGACAGATTTCTGATATTCCTTGGTCTTCATAATAGGCAAAACTCTAGGTCTGTCACCTGAAACCTGACTTGAGTCATGAAAATGAAGTCATCCTTCTCATCCAGTTCCCATACCTAAGCCAGTTTACGAACACCAAAGCCCTTGATTGAAAGGGAAGTTGGTCCCTTTCAGCAGGACCCTGAAGCATTGCCATAAGAATATATTACAAATGCTCATCCAAGCCTTCCCCAAAGGAATCTGATATCATTTCTTAGTGTGGCCTACCACTAAAACAAAGGAAATTAAATACCCAGACATTTCAGGGATTACCAGACATTATTTCTGAATTTATGCTAATTTCTGAGAATCCAAAATACTACCAGGCCCACCAATCAAAGTGAGGATTTATGGTAGTCAGGTGATAAATGGAGTTTTCACCCAAGAATAACTCACTGTGGCTTCAGTAGTTCTGCAGACCCAAACTCTAATTACTTTTTATGTGTGGGGGGCTAGGGATGGAACCCAGGGTCTTGTGCATGCAAGGTAAGCACTCCACCACCTGAGCTATATCCCCAGCCCTAGTTACATATTTTCAAGTTCTTGAATATATAAAGTAGGGATACTCAATAATTAGCAGAACCCCCACGTCACTTCTTTGACCTACAGAAGAAGGTTATTATGGTAAGATGGGCCAAATGGAAGCCTCTGGAATTTCCTCTTGCTATTAGAATAGAAAACCAAAAGCAAAACTGCATCCCTGGAGAATGTAGAAATCAATACCACCAAAGAAGATGTAGAAGACGCAGGGGTGGTGATACTATCACATCCCCATTTAACTCACCTGTTTGGCTTACATAGAAGGCAGATGGGTCTATGAAAAGACCTATGTTAATTTAATCAGTGTTTTAGTTAGCCTTTTCGCTCCTGTGAGTAAAGGGTCTGACCAGAACAATTTTAGGGGAGAAAAAGTTTACTTGGGTGCTCACGCTTTCAGAGGTCTCCGTCCAAAGACAGTAGACTCCATTCCTCCCAGCTTGAGGTGAGGTTGAACATCGTGGCAGAAGAGTGTGGCAGAGGGAAGCAGAGAGAGCAAGCTCCACTTGCCAAATACAAACATATATTCCAAAGCCACACCCCAGGTACCCCACCTCCTCCAGTCACACCCCACTTGCCTCTAGTTACCACTCAATTAATCCCATCAGGGGGATAATTCACTGATTGGGTTAATGCTATCACAAACCAATCATTTCTTCTCTGACCCTTCTTTCTTTATCTCACACCTGAGCTTTTGGGGGTCACCTCCCATACAAACCATAACAATCAGATAGTAGTACCTATTGCAAGTGCTGCTATTTTACTGCACCAAATCAACACAGCCCTAGTTACCTGGTATGTGTCTACTGGTATGGAAAATATCCTTTTTATCTATTTCAATTTGAACCAGTAGTTGTTTTACTTTTATATGAGGAGACCTATAGTACACTTTTACAGACTTGTCTATAGGCTGTAAACTCTCACTCTCTGCCATAATCGTGCCTGAAGAGATTTTGCTCACTATATTAAAGACATCAAACTGATTGGACCCAATGTAGATACTTTAGATGCCTTAATAAGCCACATATGAGCCAGAGTGTAGGCTATAAACCCCAAGAAAATTCACTACCTCAGTGAAGTGTCTGAAGTCTCAGTGATCTGGAATCTGTCAGGATGTCCCCTCCAAGGTAAAAGACAAATTGCTGCACCTTGCACCACTGCTACAGTTTGGAACTGGCTTGAGGGTCTTCCAAGGATCCACGCACATATTGAAATTTGATCCCCATTGTGAGGTTTTAAGAGGGTCGAAACAACCTGAGTATGATGTTCAGAAGTAGAGCATTGGGAAATGATTAGGATTAGATTAGGTCATTAGGGTGGATATCCCTTGATTGAATTACTGTTGTCATTATGAGAAGAGGGAGAGGGGACCTGAAGAGACAAATGTACATACACATGCATGTTCCCTGTCTCTTGCCATTTGATGCCCTGAACCACTTTAGGACTCTGCCATAAGAAGGCTGTCGCCAGGTACAGTCCCTAACCTTGCATCTCCAGAACCATGAGTCAAAATAAACTCTTTTCCCTACATTTTACCTAGTCTCTGGTAAAAATAGACAAATGCACACCACCTACCACTAAAAATAGAGACACAATACTGTGAGACTTCTTTGGATTTTGGAAGCAATTCATACCACATTTGAGTGTGTTGCTCTGAGCTGTTTACCCAGTAACCCATAAGGCTGGCTTTTTTTTTTTTTTTAAGGAACAAGAGAAAAAGAAGAATCTGTAGTAAGAATCTTTGACAAAGAAATATCCAGTGAAACTTGAAGTATCTGTGGCAAATAGGGACACTTTTGGAACTTCTAGCAAACTTGATTTAGAAGAGCTACCATGCAAACATTTTTAGTTTAAAGCAAGCCATGCTTTCTTCTGAAGATAACAGTGCTTCACTTGAGAGATGGTATCTAGCTTGCTAACTGAACTTAAAAGACTGGCCATAAGACATCATGTGATTATGGAATCTCAGCTGCCCATTATGAACTGGGCATTATTTGGCCCACGAGTGCATATGGTTGGGCATGCACAAGAGCAATCCCTGTCAAATGGAAGCTGTATATAAGAGACTAAGCTTGAGCCGCCCAGAAAGCACAATTTGTCCTAGCAGGTGGCTCAGTTTCCTTTGATTCTTACTCCTGTTATAATGTCTCTTCGTCGTAAACCTCACAGTTGAAGAATTTCTTCAGACCAGTTAGCTAGACCAGTTAACTGGTTTACAGACAGTTCTCAACATACTAGCACAGGCTGAAAATTCCCAGTGAGGAATGCCTCTGATGATAGGAAATTTTCTCAATGCAAGGAATTTCCATCACTGAAAATTTGTCTGGTTTTTTTGTTTGTTTTTTGTGGTGCTAAAAATTGAACCCAGGGCCTTGTGCAAGGCAAACACTCTACCATCTGAGCTATATCCCCAGCCCAAAATTATCTGGTTTGAGATCTAACTAGAGATGCAGATATACATTCATTCACGAGTAATTGCTGACATATTTTGCTGAATGGTCAGCAACTTGGAAAGAAAAAGATCAAGAGATTAGTGACAAAGAGATCTGTGCAAAAAATCTATAGTGGCATCTCTCTGAATGGACACAAAGTGTGAGGATACTTGTGTCCCATATGAATGCTTACCATTCAGAGAAGGCTTTCTGGATGACCAACTTGGTAGAATTAGCCTCTTCTCTGCCTAGTACCATGCTTGCTCAAAGGAGCCATAGAGTCAGGATAAAAACTATGCATGGGCTCAAACTCATGGGCTTAGAGAAACAGTAAGACTGGCATCTGACAACTCACAGATCACCCATTGTGTTCTAGTAGTGCAACATTTCCAGGGGGAACTAGACACCTGGTAGCAACTGATTATATTGGATTCTCCTTTCATCATGGAGGAGATACATATTTGTCTTCAATAGAATAGACACCATACTATAGATATGGCTTTCCTTCCTATGTCCAGAATGTTTCTGACAGTACAACCATCTATAAAGTTCTGTTGTACCTTGTTCATTGTTATAATATTCTACATAATATTACTTCTTTCCAAAGAAAGAAGTAATTGCCTCATTTCATGGCAATGAACTAATGCAAATGGAATTTACCAGTTTTATCATTTACCTTACCAGCCAGGTGCAGCTGCCCTAGAAGGATGATGGAGCATCCTGCTTAAGTCTGAGTTCTAGCATCAATTGTGAAATAAAACACCAAAATACTGGAGTTCTTTCTTATAGGATGTTGTATATGTTTTGAGTCAGTTTCTCCCATAATACACAGGTGTGGACGAGGGACGGGAATGGTTGGTGGTAGAATGCTGTTCTTCTCATCATTATTCCAATAATCCATTGCCTGGTTTTTGTTTCTAGTGCCTACAACTTTGAACTCTGCTGGTTCTGGGGTCATTGTTAAAGGAATGGTTCCACCAGGGATAACAGTTGTAGCTTTATTGAATTTTAAGTCAAGACTGGTACCTGGATGCTTTGGGTTCCTTGTGCTATGAAAACAACAGGCAAATAAGAAGTTACTATGGTGGCTGCGGGGATGGATTCCAAATGCCCAGAGGAAACTGGTTTGCTGCCATATGATGGTAACAGGAAGCACAGTGAGGATAGGGAAGACTGTGTTCTGGACTTCCTGTGGTTCCTCTTAGCTCTTCCATGTCCTATAGTAAAAGTTTATGAATCGCTACTATTTAAAAAGAGAAAGAGAAATTTAAAAAATTGATTCAGATAATTCAGGAATGAAGATATGGGCCACCAGGAAAGAGGCCTTCCTAAGATGTTAGTTCTGAAAACTCCAACCTGTTCCCTTTGTTCCCCAGCCCTGTTGGTGAGCACTGCTTCCTAAAGTTATTAACTCTGCTCACTTCATGATGTTCATCCTCCCAACATCTGTTTAAGCAATTTCCCATATTATATTTTTCCTTTAAAAATAATGTGATTTGTTTTCCTGACTAGATCCTGACTGACACAACATAGTTGCAGCCTAAAATTTTTTTAAAAATCACTGAATGTTGAAACTTTAATACAAAAACATTGTGCTTACATGTAAAATGGGTTAAGTTCCAGGTTGATATAATTACTAACATTTTTTTTTTACCAACATGAATATCCATTGGGATATTTGGAAGTCTACACTGAAAAATACCTTAACATCTCTAATTTCAAACTTCAAATGCTTAGAACATCCCCATTCTTTGTGACAACCAAATGCTCCCCCTAAAATTTAAAAAATCTTCCCTAAGGACAACTGTAGGACTATAGTGACCAAAGCCTATGACTTTAATATATCCATCCCATATAATATATCTTATTGTGGTTGTCTTACTTGAGTTCTGATTTTTTAATTTTTTATAAATATCAATACACACATAAATGTGTCTATATATCTGTGCATATATTTAATATGTCCATTTGTAAGTATGTGTGTAGATGATTATGTAAAACACAAGTATTGAATATATGCCACTGTAGTGCATGCTGAGATGTGCTGTCCAGTTCCCACCTTCAAGATGCACACTTACATATGAATAGTGAAATGTGATGTAATATATTTTCACATGCAGTGGTAGTCCTTCTACTTCTTTGGGACACTTGAATCTGAGGGTCTATTGTCAACCTTCCTCCACAAAAAAATATGATCATACAAATCCCTTTCTCTCTCTTTTTCCTCTCCCTTTCCCTCTCCCTCTCCATACCTCTCTCTCCCCTTCTTTCTCTCTCTCTCTTTCTCCCCTTCCTCACCTCCTGGCCTGGTATTCTGAGCCCACCCCCTGACAGCACAGCAACTCTGACCACTTCTGGAAAACACTTGGTCTTAAGTTCACTATATGGCTCCTGATCCCCAGACCCAGTCAACTGCCTGCTTCTCTCTTGGATGGCTCAAAACCACATCACACATGACCACACCACATATGTCCATGAAGAAATGCATAATCCTCCCTTAAGCCATTCCTCCTCCTGTGTTCCCCCAACCAGGAAATCATTCCACTGTGGATCCAGTTTGGTCTAAAAATAAAAGCTGAAGTTCTTTCTTCACTCCTTCTATCCCTCTTGCTTCTCACATCCTGCCAGTTAGCAAGTCTGGTCAGTTATGTTTGCTTCATATCCCTTAAATCTGTTGCTAATTGTGATCTTCTGGGACCTGGATCCAGTTCAGTCTCAACATTTACCTGCCTTATTGGAACAACCTCCTCACCAGTTCTCTGGATTCATTGTCCACCCATGGGCAGATGGGTCTTTAGAGAATGCTAGCCAGGTCCTGTCATAACCCCTTCAGTGGCCTCCTGTTGCCTTCGGGCTATTTACAAACTCCTTAGCATGCCTGATATCAAGGTTCTCCACCTTCCTTACTCGCTCACCCCTGGAGGCCTGCCATTTACATCCTCAGCTACTTTTTGTGACTACTAGAGCAGTGCAGTGAACAACCTGTGAAACCAATCATGGCACCCTTGTCCCCTTGTCCCCTTTTTACACTGTGCTAAAAGCAAGTCCCCTAATGCACCATATTTTTCCTCACTCTGAGCCTTTGCACATTGATGTTTCCTACCAGTAATTTCACCCACCCTAATGATGTCTTCATCTGGCCAATCCTACTTGTCCTGCAGGTCTCAGTTTAGATATCACTTACCCATAAAGCTTTCCCTTATTCCACCTCCTAAGTTTGGATGAAAGTTTCCCTGAGATTGACGTTTAGTGCCTGCTCATTAACCCCCATCATTGCATTCATCTCTTGATCCTATAATTGCCTGTTTACTTTCCTGTCTCCTCTTTTAGAGGAGGGACTGTGTTTAATTCCCCTGTGTCTCTAATTCATTGTATGGTATCTTGCAGTTGGTAGATGCAAAGATTTCTTTTTTTTTTTTTTGAATGAATATAACTGAGTAAATCATTTAACCTCACTAAGTATTAGTTGAAAAGGGGTCAAATAAGGCTAAGGACCACACAGAATCATGTAACAAAATGCATATCAAAATGCTTTCAAAGTGGAAAGAAGTTGGCACAACAGTGCATGTTTGTGACCCCAGATACTCAGGAGGCTGAGGCAGGAGAATCGCCAAGTTCAAGGCCAGCCTGAGCAACTTAGTGAGACCCCATCTCAAAAATAAAAAATGAAAAGGGCAAGTGGAAAGAAATACATAAATGAGAGAGAAGACAACTTTATAAAGCATTATCATAATGAGAAAGTGACAAATAATGGGATGATTCTAAGGATAGAAAAATATGAGAGAGACCTTTCCACTCTACCATGTATAAGATTTAATAATTTGCTGCTGAAGTGACCACAGCTTCTTTGTCATTCCTGAACTAAAATGAGCAGCCAGATGCTTCAAAAGATATAAGTGGGAAATGAGGAATGTAGTAATAAAGCCATGATATCAACACATTAATTTGTCCCACAATTGGTATTTTACATTAATATATACATAATATATAGCCTATTATATATATCTTATATCATATATACTGATATATCTCATTTTCTTTCTTTAAGCCAAGTTGCTGATGTTTATCAACTTTTAAAAAAAATTATTTTTATTGGTTGCTCAAAACATTACAATGAAATGGATGGCATTAGAGCAGATTATGCTAAGTGAAGCTAGCCAATCCCTAAAAAACAAATGCCAAATGTCTTCTTTGATATAAGGAGAGTAACTAAGAACAGAGTAGGGTCGAAGAGCATGAGAAGAAGATTAACATTAAACAGGGATGAGAGGTGGGAGGGAAAGGGAGAGAGAAGGGAAATTGCATGGAAATGGAAGGAGACCCTCAGAGTTATACAAAAGTACATACAAGAGGAAGTGAGAGGAAAGGGAAAATAATACAAGGGGGACAAATGAATGTCAGTAGAGGTGGCAGAGAGAGAAGAGGGGAGGGGAGGGGATGGGAGGGGGGATAGTAGAGGATAGGAAAGGCAGCAGAACACAACAGACACTAGTATGGCAATATGTAAATCAATGGATGTGTAACTGATGTGATTCTGCAATCTGTATATGGGGTAAAAATGGGAGCTCATAACCCACTTGAATCAAAGTGTGAAATATGATATATCAAGAACTATGTAATGTTTTGAACAGCCAACAATAAAAAAAAGAAAAAAAACATTACAATGATCTTGACATATCATATATCATACATTTGATTCAAATGGGGTATGAATTCTTATTTTTACCACGTGTACAAATTGCAGGATCACATTGGTTATATATCCACATTTATACATACTGCCATACTAGTGTCTGTTGTATTCTGCTGCCTTTCCTATCCCCTTCTTATCCCCCCTCCCCTCCCCTCCCCTCCCATCATCTCTCTCTACCCCATCTACTGTAACTCATTTCTCTCTTTTTTTTTCCCCTTTCCCCTCACATCCTTTTATTAAAAATTTTTGATAAAAAGGATAGACCAAGTTGCTGAATATGGTATAGTAAGGGTCAGGAAGTCACAAGATAAACAGAGCTCTTTACCTAGGGCACCAATTTTATATCAGGGAGTTAAGTTATCTAACTTGATAAGTGACTTGAAGCAGTATTTTCTTATCCACATAAATGAATGACATGGACTGTAAAACTTGCCTCTATCCTTTATATAAACCTGTGACTTTAAACATCTTGTGTTTGCAGTAGACTACTCCACACTATCTCCCTGCACTCCATCCCCACTAAACTTCACATTCCCAAGCTCTAGGACTAAGTCTTTATCCCCTCATGCTCTTGGGAGACTTAGGAAACATTTAATAAACACAGCTTCTAGAAGTTTGGTAGGCTTTCCTGCTGCTGCAATGAAACAAAGACAGCTTCTTCAGTAAATGTGACTAGCACATTCACATCAGGGACCAGGCTTATAATCGAATGTTGATTTGTGGGTTCATTCTTTGTACATAGCTTGCCCAGTAGACTGGTAAGCAATTTTATAAACATTGGTCAAAGAATCAGTATTAACTCTGCTCCATAAGAAAAGGATTCTAAATCCATATCCCCTTGGGGTTTGGGCAGTAGCATCATAATCTTTGTATACAAAGGTCCACATGTTATAACCAAAGGAAGGGGAGAAAGAACCAACATTAATTGAGTCTACTATATGCAAGCATAGTGCCAGCTACTGTAAGCTCCCTTCCCTCCCTAGACACAGTTAATTCTGCCCTCCTTTGTACAATGTCTGCACCTCATATAAGCTCTTAATATTGGACATTCCACTTTAAATAATGATGGCTTGTTTGTCTGACACTCTACTATAAACCCATTGAGGTCAAGGCCCATTTCAAATTCATCTTTTTAATCCCAGGCACACACAATAATATATCCTCAGTTAAAGGAATTTCTCTCTTCTAATATTTAGGACATTCTTAAGAAGTTAATGCATTCATCATACTCCCAGTTATCTTATACAGTTATGTCATTCATTATATAAATGTAGAGCATAGCAGCTACATCAATTTCTTGCTATGTTTTTGGAATGGAACATTCTCAACTCTCCCTCCTGTCTCTTACCAAAAAGAGAGAGAGAGAGAGAGAGAACTCATTATCAGTTTATAACATATACCATACACACTTTTTATTATATTTGCAAAGCACTCTTTTAAATAATATATTAACATGTGAAATGTATCTTTAAAGTGAATTGAGTATATAAATGTTTCCTATTGCAGTGGCTTTAACATGTGACAAAGACTAAGTCCTAAATCACACTGCTCGTAGAAAATTAAATATCATGCATTTTTTTTAATATCTTTGTTTTATTTATTTATTTTATGTGGTCCTGAGGATCGAACCCAGTGCCTCAGGCACTGGAGGCAAGCAATCAACCACTAAGCTACAACCTCAGCCTCCCTATCATGCATTTTGAATTCTCAAGTCTATAGCCTTAGGATTGTTTTTCTTCTCTCCTCAAATCCAATATAATCAAAATAGAAATTTCTTGTTCTCATTGCTGCACTTTAGTGTGCATAAGAAGTGTGTACTGTATACCTATGCATACACACCTACAAGAGGAAAAATAATTAAAAAGCAGCAGACTCCTCAACACCCTCATTTAGAACCAGTTCAAGTTGATGAATTCAAAAGTTTGGAACCTAATCCAACTCCTCTCAAGTTCAAATTCACTTGATACTTGATACCAAAACTTCTTGTTTTTGTAGAAGAACATTTTCAAAAATGGTCCAATAGGTGCTTTGGACAGTGTTCAACTTCTATAATGCAAGATGTGGAACATCTAGTGGTAAATGAATAAGGAACATATGTAATACATTTCTTTAGATATGCCTATTTTCAAAACCTCAGCATGAGGAGGGGCAGTATTTGGCCAAGTCTATCTGTGGTTTCTCTGAATCCATGAAAATTAGTTAATGACATTCAGAGACACAAAGATACAGTTGGGGTTTTCCATGAGTATGCAAAACATGTAGCTGTCAACCAGTGATGATAGAACCCATAGGAAAATATTCTCAATTTTTATAGAAACAGGAAAGAATTAAGATTTACCATCTAGGACTTTGGTGGCTAGATGTGGCACTGGCAACAAAATCAAGAACAAAGCAACAGAATCCTGAAATGTCCTTGTATGTTTTGCATTTACTATTTCTCTGCTATGTAATTGCCAGTGCAAGGCTTGGGGTGGAAAATATTTTGGCAAATATGGAATCTACCTCATTGAGTCTTCAGGAACATTGCTAAAGAATTACAACAGCTCTTACTGACATGTGAAATCTTTTATGTAAGTAAACAAGCATTTAGAGTACTGCTGGTTAGATTAGTCTAGCCTTAATTTCTCCAGCCCTAATAGCCTAAGGTTACCCCAACTAAACCCAAATCTATTCCTACGTACCTCCTACCTCCACTTCAGTCCCTAAGTGATTCTGGGAAGTCACAGGTGTGTCTCACATGAATTCAGGAAGAAATCAACACATACTTTGTTGGGTTTTCACTGAATCTGCGGAGCTGCAGCAATTTTCTGTCAGCCCATGTTTTTTATATAATTTTGCTGAAACTAGAGAGAAAATATCCTGAGAATAACTCAGTCTTCAGTGCTCCCAAACCTAGAAAACTTTCAAAGTTATAAGTGACATGGCCAACCCTTCAGGTCACACTGTGCCAATGCTAGGCTGTGTTCCCCATGTAGAAATGTGAATACTATACCTCTGTGCAGAGAGTTCACACATACTGCCTGGACCTGGGGAGATGGAGACCATGAAGGGTGCGATCCTCCCATTCCCCCCTCTCTCTCATCTCTAGCTGTGTGAAAGAACCTGCACTCTTTCCTATGGAAGACTGTGAACGGACACCAGTAAACAATCTCAGCCCAAATACAGAGCATGCCCTATAGTTATTGCCAGGGGTTCATTTTAATTTGACAGATTCATGTGGTTGAATAAAATTGAGGTCTCATTGTCAATGCATGGAAGAAAAGGAAAATTAGAAAATAGGGAAAAAAACACAAATATATTTTATTAATTTTATCTTTTTAAACACTATAATAAATAATGGTTCAAGAATCAAATGAGCTGGACACTGTGGCACATGCCTGTAATTTCAGTGGCTTGGGAGGCTTAGGCAGGAGGATCACAAGTTCATAGCCAGCCTCAGCAAAAACAAGGCACTAAGCAACTCAGTGAGACCTTGTCTCTAAATAAAATATAAAATAGGGCTGGAGATGTGGCTCAGTAGTTTAGTGCCCCTGAGTTTGAGTTCAATCCCTGGTACCCCCCCAAAAAAAAAAAATCAAATAAAAGCCAGACACAGTGGCAAATGCCTATAATCCAGGTGGCTTGGGAGGCTGAGGCAGGAGAATTGTGAGTTTTAAAACAGCCTTAGCAATATATCAAAGCCCTAAGCAACTCAGTGGGACCCTGTCTCTAAATAAAAATACAAAAAAAGGGCTGAGGATGTGGCTCAGTGGTTAAGTGTCCCTGGGTTCAATCCCCAGTTTAAAAAAAAAAAGAAGAAAGAAATGAAAAGCACATGATCAAGGGGTATTTGATAGATTTGGGGAAAGCATTTGATAAATTCATTACCCACTGATGAATGTAAAATAATTCTTAAATCTAAAAATAGAAAAATTAAAAATAACTTCCTTAATAGTACACATGGTATTTACCAAAAATTTGAAAGCAAACCTGTTACTTAATGGTGAAAAGTTAGAAGCACTTTCTTTAAAGGTCAGAAATAAAACTAAGACATCAGCTATCATTTCTTCCATTTAACATTGCTGAAAAGAACCAAACTACAATGAGATTTGGAAAGGAATAAACAACTATTATTAATCATAGATAATATAACAATCTAAAAGAAGCAACATATAAATAGTTAGCAGAGAGACCTCAGCCAGGTTGTTTACTCTAAGATAAATATATAAAACTTAGTGGTATTCCTATATACCAAAGTCAGAAAACTTTTTCTGTAAAGAGCCACATAGGAAATATTTTACATTTTGTAGGCTATGTAGCCTCTCTGGCATTGGAGTGCAAAAGCAACCACAGACAAATAAACAAATGGGCATTACTGTATTTCAGTAACATTTTATTTACAAATTCAGGCTGCATTTGGTCCAAACCATGGTTTGTGATTCTTGTTATACATCAGTAATGATAAAATAGAAAACATAAATAAAAGATACCATTTACTATACCAACACAGTGGGAGGTATTTATGAATAAATTGTACAAAATTTGTACAAAACCTATTTGGAGAAAATTATAAAACATTATTGAAGGACCATTAAAGAAGATCTCAATAAATTGATGAGAAAAAGTCAATGTTTTAAATATTCTATTCTTTCCAAATTAATCTATTAATTCAATGTAATTATAATAAAAATAATAAAAGCACTTAGAAGATTGCAGCTGGGATTATAGAGCATTAATTATTTTATGAAACTTAATGGTCTAATTCCAAAATTTATGTAGAAGCTAAGAATATCCAAGACATTTATGAAGCAGAACAAGACAGGAAGATATAACTTGATAGATATCAAGAATTATCATAAATAATGGTAACTAAGGCAATACAGTATTGATAAGGAGATAGATGAATTGATTAAAAGAATAGAATAGGGGTCCTAGAAACAGACCCACTTGTACATGGGAACATAATATAAAAGAGAGGTAGTATTGCAGATTAGTGGGGTAAAGACAGACTAATGAATGAATGGTGCTTTGGTACCATATTGCATTCTATCATATGATTCCATATCACATCATATGATAACAAATGAAGCTACATTTCTACCTCACAACATACACAAAAATTAATTCCATATCTAAATAGAAAATCAAAAAATGGGCAAAAGAACTGAACAGACACTTCTCAAAAGAAGAAATATAAATTCAACAAATATGTGAAAAATGTTCAATATCTCTAGCAATCAGGTAAATGCAAATTAAAAATATAATTTTTCTATCTAAAAATAGAAAATTTAAAAAGAACTTCCTTAATAGTACACATGGTATTTACCAAAAATTTGAAAGCAAACCTGTTACTTAATGGTGAAAAGTTAGAAGCACTTTCTTTAAAGGTCAGAAATAAAGCTAAGACATCAGCTATCATTACTTCTATTTAATATTGCTGAAAAGAATCAAGCTACAATGAGATTTGGAAAGGAATAAACAACTACTGTTAATCATAGATAATATAACAATCTAAAAGAAGCAACGTATAAATAGTTAGCAGAGAGACCTCAGCCAGGTTGTTTACTCTAAGATAAATACATAAAACTTAGTGGTATTCCTATATACCAAAGTCAGAAAATTTTTTCTGTAAAGAGCCACATAGGAAATATTTTAAATTTTGTAGGCTATGTAGTCTCTCTGGCATTGGAGTACAAAAGCAACCACATACAAATAAACTATGCTGAGATTCCATCTCATTCCAGTTAATACAGTTATACAGCAATCATCAAGAATACAAATAATAGCCAGGCGCAGTGGCACACACCTGTAATCCCAGTGGCTCAGGAGGCTGAGGCAGGAAGATCACAAGTCAAAGCCAGCCTCAGCAAAAGTGAGGTGCTAGGCAACTCAGTGAGACCTGTCTCTACATAAAATACAAAATAGGGCTGGAAATGTGGCTCAGTGGTCAAGTGCCCCTGAATTCAATCCCCAGTACCCAAAAGAAAAAAGAATACAAATAATAATATATACTGACAAGGATGTGGGGGGAAATGTACACTTATACATTGTTGGTCAGCCTGCAAATAAGTAAATCCCTTTGGAAAACAGTGTGGAGATTCCTCAAAAGACTAGGAATGAAACCACCATAAGCTATCCCACTCCTTGGTATTTATACTGAAGATCTAAAATCAGAATACTATAGTGAAACAGGTATATCACTGTTTGTAGCAGTGCAGTTCACAATAGCCAAGTTATGGAACCAGACTCAGTGCCCATCAACACATGAATGAATGAAGAAAATGGGGTTTATATACACAATGGAGTTTTACTCAGTCATAATGAAGAATGAGATTATGGCATTTGCTGTTAAATGAATGGAACTAGAGAACATCATGCTAAGCAAAATAAGTCAGATCCAGAAAGCCAAGGACCAAATGTTTTCTCTCAAATGAAGAAGTTAAGCAAAATAAGCAGAGAAAAAGGGAGGGGATCCCATGAAAATAGAAAGGAAATAAGTGGGATAAAGGAAATGGGCCGGGGGGACGAGAAGGGATGAACTACAGAAGGAAATTGACCAAATTGTGTTATGTACATACATGAATTTCACCTTCATGTATGTCTGTAAAGCACCAACATAAAAAAAAACTATAAATAAATAGAAGGAAGACCAGTAAGATGGAGGAAGGGGAAGGGGGAAAAGGGGACAGAAAGGAAAGAAAAAATAAAGACGACTGAAGTAGAGCAAATTATATTCCATGCCTGTATGATTATGTCCAAATGAACCCCCATATTACACATAACTCTAATGCACTAGTAAAACGGTTTAAAAGATTGTGGAAAAGATTGTGAGAATAGGAAGGATTTCTAAAACAAGATGCAAAAAGCCCAACACATAAAGGAAAAAAATAATATATTTGCCTCGAAATTGAAAATTTCAGTACATAAAAAAATCATGAATCATGTTAAAAGACAAACCATAATTGTAAAGATGTTTGCAAAGCATATAGCTAACAAAGACTTAGTATCCAAAAGAAAATATACAAATAAGCAAAAATCCAATAAAACTGTTTTTAAAACTGCAGTTGACATATGAGTAGTCCTGAAATTAATAACATGGAAGGTGGATTATTATTTAACAATATAAAATAGATTAAAATAAAAAGTTTCTGAGTACATCCCACATATTAAAGATAAATATTATTTTGTGAAATTTTTGTTTCATTATATGTAAGTATTCATATATACAGACTGGATCACAATATAAAATAAAGCTCTTACTGTGGGAAGCAATTTTAAACACATTGAAATGGAGAATTAAGATCTAAAATAGGTTGTACAGTAATAACAGATTACATTCATGGCACTGAATTATACATTTAAAAACAGCTTAAATGGTCATTTTGGTATGTATATTTTACCAGAATGTTTTTAATTCTGCCACAATTCAGGGGAAAAAAAATAAACAGGCAATTCACAAAAGGGGAAACATCAGATAGCCAATAAATTTACAAGGAAGTGTGCTTGTTCTCAATTATCCTAAGAGAAATGTAACTTAAAATCCCAGTGAGTTACTTTTCTATCCATTGAATGAGCAAATAACTCATAAGTCTGACAATGCCAAATACTGGTAAGAATGTGAGGCAATAGAAAGGATAGTAGTTCCTTCAGTTCAGGATTAAAAATTCATAATTAGGTGATGTCTAGTAAAGTCCCCCAACAGTGCCACTGTTGAACAGGATATGGTCATTGTAGTATTGTTGATGATGGAAAAAAAATGGATATGACCTCTATGTTCATCACCAGGAGAATGAACAAAGATGGTACTACTGGGAAAATGAAATAAATGAATTAATTGATCAACAAGGATAAAACCCCATACATAACATTATGCCAACAAAGCTGTAAAAGAATACAGTGTAATACCTTTCCCATGAAGTCTGAAACAGTCAAAAGAATACTCCATAGTATTTAAAAAAAAAAACAAATACATTCAGTGGAATAATAAAAATCAAAAGTGAGGACAATTGCTGCCTTTGGGAAAGAAGAGAGAGAAGAAATCATGGCAGGTGCACGCAGGCTGGAATTTTATCTCTAAAATTCCTGGTGATGAAGGCCATGGGAGCAAATGAGATAAAAAGGGGGGGGACCAGAAAAGAATCATCAGAGCGGAAATTCTGAGGAAAACTAACTGTCAAAGAATGGAGAACATGCTGGCAAAAAGAGACAGCCTACTATTCTCTTTGCAGGATAATATAAAGGTGAATCTTATCCCAAATGCTACCAACCATATAAACAAGATTTTAAAATTTTATTGGGGTGAATTCCAAATACTAAACCAGAGAAAATAGGAAAATGATCTCACACCTACCTACTACCTGGCTTCAACAATTTTCAGCTCATTGCTAATTTTATTTGTCCCATACCCCCATCCATTATATCACCCCGTTTCGTTCTGAAGCAACCCCAGGCATCCTATTATTTCATCCACAAACACTTCATTACAACTCCCTGAAAGGTAATGACTTTTCCAAACATAACCATAATACTATTATTATTCCTTACCAAAAAAATCAATGGTAATTTTTTTAGGACTATCAAATATCCAGTGGTTGTTAAATTTCCTAATAATTTCATAAGGGTCATAAATTTGTTTTATAATTTTTTGCTTTTTTTATGACCCGTATATTACTGTTGGGTAATAGATCTTACAAAACTGAAATCCCCCCCACCCCCATCATCTTTTTTTCCCCCTTGAAATTTTGAACTACAATTTTTAAGTCTGATGGAGACAGATCAGGACAATAAAGGGATTGGATCACCAAAGTTTTCCCTGGAAATCCATCTTTGGTGGAAGATGCTTGCATTGGGTACTGGAATTCAACTTTGTTCAAACAGTGATTGCTCAGAGCATCTTCCTGCGTTAAATCAAAAGCTTTCATTTTATGGGTTGGGGATATAATTCAGTGGGTGAGTTATATCCAGTACTGCAGAAAAAAATATATTTTTTAAACTTTAATTTTGTTGGACTATCAAGAAATAATCCTTCTGTGGGATAACTTCCACCACTATAATAACTTATTTCAAAAAATTAAAGATTGAACATGTTTTTAAAAAACAGTAGATATTGGCTTTTGATTGGCCTTTGATACTGCAAGATTTCCTAAAGATCTGTGTCCCCTAAATGAAGCAACATGAGTCACTTTTACTAGAATGTAAACAAGTTGTCCTCAGTTAAAAAAAAAAACACTGACCTAACAATAAACTCAGAGAAATTTTGAATTAATTACTAAATGTGGACAGAAATCCAGCTACATGAAATAAAGCCTGAACATACGTTTCATGTTTGTGGTTTTTTAAGGCAATCTTTAAACTTCTTATTATTTAAATTCAATTTTCTGTATAAGGCATTTGGGGGTAATAAACTCTGAGTCTTTCTTGTGGCTATGAGGGGTTTCAATGTGACTACACCAAAGCCATTTTACCTTTGCATCCACAGCAGCTGCTTTGTGTTTGTGATGGAAATTGTCATAAAGTAGGTAGTGGGTCAGTCCTCAGGGAGAGCCCAGGCAGCTCAGATAGAGGTGAGACCCTCCTGCAAGAAATTAAGGGTAGGAGATGTCAACTTGAGACTGGAGGATGGGAGAGGTCTTCTCAAGGGACATATATATGGGGGACCCCTAGAGAAATGGGGACCTGAAGTGTGGAAAAGATGGTGCCAAGAGCCTATGATTAGGATATGGAGTAATAGAGACTATCAGTACCCCAAAGTCACTGAACCTGGTACATTTAACTTACAGGTCATGATGGGGACTGATCAACACATCCTTATTAGGAGTCCACATGACAAGCATTACACTCAAAGTGACCTAAAGAAAAGTGAAAATTATTGGCTCACTTGATTAAAAAGTTAGTTAAAATATAAAGGCACCAGAGGCAGAAGAGGCTGGAGGAGTAAGGTGTGGAGAGATGATGATTACTGAGCGCAGGGGTACAGGTGGTAGGAGGAATAACTTCTAACATTCCATAGCACAGTAGGAATAATTATGATCGACAATAATTGGTTAAATATTTCAAAATAGCTAGTAGAGAAATTTTTTAAGGCTTTCAGCACAAGTAAATGATAAATATCTGAAGTGATAGACCTATTATCCTGATTTGATCATTACACACTTTATGCATGTATTTGAATGTCACACTGAACTCCAACAAACATGTATAATTAATCTGAAAATTAAAAATAAAAAATTATTAAAAATAAAATGAAAGTTATTCTTTGGCCAAATTGTGTCAAATGCCCAAGCTTGAACCAATGATGGTTAGGAGGGTGAAAAACCACCCAGGAACACAAAAAAATTATTTTAGGCCCATGCCATAAACTGGGGTTAAAGGAGAGGCAATTTCTCCTAGGAAATCAAGATGCCATTGCCGGGAAAATAAGGAACAAAATGGTGAGCAGACAAAAACAACATATGTGCACAAAGAGTAATGTGTGGTTTTTAAGCTCTTGATAAATGGTCAAGTAAGGTAAAAAGCAAGTGTAGAAGACTTTGCTTCTGGCCAGAGCAGATGGGGGAGATTTCTAATGTAATAAGGAGGGTCTGTCTATAGGAAAAGAAGGATTGTGAGAGCAGAGAAGTAGAAATGGTAAGGCTGAGGGTTTGGTTTTTTCCTATATTTTTATTGATGCATTATAATTGTACATAATGGTGGGATTGGTTGTTACTTATTTGCACATGCACACCATATAACAATATAATTTGGTCAATATCTTTACCTAGCTTCTATCCTTTCCCTCCCCCTGGTTTCTTTCCTCTACTCTACTGATCTCCCTTCAAATTTCACGAGATTTCCCCACCACACACCTTTTTTTTTTCCCCTAACTTCCACACATGAGAGAAAACATGTGATCCTTGACCTTCTGAGTTTGGAGGTTATTTCACTTAACATAATGTCCTCAAGTTGCATCCATTTTTCTGTATATGACATACTTTGTTCTTTTTCTTTTTTTTTTTTTAACCTTTATTTACTTATTTATTTTTTTGTGGTACTGAGGATCGAACCTAGGGCCTTGCACATGCTAGGCGAGCACTCTACCGCTGAGCCACAACCCCAGCCTACTTTTGTTCTTCTTTATGGCTGAATAAAACTACATACCACACTTTCTTCAGTCATTCATCTATTGATGGACACTTGGGCTGGTTCCATAGTTAGGCTATTGTGAATTGCGCTGCTATAAACATGTACATGTATCACCACATTGTGTTGACTTTAATTCTTTAGGATAAATACCACGGAGTGGTTTAGCTAGGCCAAACAGTGGTTCCGTTCCTAATCTTTTGGTAAACCTCCATACTGATTTCCATAGTGGTTGTATTAATTTACAATCCCATCAACAGTGTAAAAGTGTTTCTTTTTCTCCACAACTGCACCAGCATTTACTGTTATTCATATTCTTGATGGTTGCCATATTAATTGGAGTGAGATGTAATCTCAGTACAGTTTTTTATATCTTTATTTTTGTTTTTATTTTTATGTGGTGCTGAGGATCGAACCCAGCATCTTGCATGTGCTAGGCGAGCACTCTACTGCTGAGTAACAACCTCAGCATTTCCTTAATTGCTAAAGATGTTGAACATTTTTTTCATTATTTGTTGCCATTTGAATGTTTTCACTTGAGCAACATCTGTTTAGTTCATTTGCCCACTTATTAATTGGGTTATTTGGGGTTTAGGGTTAAGTTTTTTGAGTTCTTTATATCTTCTAGGTTTTAATCCTCTGTCATAAGAGTGGTTAGCAAAGATTTTCTCCCATTCTGTAAGTTCTCTCTTCACATTCTTTATTGCTTCTTTTGCTGTATAGAAGCTTTCTACTTGTTGCTTTCTCATTTATTAATTCTTGGTTTTATTTCCCAAATTTTAAGAGTCCTATTGAGAAAGTCATTGCCTGGGCCTATGGGTTGGAGTGTTGACCTTACGTTTTCTTTTAGGAGTTGAATAGTTTCTGGTCTAATTCCTAGGGCTTTGACCCAGTTTGAGCTGACTTTTGTGCAAGGTGAGAGATAAGGGTCTAGTTTCATTCTTCTACATATGGATATCCTGTTTTCCCCACTCCATTTGTTAAAAAGACTTTTCTCCAATGTATTTTTAGGTGAGAGTGGACATTCTTGTCTTGCTTGAGATTTAAAAATGAATGCTTATCAAGGACCAGATGACTGTATCTATGTGGGTTTGTCTCTGTGTCTTCTATTCTGTACCACTGGTCCATGTGTCTGTTTTTATGCCAGCACCATGCAGTTTTTGTTTCTACCACTCTGTAGTATAATTTGAAGTCAGGTATTACGATGCTTCTAGCATTGGGTTTTTTGCTTAGAATCACTTTGGTTATTTTGGGTCTTTTGTTCTTCCAAATGAATTTTAGGACTATTTTTCCTAGATCTTTGAAGAATATCATTGGCATTTTGATGAGGATTTCATTGAATCAGTTAACATTTGATTTTGATAATATAGCCATTTTAACAATACTCATGGGCTGGGGATGTGGCTCAAGCGGTAGCGCGCTCGCCTGGCATGCGTGCAGCCTGGGTTCGATCCTCAGCACCACATACAAACAAAGATGTGTGTCCGCCGATAACTAAAAAATAAATATTCTCTCTCTCTCTCTTAAAAAAAATAAATACAAAGAATTTATGTTACTTTAAAAAAAAAAAAACAATACTCATGAACATGGGTTGTCTTTCCATCTTCTTGTGTCTTCTTTGATTTCTTTTTCAGTGTCTGTAGTTTTTTGTAGAGATTTTTCACTTAATGGATTAGATTTATTTCCAGGTTTTTTTTTTTACTTCTTCTTCTTTTGAGACTATCTATTGTGAATGGGATTGTTTTCTTGATTTTTTTCTCAGTAGATTCATTGTTGACATATAGGAAAGCTATTGCTTTTAGTATGTTGATTTGGTAATTTGCTATTTTGCCAATTTTTTTATTAGCTCTAGCAGTGTTCTGATGGGACTTTTTGGATCTTCTAAATATAGGATCATATCATCTATAACAGTGATAATTTGACTCCTTTCTTTCCTATTGTATCCCTTTTATTTTTCTTCTCTTGCCTAATTGCTCTAGCTAGAATTTCTAGTACTATATTGAATAGGAGTGGAGAGAGTGGACATTCTTGTCTTGCTTGAGATTTTAAAATGAATGCTTTCAGTTCTTCCCCATTCACTATGATGTTGGCTTTGGGTTGATCATATATAACTTTTACAAATGAGGTAAGCTCCTTCTATCTCTAGTTTCTTCAGTGTTCTATCATGAATGAGTATTAAATTTTGTCAAGGCTTTCTACACATCTATTGAGTGACTAAACATCTTTATTCTTAATTCTATTTGTGTGGTAAATTACATTTTATTGATTTGAATATGTTAAACCATCCATGAAACTCTGGAATAAAACTAATTTGGTCATGATGCACAATATAACAAATTAATATGCTGTTGAATACACTTTACTAATATTATACTAAGGAATTTTGCATCTAAGTTCATCAATGATATTGGTCTGTACTTTTCTTTCCTTAATGTGTCTTTTTCTGGTTTTGGTATAAAGGTGATACTGGTTTCATAGAATAAATTTGGAAGTGTTCCATCCCTTTTTATGTCATAGAATAATTTGGGGAGTATTAGTATTAGTTCTTCTTCTGTTATAAAATATATTTTTTAGTTGAAGATGGACACAATACCTTTATTTTATTTATTTTTATGTGGTGCTGAGGACCAAACCCAGTGCCTCACACATGCTAGGCAAGCACTCTGCCAGTGAACCACAAGCCCAGCCCCAGTATTAGTTCTTTAAAGGTCTGATATAATTGAGCTTAGAATCCATCTGGTCCTGGGTTTTTCATTGTTGGAAGGCTTTTTGTTGCTGCTTATATCTCATTGCTAGTTATTGGTCTGTTTAAGTTTTCTATGTCCTCTTGATTCAATTTTGGCAGATTGCACATGTCTAGAAATGTATCAGTTTCTTGTAGGTTTTCCAAATTATTGGAGTATAAGTTTTTAAATGTTTCTTAATAACCCTCTGGATTTCTATGACATCTGGGGTGATTTCTCCTTTTTCATCACTAACTATATTAATTTGGTTCTTTTTTCTTTTGGTTAGTTTGTCCAAGGGTTTATCAATATTGTTTATCTTTTCAAAGAACCAACTCTTCATTTCATTTATCCTTTGTATATTTTTTAATTCTTTATTTCATTGATTTTGGCTCTGATCTATATTATTTCCTTTCTTCTACTGGCATTAAAAATGATTTTTTCTTGTTCTTAAAGGGTCTTCAGATGCATCATTAAGTTGTTCGTTTGTGATTATTTGGGATTCTTATGATTTTCTTACATAGCTATAAACTTTTCCTTTAGAACCACCTTCATAGTGCCCCAAAGGTTCTAGTATGTTATAAAACTACTCTTGTTTGATTCTAAGAATTTTATAATATCTCTCCTGATTTCTTCTATCACCCATTCATCATTCAAAAGCGTATTTTTCAATTTCCATGTTTTTATATTTTCCGTAGGGTTTTTTTTTTTTTTTTGCTGTTGTTTCTAATTTAATTCCATTATGATCAGATAAGATACAAAGAATTAGATGAATTTGTTGTATTTGCTAAGAGTTGTTTTGTTAAAAAAAAAATGTGGTTTGTTTTGGGCTAAGGAGCTGAACAGACACTTCTCAGAAGAAGATATATAAGCGATCAACAAAAATATGAAAAAATGTTCAATATCTCTAGTAATTAGAAAATGCAAATTAAAACTACTCTAAGATTTCATCTTACCCCAATCAGAATGGCAGTTATCAAGAATACAGACAACAATAACTGTTAGTGAGGATGTGAGGGAAAAGGCACAGTCATACATTGCTGGTGGGACTGCAAATTGGTGCAACCACTCTGGAAAGCAGTATGGAGATTCCTTACAAAACTTGGAATGGAACCACCATTTGACCCAGATATCCCTCTCCTTGGTCTATACCCAAGGACTTAAAATCAGCATACTATAGTGACACATCAATGTTTATGGCAGCTGAATTCACAATAGCTAAACTGTGGAAGCAACTTAGATGCCCTTCAACAGATGAATGGATAAAGAAACTGTGGTATATATACACAATGGAATATTACTTCGCATTAAAAGAGAATACATTTATGGCATTTTCAGATAAACGGATGGAGTTGGAGAATATTATGCTAAGTGAAGTAAGTCACTCCCAAAAAACTAAAGGCCAAGTGTTCTCTCTGATAAGTGGATGCTGATCCATAATGGGACGTGAGCTGGGAAAAATGAACTTTGGATTGGGCAAAGGGGAGGGAGGGGTGAGATGGGGGGATGGGGGAAGAAAAGATGGTGAAATGAGATGGGCATCATTACCCTAGATATGACTGCACATATGGTGTGACGCTACATCGTGTACAAAAAGAGAAATAAAAAGTTGTGCTGCTGTGTACAATGAATCAAAATGCATTCTGCTGTCCTATATACCTAATTAAAATAGGTTAATTAATTAATTAAAAATATATATGGCTTATTTTGAAGACAGTTCCTTGAGCAACTGAGGAGAAAATGAATTCAGCTCTTGTCAAATGAAATATTCTATAGATGTCTGTTAAATCCACTTGATTTTTAATATTTTTTAGGTCTGAAGAGTCTTTACTGAGTTTATTTTTGGAGGACCTATCTAATTGGTGAAAGAGGTGTATAGAAATCACCCAGTGATGGGGTCTATCTGGGTCTTTAAGTCAAATAGTGTCTGTTTTATGTAACTAGGTGTACTGACATTTAGGGCATAAATATTTGCTAATCTTATATTTTCTTTCTTTTTTTATTTTTTAGGTGTACATGGACACAACACAATGCCTTTATTTTTATGTGGTGCTGAGGATCGAACCCAGGTCCCACCCGTGCAAGGTGAGCATCTACCACTGAGCCACAATCCCATCCCCTAATATTATATTTTCCCTTTACCATTATGAACTAACCTCTTCATTTCTTCTGATTAATTTTGGCTTGAAGTCTGCTTTGTAGAATTTGAGATTAGTTACTCCTGCTTGTTTTAGAGATCTATTTGCTTGGTATATAATTTTCCATCCTTTCACTTTCAGCAGTGGCCGTCTATGCCTATGAGGTGAGTCTCTTGTCAAAATATACAGTTGAGTCTGTTCCCCCACCTCCATATTTTATTGATATATTATAGATGTACATAATGATGGGATCTATTGTTATTTATGCATACATGCACACAATATAATATTGTTTGGCCAATATCACTTCCCAGCACTTCCCCCCTCCTTTGCCACCTCTCACCCCCTGTCCCATTCCTCTACTGATCTCCCTTTGATATTCATGAGCTCCCTGCCAACTCTTGTTTTTTAATCCATTCTGCCAGCCTTTATCTTTTAATTGGAGGTCAATAACACTTACTTTCAATGTTATCATAGAGAGATATTTATTGATTCTTGCCAGTTTAATTTATTTCTAATGTTTAATTTGGTTCTCATTTGTTTAGCTACTTTTCAAATACAATTTGTTCATTTTCAAGTTCTGGGATTTGTTTTTCTTATCTTCTGTGTGTGATTTTTATTCAAGTATTTTCTGTAGTGCCAACGTAGTCATCATGAATGTATTTAGTTTCTGCTTTTTTTTTTTTCTTCCTAGATTCCAAAGTATATCTTTGCTAGATATAGAAAGTTTTGTTGGCAGTTATTTTCTTATTCCAAGCCCTCCAGGATTTTAGAGTTTCTGCTGAGAAATCAGAGGTAATTCTGATTCAGTTGACTCCCATGTGACCTTAACTTTTTTCTCTTGAGGATTTTAAAATTCTATCCTTGTTCTTTCTATATGTTAGTTATTTTAATTATAATATGTTACAGAGAGGTTCTTTTTCTTGATCTTGTCTATTTAGGATTCTGAATGCTTCCTCTATCTGGATATCCATCTAATTCTCAAGGTATGGAAAAATTTAATTTCTCTGAAATGGTTATCTATGTCATTAGCCTGCATCTCACTGGACCCTCTTTTAGTCCAGTGATCCTTAAGCATGGTCTCTTAATGTTGTCCCAGAGCTGTTGTATATTCTGGTCATGGTTACTTATTTTCTTTTCTTTAATGCTGTCTGAATGTTCAAGGCTGACCACTCTGCCTTCTAGATCTGAGATTCCCTCTTCAGCATGGTCTACACTATTAGAGAGACTTTCAACTAAACATTTTATGTAATTTATTGTATCTTTCATTTCCAAGATTTCTATTTGGCTCTTTTTTTAATATTTCTATCTCCTTATTGAATTCTCATTGTGGTCCTGTACTGACTTCTTTAATTCATTCAGTTGTTTGTGGGTATGTGTGTTCTCTTGGAATTCATTGATCATTTTATAATATCATTCTTTTGAATTCTTTATCTTGTGTTCCATTCACTGCAATATCTTTGAAGTACGTTACTAGTGAATTATGAACTTTATGAGACATATGTTATCTTGTTTGTCTTCTCATATTTTTTGTATTTCTGTGTTGAGGTTTATATATCTGTTGAGACAGATTTCTCTCCCACTCTCATAAGTAGGCTATTGTAGGCCTTCTCTTGCCAAAGTGTAATGGGATATCAGATTGTTGTAAATTTTTCAATATATTTCCAAGTGGTTTTTGTAGTATAGTTTCCCTTCTAGTTCTTTGGTAATGATTGGTGTATTAGTGTATTTTGTAATGTGGATTGTGTCAGAGCTTGAGGATTCCACTTTCCTTGTAGGTCTCAAAAGAGTGAGGTCCTTCTTTTAGATCTGTCTGGCAATTGTGTTGTGTACAGCCAGGTATGTGAATTTCTGTTTTGGTCAGTTTGTGTTGTTGTGACCAAAAGACCTGGAAATAACAATTTAGAGGACAAAAAGTTTATTGAGGGCTCACAGTTTCAGAGGTCTCAGTCCATAGATGGCCAACTCCATTGCTCTGGGTCTAAGATAAGGCAGCGCATCATGAGCAAAGGGCCCAGTGGAGGAAAGATGCTCAGTTCATAGCAGGGATAGGAAGTAGAGAGGGAGAAGGGGCTGCAGGAAGAACAATGCTTCCAAGGCATGCCCTCAGTGACCCACCTCCTACAGCCACACTCATTTGCCCACAGTTAGCACACATTCAAACTAGGATGGAATGATTAGATTACAGTTCTCATAAACTAATAATTATACCTCTGAATATTCTTGCTTTAATAGGAGTTTTGGGGGGGTCATCTCATATTCAAACTGTAACAGTGGAGTACACCATCTGTAACTGCTATTCTTCACTTAGCAAGTCTGTATATTCTAAGGAAGTATAGTAGTGATTTAGATTGAGACCTAGTAGGTGTGTTGTCCACAACCTTTATGTTAATCTATTTTTACTGTAGGAGTGGATAGCCATAAATGGAATGTGAGGGACCCTTAGCCATTCCTAGTTGGGACCTGATCATTAGTTTGGGGGTTTTGTCCCTTCTATTCTTTGTATTAAAGTATCACTGAAGTTAGAGCATAGTTAGTTTGTGTGTGGAACAAGGTGGGTTATCGCTTGGCTAGATGTAGCTCAGCAGCAGAGTCTCTACCCTGTGAACTCAAGTGTCACAGTAGATTCCTAGCAGCTCATAGAAAAAAGGAAAATAAGCAATAGTAACAACAGAAAAAAAACAATATATAGCATTAAAATAAACACCCAGTGCCTACTAACATTGGTTACCACAAAAACAGGAATGGTGGGAGGAGGAATTGCCAAAAACAAAAACAAGTAGCCAAGAACTATATCTGACATTAAAGTAAACAGCAGATGTCAACTACACTATCCACAGTACTAATTACTGCAAAAATATGAATGGTGAGGGCAGGAGTTACATAAACCAAATAGTTTTAAAAGATGGTAAAAGTATGGTTAAAGAAAAAATAAAATGTGATAGGTAAAAGAAAGTTTAGAAGGCTCAAAATGTGAATAGAGAGAAAGAAGAAAAGATAAAGCAAATGATGGCTATAAAGAAGAAGGAGGGCTGGAGTTGTGGCTCAGCAGTAGAGCACTCGCCTAGCACATGCGAGGCCCTGGGTTCGATCCTCAGCACCACATAAAAACAAATAAACAAAATAAAGGTGTTTTGTACAACTAAAAAATAAATATTTTTTTAAAAAAAGAAGGAGACAGAGCATTAATCTTCGGGATATATAAAGAACTCAAAAAACTTTACTCCCCCCCAAAAATAACCCAATCAATAAATGGGCAAAGGAACTCAACAGGCACTTCACAGAAGAAGAAATATAAATGGTCAAAAAATATATGAAAAAATCTTCAACATATCCAGCAGTTAGAGAAATGTAAATTAAAACTACATTGAGATTCCATCTCACTCCAGAGGGCAATTAAAAAGAATACAAGTAACAATGAATGCTGGTGAGGATATGGGGGGAAAAAGTAGCCTCATACATTGCTGGTGGGACTATAAATTGATGCAACCACTCTGGAAAGCAGTATGGCAATTCCTCAGAAAACTTGGAATGGATCCATCATTTGATCCAGTTATCCCACTCCTCAGTTTACACCCAAAGGACTTAAATCAGCAGAATACAGTGACACAGCCACATCAGTGTTTATGGCAGCTCAATTCACAATAGCCACGCTATAGAACCAACTTAGGTCCTTTTTAACACATGAATGGATATGTGGTACATATACACAATGGAATATTACTCAGCCATAAAGAAAAATGAAATTGTGGCATTTTCCGGTAAATGGATGGAATGGGAGAATAGCATGCTAAATAAAACAAGCCAATCCCTAAAACCCAAAAGTTGAATGTTATCTCTGATAAGCAGATGCTATCATAATGGGGAAAGGGAAGAATAGAACTTTATTGGATTAGAAAAAGGGGAATTAAGGGAAGGGAGAGAAGATGGGGATAGGAAAGACAGTAGAATTAATTCAATAAAACTTCCTAATGTTCACATATGAATACATAACCAGTGTAACTCCACATCATATACAACCACAAGAATGGACTCTACAGCTGGGGTTGTGGCTCAGTGGTAGAGTGCTTGACTGGCACAGGTGAGACACTGTGTTCAATCCTCAGCACCACATAAAAATAAATAAATAAAATAAAAAGGTATTGGGCTGGGGATGTGGCTCAAGCGATAGCATGCTCGCCTGGCATGCGTGCGGCCCGGGTTCGACCCTCAGCACCACATACAAACAAAGATGTTGTGTCCGTCGAAAACTAAAAAAATAAATATTAAAAATATTCTCTCTCTCTCTAAAAAAAAAAAAATGTTGGGATCTAGTTAGAATAAATTATACTCCATATATATATAATATGTCAAAATACACTCTATTTTCATGTATATCTAAAAAAGATTAAAAAAAAGAAGGAGGAGAAAAAAGAAACTAAGGGAGAGAAAAAGAGAATGAGAGAATTTATTAGAGGGAGAAGAAAAAAGATAAAGAGAAACAAACAAATATCCAAAAAAAAAAAAAACCATAAAAAATAAACAAAAAAAAATCTAACCCTCAAAAGACAAGACAGAAAAATAACAATCATTAAAAACTGCTAAAAATTTTGGAGAAAAGTAACAAATATATTCATGTGTGTGCATATATATGTATGTGTGTGTGTGTGTGTGTGTATGTCCATCCACAAATGAACCAATCAGCACAGCAAGAAAACCAGAAAAAAAAAAAGAGGAAAAAAGATTCTTTTTGAACAATGTTAGAATTGTCTCCACTGAGGTTGTTGAAAGTGTTGAGAAGGATGATTGCAGCCTATGCCCAACTGTCCTTCTTTTCGTTGTTTCCTGGGCTATGTGGGGTTGTTAACCCCTTCCTCTTCTTGTGTTGCTTGCCAAGTTACCAGCTGAAGTGGCCTACAACTGAAGCTGGATGGAAGAGGTCTCAGCTCCCTTCTCACCAGTATAACACAGGTTAGAATGGGCAGTACTGTCAATTGGAGGTTCCTCAGGACAGATCGGACGGATGCACTCCCAGGGTAGGGCTTCTGCAGAGTTCTATGAGGGAAGTTCCAGTGACTGGGACTTATGTTTCATCAGGCCTAAAGGATCTGTCTGGTGGTATCTGCTCTGGAGAGATTAGATCAACACACCCATAGGGCCTGGCAGATGCTGATCTCTGTGAGGAATCTGGATCTCAGGAGCCTCCTAAGAATTCACTCACAGGGCAGGGAAGCCAACCCTCCTCAGGTCTCTCCCACTCTGCCATTCACAAGCATGGCCTTCCTAGGCTTAGCCCCGAGTGTATTCATACCCACCTCTTCCATTTTGCAACCCTCTTCAATTGGTCACATGAACCTACAAACTCAGAGGGAAAGCAAGATGTACACCCCTACATATCTCTGACCTAAATGCCCCTAGGTACAATTTTCTCTGTACCTGTTGAACTCGTTCTGCTAGGTGCACCCTTGGCCACATGGTAGGTGCTTGTCAGAATAGTGTGGCAATATCTGCTGTAACCTCCTGACTCCTGCAGCAGCAAGGTGCCTGGTCTCCTCCTCAAGATGGATCCCGCCTCAGCTCTCCACTTGCCAATTATCAAACACCTGTTCCCTGTGCAGCCTCTGGATCAGATAAGTTCAGGCAGCTTTCTGATCCACAGGTTTCTGATCCAAGCCAAATTGGTCTGTTGTGCTTCTCTCTGTTTGTATTATCCCTCCCCTATGCAACGAACCAGCACTGATGCCATACCAGCTTGGCTCCAATGTACTCTTTATTATCCTTTGTTCAATGCACCTGAATTTCTGAGTCTCTGAAAAACTCTGTCCAATATTGAATTTCAGTGAATTTCCTCTTTCACCCCCCTCATTAAAAAGCAGTACTCCTCTGCTTGAATCCTGAGCCACAGAAAAAATGGAAATGTAGGCTTCCCCTAATCCACCATCCTGAATCCCCCAGATTGGATGTTTTGATAAGGCTACCCAGTCAGTTTATCTACTAGAAATAGGTGTATGATAGAGATAGGCAAAGGCATATTCAGAGAGTGTATCCATTAATATGCCTGTGGTTATACCTGTCAGACAACACACCATGATAACATTCCCTTATTCCATTGGGCAATTCCAGGATTGGTGGTTGCAGTAACATGATGATGTCAGGTCTCTGGAATGGCATTTATAAGACTTCTGGCGTTCTCCTCATAGTTGCAAGAAGACTACCACAGTTCCAAGCATCATATTCTCACATATCAATTGTTCAAGAGCAACAGGCTTTGTTATCTGAAGTTGCCAAGAAGGATTTCCATTCTCACAAACTACAAAACATCTAGGAATAAGAATATTTTATGAGAAATTTGCATGGCATAATTCTTAAATGTAAATGCAAGTTAAAGATATACAGAGATTTGCATAAATGCAGAAACATGTTTTTAGATTTTAAAAGAAGTATAGTAAGGGTATCAATTTATCACTGCTACAGCTTGAATATTTGTGTACCATTCAAAATTAATGTTGAAACAATCCCCAGTGCAACAGTACTAATAGATGGGGCCTGTAGGAGGTGAATAGGTCAAGGTCTACCCTCATGAGTGGGATGAGCATCCTTGTAAAATGATTTCAGGGAGAGAACGATCCCTTTGCCATTTTTCTTTCTGCTATCCCTCCTCCAGAGAATGAAGCAAGAAGGTACTATTTTTCGAAGCAAAGAACAGCCCTCACCAAATACAGAAATTGCCAGTCCCTTGATCTTGGACTTCCCAATCTCCAGAACTATGAGAAATAAATTTCAATAATTTATAAACTAGCCAGTCTATGGCATTTTGTTATAGCAGCAGAAATGGGCTAATATAATCACAGATAAATCTACAGGTTTTAAAAAATACTTCCATTTTTTTTCTTCATTTCATGGAATTTTTGAAGGATGATGACAAAATTCAAACTTGTATTTAGAAAAATGATTTAAAATGTCAAAGAAATTATTTATTTATTTGTTTGTTTGTTTGTTTTTGCAGTGCTAGGGATTGAACCCAGAGCCTCTAGCATGTTAAGCATGCACTCTACCACAAGCTACACATTCAGCCCTCAGAAACTTTTTAATATATGGTAGTCCTACTGAAAACTATTAGCTTTTGTTGTTGTAAATCTTTTCTGAAGTTTTGGAATTCCTTAAGTTTTACTAAAATTTTTCATACAGATAAATTAAAGTGAAATGAAAACCAATTTGAGATTACTGTTGTTGTTCAATAGAAAAAAATTAGCATCATCCAACTTTTGGAAAATGATTGGATCTCTCCATTTATTGAATAAGCATGTCAGTGCTCACCAAGTGCCGGACACGGTTGTAGATTTGGGGATACATGATGAACATGATGAATGTAAATGCCTGCCCCATCACCATCTACCCAACTACTCTAAGTGTATTTACATGCACCAATGGATGTGCTCCAATGGCAGCTTTGTTTGATTTGTTCTTCCCTCTGCTGTATTTCTCTGAACTGCCTTATAGCTTTATGATAGTCATCAGGTGTGTTCTCCAGGAAGCAGATGTCAAAATGAAGAGGGGGTAGGAGAGGGAGATCAGGGAGTTGTTAGTCAAAGGTTCAAAATTTCAGAGAGGAGGAAGAAGTTCAAACTGTATATTATATACCAAGGTGACTGAAGTAAGAATATATTTTGTACTTGAAAATTGCCAGATTGTAAATGTTCTAACCACAAAAAAAAAAAAAAAACTCGTAAATATGCAAGTTAATACATACGTTAACTAGCTTGATTTAGCTATTCCATGATGCTACATATGCCAAAACATCATGTTGCATGCTATAAATATATATAATTTTTGTCAATCAAATAAAAAATTTAAAAAAAAAAAGATAAAGGTGCCAGAGATTGGTTGAAGGTAATGTCTATGAAAAAGTAAGGGGAGAGGGAGAAGGATGAGGCAGGGCAAAATGTCTTCAGTCTACAACATCTGTGTGACAGGGAAAAAGAAGGGGAAGGAAGAGAGCCTGGATTGGAAGAGCTCCAGGGTGCAGCACAGCTCTGGGTTGTTTCACTGAATCCAACAGGGTGTTCCCACATGCAGA
Organism: Marmota flaviventris; assembly: GCF_047511675.1. Taxonomy (NCBI): domain Eukaryota; kingdom Metazoa; phylum Chordata; class Mammalia; order Rodentia; family Sciuridae; genus Marmota; species Marmota flaviventris. Next base: position 37,805,681 of record NC_092508.1, on the reverse strand, counting down.
CTGCTCACAGAAAAGCCCTGTCTTGGGCAGAAATGGCCAGGATCTAGAACTCCTCCCATGCTCATCCCAGACTGAGGGCTGCCTGGGAAGAAAGTGGTCTGGCTTCAACCCTGCGGCAGGTCCCCAAGATGAGGCAGCTCCAAGCAGCCAGCACAGAATGCTCCTCAAAGCTAAAAGGCGTGGGGCTTCTGTAAGTGAGGTCTGAAATCTACACTCCATCACAGCAACTATGTAAGATGCCAATTGTTAAAAGTCAATGCTTGGGCTGGGGATGTGGCTCAAACAGTAATGCGCTCACCTGGCATGCATGGGGCGCTGGGTTCGATCCTCAGCACCACATAAAATAAAATACAGATGTTGTGTCCACCGAAAACTGAAAAATAAATATTTAAAAATTCTCTCTCTCTCTCTCTCAAAAAAAAAAAAAAAAGTGAATGCTTTTCAGTATGGAGAATTCTTGGAAAATTGGGAATGGAACCACCATTTGACCCAGCTATCCCTCTCCTTGGTCTATACCCAAAGGACTTAAAAAAAGCATACTACAGGGACACAGCCACATCAATGTTTATAGCATCACAATTCACAATAGCTAAACTGTGGGACCAACCTAGATGCCCTTCAATAGATGAATGGATAATATAAACATATATATTGTGGCATATATACACAATGGAATATTACTCAGCAATAAAAGAGAATAAAATCATTGCTTTTCCAGGTAAATGGATGGAGTTAGAAAAGATAATGCTAAGTAAAGTTAGCCAATCCTAAAAAACCAAATGCTGAATGTTTTCTCTGATATAAGGAGGCTGATTCATAGTGGGGTAGGGAGAGGGAATATGGGAGGAATAGACAAACTTTAGATAGGGCAGAGGGTAGGAGGGAAAAGGAGGGGGCATGGGGTTAGAAATGATGGTGGAATATGATGGACATTATTTTCCAAAGTACATGTATGAAGACACAAATTGGTGTGAATATACTTTGTATACAACCAGAAATGTTAAAAAATGTGCTCTATATGTGAAATAAGAATTGTAATGCACTCTGTTGTCATATATAAATTTTAAAAAAAGAAAGAAAGAAGTAAAAGAAGGAGGAGGAGAAGAAGAAGAAGAAACTTCACTCATAAAAGAAAATATAAAATAAATAGAATTAAAACATTTTCAACTTCAACAGTAATCAAAAATAAGTAATTTAACAAATACTTTTAAGCATTTTTTTAACATAAGAAATTAGCAAAGGTTTAAGCTTGATACTTGTAAGATTGAGATGAAATGTTACTCTAATACATTTCTGGAGATAGCATAAATTGGAGATAATTTTGGACCTATTATTTTCTCTTAAAAGAATGTATCCTGAGAATAGTGTAATTTAAAGTGTTTTCTTTAGAATGTCTTTTTGTACCTTGCAATAGAAGGGCCTCTTTAACAAAAAAACAAACAAACAAAAAGCTATAAAGAATAACAATTTATAGATAAGTGAAGCATTGTGAAAAGAAAAAGAAAAAAATGTATACCTGTGTCAAATGTAATAATAGAACAATAATAATAAATACTTATAATAAAAATCAATATTTTGTTAGGCAAAAAACAAACACAAGCCTATATATATATTCATCCTGAGGAGATCATTTATTTTTAGAAAAAAGTTCGAGGCACCAAGATGTCATTATATTTCAGTACTCTTGATTAAGAGAAACTCAACTCAAATGGATTAAGCTATAAGAGGGAAATTATATGTTCATATGAAAAACCATGGAAAGCTGAATTTAGAGCAGATCACAGGGTTGAATGGGTGCAAGAATTCCACAGGACTGACTCAGTCTTTCTATTCTTTCTTAATCTCTCTCCTACACACACACACACACACACACACACACACAACTCCTCATTCCTCATTATCTAAGATGTATCAGATTCATTCTATTCTCTCAGTCCCAGAAAAAAAAAAAGGTGTACAGTAACTATTAGATACTGAAATATTGTCTTTTCAGGCAGTAATGAGAATTTAAAAGGAGTTCACATGTAGTCTCTCCACATGTTGGAGAACAAGGTAGTCACAGCTCATGGGTCGAATCCTTACAGTTTGTATTCCAAAAGGAACAGGACTGCCTTACTTAGCCTGGGTAACCCATCACTGGATCTTTCAAACCAAAGTTAGGTCAGAAAAGATAAAGAAGGACATTTCATACTGCTTAAGGGAACCATACATCAAAAAGACATAACAATCATAAATATCTATGCCCCAAACAGTGGAGCATCTACGTATATCATATATCAAACAAACCCTCCTCAATTTCAAGAAGTAAATAGATCACAACATAATAATACTGAGTGACTTTAACACACCTCTCTCAACATTGATAGATCTTCCAAACAAAAACTAATCAAAGAAACTATAGAACTCAATAATACAATCAATAATTTAGACTTAACAAACATAGATAGAGTATTGCATCCATCATCAAATGAGTACACCTTCTTCTCAGCATTACATGGATAATTCTCTAAAATAAACTATATATTATGCCAGAAAGCAACTCTCAGCAAATACAAAAAAAAAAATAGAGATACTACCCTCTATTTTATCAGATCATAATGGAATGAAACTAGAAATCAATGATAAAATAAAAAATAGAAGCTGCACCAACACCTGGAGACTGAATAATATGATATTGAATGAACAATGGATAGCAGAAGACATTAGGGAGGAGATAAAAAAATTCTTACAGGTAAATGGGAACACTGACACAACATATCAAAATCTCTGGGGCGCTATGAAGACAGTGCTAAGAGGAAGGTTCATGCATTGAGCTCATTCATTAAAAGAATAAAAAGCAAAAAAAAAAAAAAGACCTAACATTATATCTCAAGCCCTAGAAAAAGAAAAATCAACACCAGAAATAATTAAAATCAAAGCTGAAATCAATGAAATTGAAAAAAAATTTGACCAAACAAAAAGTTAGTTCTTTGAAAAAATAAATAAAATTGATAGACACTTAGCTACGCTAACAAAGAGAAGGAGAGAGAAAAACTCAAAGTACTAAAATTTATTATGAAAAAGGAAATATCATGATGGACACTACTGAAATACAGAAGATGATTAGAAACTATTTTGAAAATCATACTCCAATAAAATAGAAAATCTTGATGACACCAACAAATTTCTAGAAACATATGATGTACCTTAACTGAGTCAGGAGGACATACACAATTTAAAAAGATCAATTTCAAACAAGGAAATAGAAGATGCCATCAAAAGCCTACCAACCAAGAGAAGCCCAGACCCAGATGGATTCTCAGCTAATGACTTTCAAAGAAGAATGAATACCAATACTCCTCAAATTATTCCATGAAATGGAAAAGGAGGGAACCCTTCCAAACTCATTTTATGAGGCTAGCATCACCCTGATACCAGACAAAGACACATCAAGGAAAGAAACTTCAGACCAATATCCCTGATGAACATAGATGCAAAAATTCTCAATAGAATCCTGGCCAATCATATACAAAAACATATTTAAAAGATAGTGCACCCAGATCAAGTGGGGTTCATCCCAGGGATGCAAGTTTGGTTCAACATACAGAAATCAATAAATGTAATTCATCACATCAATAGACTTAAAGACAAGAATCATATGATTATCTCAATAGATGGTAAAAAAGCATTCAATAAAATACATCACCTCTTCATGTCCAAAACACTAGAAAAACTAGGAATAGTAGGATCATATCTCAACATTGTAAAAGCTATCTATGCTAAGCCCAAGGCCAACATCAATCTAAATGGAGAAAAATTGGAAGCATTCCCTCTAAAAACTGCAACAAGACAGGGATGCCCTCTTTCACCACTTCTATTCAACATAGTTCTTGAAATTCTATCCAGAGCAATCAAATAGACAAAAGAAAGTGAGGGGATACACATAGGAAAAGAAGAACTCAAACTATCACTATTTGCCCACAACACGATTCTATATTAAGAAGATCCAAAAAATTCCATCAGAAAACTTCTAGAACTAATAAATGAATTCAGCAAAGTAGCAGGATATAAATCAATACCCATAAGTCAAATGCATTTCTATACATAAGTGATTAATCCACTGAAAGAGAAATTAGGTAAACTACTCCATTCAAAATAGCCTCAAAAAATATAAAATATGTGGGAATCAATCTAACAAAAGAGGTGAAAGACTTCTACAATAAAAACTATAGAACTATAAAGGAGGAAATTGAAGAAGACCTTAGAAGATGGAAAGATCTCCCATGCTCTTGGATAGGTAGAGTCAATATTGTCAAAATGGCCATACTAACAAAACTGTTACATAGGTTTAATGCAATTCCTATTAAAATCCCAATGATATACTTCATAGACCTAGAAAAAGCAATCATGAAATTCATTTGGAAAAATAAGAGATCCAGAATAGCCAAAGCAATCCTTAGCAAGAAAAGTGAAGCAGGGGGCATCACAATACCAGACCTTAAACTATATTATAGAGCAATAGTAATAGAAAAAGCATGGTATTGGCACCAAAATAGACTGGTAGACCAATGGTACAGAATAGAAGACACAGAGACCAACCCACATAAATACAGTCATCTCATACTAGACAAAGTTGCCAAAAATATACATAGGAGAAAGGATAGCCTCTTCAACAAATGGTGCTAGGAAAACTGGAAACCCATATGTAGCAAAATGAAATTAAACCTCTATCTCTCACCATGCACAAAACTCAACTCAAAGTGGATCAAGGACCTAGGAATTCGACCAGAGACCCTGCACCTAATAGAAAAAAAAGAAGGCCCAAATCTTCATTATGTTGGATTAGGCCATGACTTCCTTAACAAGACTCCTAAAGCACAAGAAATAAAATCAAGAATCAATATATGGAATGGATTCAAACTAAAAATCTTTTCAGCAAAAGAAACAATCATTGAGGTGAAGAGAGAGAATACAGTTATGAGAGCAAATTTTTACCACATGCACATCAGACAGAGCACTAATCTCCAGGATATATAAAGAAATCAAAATCTTAATACCATAAAAATAAACAACCCAGTCAATAAATGGGCTAAGGAACTGAACAGACACTTCTCAAAAAAAGATATACAAGCAATCAACAAATACATAAAAAAAATGTTCAAACATCTTTAGTAATTAGAGAAATGCAAATCAAAACTACTCTTAGATTTCACCTCACCCCAGTCAGAATGACAGTTATCAAGAATACGAGCAATAATAAATGTTGGAGAGGATGTGGGGAAAAAGGTACACTTATACATTGCGGGTAAGACTGCAAATTGGTACAACCACTTTGGAAAGCAGTGTGGAGATTCCTAGGAAAACTTGGAATGGAACCACCATTTGACCCAGCTATCCCACCCCTTGGTCTATACCCAAAAGACCTAAAATCAGCATACCATTGTGACACAGCCACATCAATGTTTATAGCAGCTGAATTCACAGTAGCTAAAGTGTGGAAGCAATCTAGAAGCCCTTCAATAGATGAATGGATGGATAAAGAAACTGTGGTATATATACACATGGAATATTACTCAGCATTAAAATAGTATAAAATTATGGCATTTGCAGGTAAACAGATGGAGTTGGAGAATATTATGCTAAGTGAAGTAAGTCAATCCCAAAAAACTAAAGGCTGAATGTTTTTACTGATTAGTGGATGCTGATCTATGATTGGGGGTGGCGGAGTGGGGAGCATGAGAAGAAGGGAGGAAATTTGGAATGGGCAAATGGGGGTTGGGTGGGGAGGGTTTCCTACAGAGGTAGGAAAGATGGTGGAATGAGATGGACATTATTACCCTAGGTACATATATGATTGCTCAAATGGTGCATCTCTACATCATGTACAACCAGGGAACTGAAATGTTGCATTCAATTTGTGTACAATGAATTGAAATGCATTCTACTGTCATGTATAACTAAATAGAACAAACAAATAAAAAATAATAGTAGATTAAAAAAGAAGAAGAAGAAGAGGAAATCCTAACTCTCAAAGTGATGCTGTTTAGAAGGGAAGCCCCTACAAAGTGATTACATCAGAAGGAGAGGGAACCCGCAAGAATGGAATTAGCACCCTTATAAAAGAGACCCCAAAGTCAGATATTGTGTGTGGCACACACCTGTAATACTGTGGCTTGGGAGGCTGAGGCAAGAGGATCATGAGTTCAAAGACAGCCTCAGCAACTTAGCGAGGCTCCAAACAACTTAGCAAGACCCTGTCTCAAAATAAAATATTAAGGGGCTGGGGATGTGGCTCAAGCGGTAGCGCGCTTGCCTGGCATGCGTGTGGCCCGGGTTCGATCCTCAGCACCACATACAAAGATGTTGTGTCTGCTGAAAACTAAAAAATAAATAAATATTAAAATTCTCTCTCTCTCTCTCTCTCTCTCTCTCTCTCTCTCTCTCTCTCTCTCTCTTTAAAAAAATTAAAATAAAATATTAAAAAAGGGGCTATAGCTCAGAGGTTAAGTGCCCCCTGGGTTCAATCCCCAGTACCAATAAATACATATATACATATATACATAAAAAGAGACCCCAGAGAGCCACCTAGCTTTCTTTCCAACAAGTGAAGATTTAACAAGAAGACTGCAGCCCACAACCCAGAAGACAGACCTCAAACATCCTAGAACCCTCCTCTCAGACTTTCAGCCTCCAAAACTCTAAGAAATAAATATCTATTGTTTATAGCTAACCGGCTATGGAACTTTGTTTCAGCAAATCAAACTGACTAAGAAAACATCACTTCTACAAAGGGTCTACTACACAGAAAGCCAAGAGATACAGTAATGCAGTTAAAGAAAGAAACACATTGTACACTTTTAGGCATGAACTTCAGAACCAGTCCATGCTACTTGGGTATGCTGTGAAAGAACAATTCAATAAACCCTATAATTATCTTGTGAATAGCACAATTATATTGTATTATGTGTTGTATGTGTTAATGTGTTAATTGCTCATTACAGGCTGGCCTGGAACTTGAGATCCTCCTGCCTCAGCCTCCCAAGTAGCTGAGATTACAAGCATGTGCCACCATACCCAACTCATTTTTTTTAATAAGCAGGGTTAACTAAGATCTTTCAAGTTCTGAGCCATTCTGATCTGTATTCCAACATTATATCTCTAGAGATGAACTTTGTAGGTCTCTACACTGCTCAGTTATGTGTTAATTAATTAACAAATGAAAGAAAATTATACTAAAGTTAGCCAAGTACCTACTCTTTGTAAGATACTGAGAAAAACTGAAGAAATAAAAGACAAACCCAGAATTGGGTGAAGTGTTGTCCAAAGGAAGAGAATTCAAGCAATGACATTACAATGAGTTTAGAGAAGTGGACAGAAAAATAAGGAAATACGCCCACACAGTAAATTTTTTAAAGTTTTTCCAGATAAGGGGACTTTTATTCATTCAGAGTAACAGCTTTGAGTTATTAAGGGATTTTTTTTCACACATAAATATTGCAATGCGTGCCAAGGGATGTGGTGTAAAGATGGATTATAAAACAGTTAAATTAGAGAGAATCAGCAGAGCCAAGATTGGGCTCTTTTCAGAGACTAAAATAAAATAGACAAAAACTCTTACAAATTGGTAAGGAAATAAAAAAGAGAGAGCATAAACAAACAATACTAGGAGTAAAGAGAGAACATTGCTATGGATACAGCAAAGATTTTTAAGAATAAGAGAATACTAAGAACAAATTTTTGGCATTAAATCTGATAGATTGCAATAGATTGAATATTTGTGTCCCCACACATTTCACAGATTGAAATTGAATCCTCAACTTGATGGTGTGATTAGATCCTGAGGATGGAGCCCTCACAGAAGGCATTAGTGCCCTCATTAACCAGACACCCAGCTCCCTGGCCCCTTCCTTTGTGTGAAGACACAGTGGAAGATAGTCGATAGTCGTCTGTGAACCAGAAAGTAGGCCTTTACCACACATAGGGCTTGCCAGCACCTCAATCCCCAGCCCCCAGACTGTAAAAAATAAATTTCTGTTGTTTATAAGCCACACAGTCCACAGTACTCTGGTATAGCAGCCCAAATCTATGTCTTAAGACAATAGAAGAAGTGGATAATTGACTAGGGGGGAAAAAAGTCATCAAAACTAATTCAATAAGAAAATAAGTTAGCATGTATATAACTGGAATTAGACTGTCAAAAGACAAAATTACAACAATTTATTTTAAAAACTTAATTGGCTTTATTTTCAATTCTAGAATTGGGCAACACTTCATTCCATAAAATAGACTAAGTGCTCCAATGAGCTGAGCAGAGGTTGTTTATAGACAGTAAAGAGCTGAAGAAAGCAAAAACAAAAAAGTGGAAAAGCAGACGGATCATTTTAAAGTCGCTTTCCTTGTAAGACAGAGACAGAGACAAAAAAGAAAAATAAGTGATGGGTTAACAATCCAGTTCCCTTTTCTGTGTAAGGATTAAGACAGAGGAAACTTCACTATCATACCAATTAAAATTGGCCTGTTAGAGAAATTTGGTTGTTATCTCTCTGATTCTGATTTCTCAGAAACTCAGATAAACAGCTTAGTTTCAGCTGGGTGATATGGACCTTTAGCTTGAGAGACTTCATTTTCATTTTTAACTGGCTTTTAGGCCTAGGCAGGAACTTAGCCCAAAACAATGGCCTCCTCTAATTTTTATTTAAGAAGGCAGAGAAAGTAGACGTAATCCCAAATAATTCAGAGCCAGTTTAGGGCAAATGACAAAAAAGGCATGCAGGGATTCTTTAAGTAGCAAGACAACACTTCTACCCCTGTTTCTCCAATTACCTGTCCATAATGTATAAAGCAAAGACTCCTGTGTTTAGGAATGACTGAGGCAGATTTTTCCCTCACTTGGATGTCTTATTGACCTGCAAGTTTTCCTAAAAATTCTACAATAACATTACCCTTGTGGGCCTCTACTGTAAGAATTTTGTGCGTTCTAACTAGCGTAAACAATTATGCCTGTGGTTTCTAACATTTTTGGTACGCAGGATATTTTTGAATACTTGTAACACATTTGAAAGAAATGACAGTCCTCAGATAATACTAAACAAATTAGTAATACTTACGATTATACTTACTTTTACTGATTATAAAAGTAGCCGCAGATGTGATTGTCACCCTTCAGCACCATGTTTGAGAGATCCCTATTTCTGCTTAACCACACTCTAGCATTTAGTTTTAAGGTCAAGATCTCACATCTCACATCCAACCATCACAAGCCCTTTCTCAGTCCCACCTTACATTTTTCATACACCTCTTACGTCTTATCATAGCAAGCTCCACACCACTGGACATTGTGTTCCACAAGCCTTCAGCCCATTTCTACTGATAGACATCCTATGAATATACTGAATCCCAGGAAGAATTACTGTTACATATGAGTCAGAATCTAACAACAACTTTGCGACCCCCTGTGAGGTTGTAATATGTGTTAGGAAGGAATACAAAAACCAGCACTTCAAACCTGGCCTACACAGATATTACTGCTTATAACAATTTTGATAGACTTACCTAGCTATTTAAATAATATATTTTCAATTTACCTTGTTATTTAGCTCATTTAAATGTAAATGTTAAACTGATAATAGTATATGTAACATGAGGATATGGTATAAATCGTGAAGGTGATAAATGAGTGACTGAAGTTTAGAACACTGGTTTATTTAATTCACTCAATTTCATCAGCAGAAAGCAAGATCCAAAAGGGAAGGGACACCTTTTAAGACTGTGCTGTATTGTAAATGATCTTGTTATGCTCGAATTCGGGACCCCCAAAAGACTACCAGAGACCAAGATGGATGTAAACAGCAAAGAGGTGTTTATTGCGAGCTAGCTCGGTCCTCCGTGCACACACACAGCAACTGGTGACGCTGGCTGAGAGGACCCGAGCCCAGGGTTTGCAGCAGTTTTATACATTCTTTGGAGAAGGCAGGGACCTCACATACATCATAGCATCTCTTAGCAAATCATCACACACCACGGGAAAATCAAATAACAACTCTAAAACATGATTAGCACATTCCCTGGAGGGAATAAGTTGGGTAGGGGTGATTGGTTTCTACAAGAGGGGGATTCGTTTGAACTGATTGGTTTAAGCCAAGAGGGGGTGTACATGCTGAACTACATGGTTTCCCAACAAGTTATCAACCACCGTAAACTACTGGGAGGGTCTTCTGGCATCCCAGGTATTTCCCTATCTCATGCTGATTGGTGGCTGCTAGGGGGTTGCTATGGATCCCCACCTAGCCTGACTGAGTCAGGGACACCTGGCGCAGCAGATCTCTCCTGTTATTTGTAAATAAACAACTTAGCAGGGTGGGAATGTGCCTAGGAGTGCTCTGTGGGTCTTTCCAAGGACAAAGGTGATGTCCCCTCCTTGGACAGGCTTTGCTCTGAGGTAAGAGGCTGGTTTTTCAATCTCATGTAATGTCACCTATATTCTAAGCTCGGAAAGGGAAACGTGGTTAAATCCTGTCTTCATTTGTTTTCTCCTTTTTTAATATTTATTTTTTAGTTGTAAGATTTTATTTATTTATTTATATGTGGTGCTGAGGATCAAACCCAGGGCCTCACACATGGTAGGCAAGCGCTCTACCTCTGAGCCACAACTCAGCCCTTCATTTGTTTTCTTTTGCTGTAACAGAACTGAAGCCAGAATTAAAGACAGGCAGATAGGCAAGGGTTAGATCCAGAGAATAGAGGCCAGTTTGAGTCTGGGAAGTTGGAAACCACCTCCTGAGAGATTGAAATGTTAATGCCATCAGAGCCTTTCCTCCACCCTTATCAAGAAAACCTCCCCTGCTCCAACCAGTTGCTAAGGTAACCTGTCCCAGGGATTGTCCCTACCTACCAGGAGTTATAAAAGTTGCTAATGCACCCTGGGCTCCCCCGTTTCTGCCCAGATCACTCCACCTTGGCCTCTACTGTCCATCTGCGTCTCCCTTTTGGCCATCCCACCAGAGCATCTCCTGGGCCTAGTCACCTAGGCAGGAAGGAGACCGATAAGGGGGAAGAATGCAAGAGAACAAAGGAAAATTTAGATGTATAAAAGACACAGATTACTCTCACTTCTTGGGAAACCAGGATACCAGCTATGGCCCCCTTCTCCCTCCTGGGAGAAGCCTATGTTACCCATTTTTAAATAAACCCTCTTTTATATGCTTGCCTCTGTGGGTTTCTCTAATGTTATACTTCAACATGGTAGGAAGCAGAACTCATCAATGATAACTGGCAGCATCAGAACAACTGAGATTGGGTAGTTTATAAAGAAAAGAGTTTTATTTTGTCTCATGGTTATGAAAGACATTGCACCAGCATCTTCTCGGCTCCTTGTGCGTACCTTGCTGCCAAAAGCAGATGAGCAATCATGCAGAAAAGAAGTAAGAGAGAACCAAGGAAGTCAAACTCACACCACAACAACCTGCTCTTGGGGTAACTGCTCTGGTCCCTCAAGAATGAGAAATTATTCATGTGAGAAAGACATTAATGCATTCCTGTCCCCCATGACCCATTCACCTCTCATTAGGCCCCACCTCCCAACACCATTACACTGTGGAGTTAAACCTCAGCATGAGTTTTCATTCACACCATTACACACTCATTTTATAACTGAAATAACTGAGACTTGGGAGAAAGCTAAATAACATGCAATGTCATTCTGGCAATTACACAGCTCTCTCAGTTTTGAACTAGGTGCCAAAATCCAGGCAGAAGACATTAATAGTGAGCATCCCCAGACCATCTTCCACCTGCTCCAGCTCCTTCCCCGGTGCCACTTTCCTTCCAAAGAAAACAAAGGGGTCATGGGGACATTATCAGAGGGTAGAGGCCTACAAAATGAAGATTTCCAAAAATAACTTATAATTCTGCCTGAGGCTGATGACGTTTGGAAAAATGCAATTCTCTACTATGCAGAATTATGATGCATAGAAAAAAAAAGTCCCTAAAGCAGCTCTTTCTTTTTTTTTTTAAAGGTTTTAGTGTGGCAGGCTTCTTTTTTTTTTTTTTTAAGAGAGAGAGAGAGAATTTTAATATTTATTTTTTAGTTTTCGGTGGACACAACATCTCTGTTTGTATGTGGTGCTGAGGATCGAACCCCAGGCCACACGCATGCCAGGCAAGCGTGCTACCTCTTGAGCCACATCCCCTGCCCACTCTTTCTTAAATTTAGCCCAAGGATATTTAATCTCTATTTTCCCAGGCTATTCTGCTTTAGTTGTTCAAGGGTAGTTCTCTGTATAATATTGGAGTTTTCAGCTATTGAGAAACCAGACTCTACCTCAGAGCAAAGCCTGTCCATGGAAGGGGGCGTGACCCTTGTCCTTGGAAAGACCCACAGAGCACTCCTAGGCACATACCCACCCTACTGAGTTGTTTATCTACAAATAACTGGAGAGATCTGCAGAGCCAGGTGTCCCTGACTCAGTCAGGCTAGGTGAGGACCCATAGCAACCCCTTAGCAACCACCAATTAGCATGAGACAGGGAAAATACCTAGGATGCCAGATGACCCTCCCAGTAGTTTATGGTGGTTGATAACATATTGGGAAACCATGTAGTACAGCATGTACACCCCTCGTGGCTTAAACCAATCAGTTCAAACTGTTACCGCTGTTGACCTGTGAGGAGTCCTTGCTTCCCCAATGTTGAAGAATAACACCAGAGAAGCACGCCGAGGCAAAGTCAGAGTAGAAATTAGAAGTTTGTTAAAGGACAGCAGAAAAGACTTCTCCCGGAGGAAGAAGGGGACCCAAGAGGTGGAATCCGTGGAAGTGCAGTTGTGTCCCCTTTTTATAGTTCTTTCAGTGATGGAATGTAGGTTGGAAGGCCCGAGGGGTGGGACACAGGTGGGCCAAATAAGTAATCTGGGCAGGAAGGACTTCATTAATATTTCTTTGGGATGGGCTATCTTCAAATCTGCGGGGGCTGTTCATTAACATTTCTTTGGGATGGACTTTGGGCCTAGGGCTTTTCTCGGGACTTCATTAACATTCCATGAGTTGTCCTGCGTTTCCCGGAATTCATTCAACATGGCCTCCATTTTAGATCTTACTCGATATTAGACCCGATTTACCTAACTACACTGACTACCTAATTTTAAATCTGGCTTCAAAACGAATCCCCCTCTTGTACTAACCAATCACCCCTACCCAACTTGTTCCTGCCAGTGAATGTGCTAATCATGTTTTAGAGTTGTTATTTGATTTTCCCGCGGTGTGTGATGATTTGCTAAGAGATGCTATGATGTATGTGAAGTCCCTGCCTTCCCCAAAGAGTGTATAAAACTGCTGCAAACCCTGAGCTCGGGGCCTCTCAGTGTCACCAGTTGCTGTGTACGTGCGGAGGACTGATATAGCTCACAATAAACACCTCTTTGCTGCTTACATCGATCCTGGTCTCTGGTGGTCTTTTGGGGGTCCCGAATTCGAGCATAACACTATTAAGAAGGAAGCCCATAAGAGCTGTGAGTGGCAATGCAGAACTGGTAAACATTGCAGAGGAGACTGAGTGAAATGCCAGTAGTGTCCTCCATATTCATATAGGACTGACTTTTCTTCCCATATGAATGATCAACTGAGAAACCTGAATAAACCTTCTAATTTTGCTTGCTTTTAGTTACTTGTTGTTTCTATCACCAATATTAGAATTCATACAGCTGAGCAGTATGCTCCCATTAGCTGTGTAACAACACCTCTAATGTATAGGTCACAACAGTAACTATTGTCTAATTTCTTTTTCAGGAATTTAGAAGCAGCTCAAACTGGTTGAAACTACCAGCACTTCACTTGGGCCAGCACAAGCATTCACTAGGTGAACTTTTGACATCAGAGAGCCAAAACTCCACCCTCAAAGCATACTATAAATTCCCTGTTTTCTGAACATTCATCCCATGAAGAGTCATGAAGTTTAGTTACATATGTACAGACAAATTGCCTTTCCCTTCCTTACCATTATTCCATCTTTCCTCATGCTTCAGATCATTATTTTTTTCTTCATCCCATAAATATCCTTAATCTCTGTCTTCTGGGAGGCAGATGTGCAACTAGCTGTCCTGTCTCCAAATGACTGGCCGCCTCATGAATAAACATTTTGTTTTGTTGTTGTTGTTTTTGCAAAACCCCTCATTTTAGTAACTAGTGTATTCAGGCCTGGTTGGTAACAATATTAATCGATTCTAGATGCACATTTTTTCAAATTTAAAATCTTCAATTACAATCACTGTTGGCCAGAGAGTAATCACAATAGTTGTCCCTGCCTGTGCCCATGTAAACTCAGTTGTAATTGCTAACATTATTGTCACCTCTTTTAATGACAAGCATTACTGATACCATACACATTTCCATCCCTATTTTTAATATCTCCAAAATGATTACACTATCATTCAACATCAATGTGAAAAGTTTTGAATAGAAACAGCACAACAGGATTCCACCTCTTGGTGAAGCCAGATTTAAAGATAGGTAGTCAGTGTAGTTAGGTAAATCGGGTCTAATATCAAGTAAAATCCAAAATGAAGGCCATGTTGAGAATGAAGTCCGGGAAAAGCAAAACAACTCTTGGAATGTTAATGTCCCCAAGGCCCAGAGCCCATCCCAAAGAAATGTTAATGAAACAGCTCCTAGCAAACTTGAAGATGCTGACCCAAAAGTCTTTCTAGCCCAGATTACTTCTTTGGCCCACCTGTGCCCCACCCTTAACATAACAAAGGACAGGAATGCCAGAAAGATAAAAGAAGACCTTAGCTATAAAAAGGGGAGACAACAGCCCTTCCACAGATTCCACCTCTTGGGTCCCCTTCTTCCTCTGGGAGAAGTCTTTTCTGCTGTCCTTTAATAAAGCTTCTACTTTCCACTCTAAACTTGCCTTGGTGTGCTTCTCTGGTGTTATACTTCAACATTGGGGAAGCAAGGGCTCGTCACTGGTAAACAACAGTAACACATGGTTCCCTTCTTCCTCCGGAAGAAGTCTTTTCTACTGTCCTTTAATAAAATTTCTACCTACCACTCTAAATTTGCCTCGGCGTGCTTCTCTGGTGTTATACTTCAGCATTGGGGAGCAAGGACTCGTCACCCTTAAGCAGTGGTAACAGATTGGAGGTTCCCCACCAAGATCTACACTGAGACCACCCATCACTCAAATGTCCCTCCAGCCTGCGACTTCTCAATCAGACTTCTATCATGGACCACTCGATAGACCTGATTTTAAAAAAGGGGGACTCCAAAACTGCTTGCTCAACACCACCCCCTTTCAGCTTGAAGAAGCCAGAATGGTCATCGCTCCCTTTCCTTACAGCAGTAAGGCGTTCCCAAAATTAGAGGGGGGAATGAAGCCAGATTTAAAAATAGGTAGTTAGTGTAGTTAGGTAAATCAGGTCTAATATCGAGTAAAATCAAGAAGGAAGGCCATATTGAGAATGGAGTCCAGGAAAAGGGGAATTGAAAATGTCC
The DNA here is from genome assembly GCF_047511675.1 of Marmota flaviventris. Taxonomy (NCBI): domain Eukaryota; kingdom Metazoa; phylum Chordata; class Mammalia; order Rodentia; family Sciuridae; genus Marmota; species Marmota flaviventris. Next base: position 37,790,215 of record NC_092508.1, on the reverse strand, counting down.
CCAAGGCTCAGAGCCCATCCCAAGGAAATGTTAATGAAGCAGCTCCCAGCAAACAAGGAGATGCTGATCCAAAAGCCCTTCTTGCCCAGATAACTCCTTCAGCCCACCTGTCCTCCACCCTTTCAGCCTTCCCACCTACATTCCATCACTGCAAGATAACAGAACAGAGGACAGGAATGCCGGAAATCTGAAAGTAGACCTTAGCTATAACAGAAGGAAGACCTCCCCCTTCCATGGATTCCACCTCTTGGGTTCCCTTCTTCCTCCAGGGAGAAGTCTTTTCTACCGTCCTTTAATAAAGCTTCTACCTTCCACTCTTAAAAAGAAGAAGAAGAAAAAGAAAAAAACAGCACAACAGAGGATGGAAGCAACGGTAGATGTGAATCTGCTATTAGAGACACAAAATTTCCTCTTAGGAGGAATGAGCATATTTACATATTTTTAGCAGAGCAATAAACCAAATATAGACTTTCTTTTCTTTTCTTTTTCAAATACAGCCTTTCTAGAACCTAAGAAAGGAAGATGCCCTGTCTGATACAGTGGAGTATGCCTACAATCCCAAGTACTGGGGAAGTTGAGGCAGGAGAATTGCAAATTCCAGGCCCGCTTGGGCTACTTAGCAAGACCCTGTCTCAAAATAAAAAATGAAAAGGGCTTAGGATGTAGCTCAGTGATAGAGCACCCCTGAGCTCAATCTTCAGTTCCAGAATAATAATAATAGAAAAGAATGAATGAAAAGAAGGAAGAAATGTTGATACCACAAGTAAAGGATTCTGTTAGTGTGAAATGTGCACAAGGATTGCATATCATGGCAATTGAAGGCAGGAGAAATTGACAAATTTGTCAGAACAGATGAAAGAAATTTCAGAGTCACAAGAGGCTGGTACGATTGATTCAAATAAGACACACGTCACTGTTCCTGTGTCGCAGTTTAGTTGGCAGGCTTTTTCTGTCCTCCTGAAATAAAGTGGTGCATGTTGTAGTCAATGATCTCTTAGACCGGATGGAATTCCCCCCAATTCTAAATGCCATAGTCTGTGCCCTGGAGCTGCCAGTGCTGAGCAGGATGTGAGGGAGCAGAGCCAGGAAGAGGAAATTGGGAAAAGCTAGGCCTGATGCGTGCCACTCTGGGTGGAAATGAGATCAGCTTAGAACTGATGGGACCGGAAACCTTTCACTTCTGAAAAAGCAGCTAGAGATGAAACATGACAAAGCTGCAACTTGTCGAACTGCTCTGGCCTCTGCCCTGTGCTCACCAGGGATTTCCCTCTATTCAGGATTGAAATTTAAAGACTTAATAACTTCCACTGCCTAAACACAAGGCCCTAGAAGGGTTGCTGGTGCCCCTGCTGGGCCAGGTATGGCCCCACTGATGCATGGGACATTCCAGGGGCCCCTGAGGAAGACAGCAAGAGCAGCAAGTGGGGAAAGGCTAAGGACAACAGATATGTGCCAGTTAGTGTGTAAACATTTTAATATTTAGAAAATCATTGTGGCTACATTGGTGTTAGCCAGGTGAATATCAGCCCTGCTTTCTTGTACAACATAGAAATTAACAGGCTGTACAGTTTCACATGGGCCCCTGCTGGATGACCTTAAGGAAGCCATTTAACTTCTTTTGTTTGTTTGTTTGTTTAAGAAAAGTTTTACTAATGTGTTAATATTTCAGCAAAGTTATTGCAGTGGGTTTAAAAAGCAGACACACTATAAGAGGCTATAAAGTAACAAAGTTTTATACAATTAAAATATTACACAGACCTATGGGATTTATTGAATAACTACCACATCCAGAAAAGAAATTACATCTGAAAGGTTAAATCCAGTATTAGCACCTACAATATCTCTGAAAGTAAAACTTTTAACTGCTTCATTCCCTCCTAATATATTTCTTAACTTTCTCCCAAATACAGTGCTCTCAAACCCAGAAAAGAATGAGGGGCAGGCATAAGAAACCCAAACACTAGGAACATACAGACAAAAGAGCTAGAAGTACTGATTCAGACTTAAGAGTTTAACTTGGAAGTCAATTAACTTATTTGAAACCAATTATAAGATTTCTGTGCATTGAATACTGTAAGAGGCTGTATGAGGAATCCATAAATCAGTGCCAGTAGGGTTAAAAATTAGCAATATACAGTATTATTGAAGCCAGATTTAAAGTTAGGTAGTCAGTGTAGTTAGATAAATCGGGTCTAATGCCGAGTGAAATCTAAAATGGAGGCCATGCTGGCAATGATTCCGGAAATGCAGGACAACTCATGGAATGTTAATGAAGTCCTGAAAAGGCCCTAGGCCAAAGTCCACCTCAAAGAAATGTCAATGAACAGCCCCCAGCAAAAAGGTGCTGACTCAGAAGTCCTTCCTGACCAGATTACTTCTTTGGCCCACCTGTGTCCCACCCCTGGGTCCTTCCCACCTACATTCCATCACTGAAAGAACTATAAAAAGGGGAGACAACATCCCTTCCACGGATTCCACCTCTTGGGTCCCCTTCTTCCTCCGGGAGAAGTCTTTTCTGCTGTCCTTTAATAAACTTCTAATTTCTACTCTGACCTTGCCTCGACGTGCTTCTTTGGTGTTATTCTTCAACATTGGGGAAGCAAGAACTCGTCACCGGTCAACAGCGGTAACATTATGCCTATCAAACTTTTTTCTCATAAGTTATATTTATAACAAAACTATAATTAAAATATTTACTATACTTGCTTATTACACATTCAGGGACACAGCAGGGACATATGTGTTTGATGGTTTAGCATCCACTTTATTGTGCTTACTTATTTGTGTAATGAACAAGCAACACATACCACATCTTTCCAACATTCAAGATAATGCAATAATAACATAAAAATCTCCAAAGAAAATAACTGGAAATTTAATTAGATATAACTGCTATAGTAAAACAAATAACATTATACAGTATTTTTTCAGTGAGCTTCGGTTTGAAAACTGAACAACAGAAATCAATCTCAAAATTTGAATCATGGCAAAACTGGTAGTTCTTTGAAATCTGGGAAATGCATCAGCATAACCACAGACATAGTCTATCCCTCATCTGGAAAAAAGCCATTTATTAATTTGGGGGAATAAGACTGAACATTCACTAATATAAACTCGTTGAAGTCTAAAGCCGCCTGGAAAACTGGCCCAAGGAATGAATAGATTTCATGGTACTGGTGGCAAGTAAGAAATAAATAAAACTTTGCATTGCGCTGACCAATTGCATATTTTATAATCACTTTGAATAAAAAAATGTGAAATTCATTGTGTTTTCTCAGAAACCAATCAAAAGATTTCAGAATCCTACACAATTTAAAGACACAAAGTGGATGCTGAGCAACTAGAGGTCACTCCAGGTGTGGAATTTTAGAAAGTCAGTCCTTGGAGTAAATGGCACCGTGGCTCTGGCAGCAGATACAAAGGAATGATGCTCTGGAGAAGAGGTAGGGACACTCTGTGATCAGCCAGTGGGTAGGTGAGGGTCCCTGCTGGATGTGGGATCTTTAATTTTATGGTTTATCTTCCACTGCTCATGCCTCTGTCTTCATAAATGGTAATTTCAAGTCCTCTCTCAATAGGGTCTGTAAGGAGGAGGCCTTGGGGAGTATATATCTTCTCATTCTGTTCTTGAATATACTTGGAGACTTTCTTCAGAACCTGAAGCAATGCCTATATCACTCCCATTTCCAGCTTTCAAAGAATCTGAGCTTCTCATAATGAGTTTCCATACATAAGAAGATGGTCTATGCTGTTAAACAAGCCAAACAGCCTTCAAGATACGATTGGCCCCCAAGCTTCTCTGCTTCTGCATAAAGGTTATTTAGAGTTCCCACTGTCTCTTCAAACTGTTGCCTATCAATCCGGTTCTCCAGCTCCGCGGGGAACTTGATCTGGAACTGGCAGAGTGTACCACTGCTGTACTCTCGTTGAATGAATACCTTCCCGGACACCGGACACCGGCGCCTGCTGTGGCCTCATGGCGAGGACAGGACCGGCCAAGCCGCCTCTCCTGCCCTCCAGCTGCTGTCGCGCCGCCTTCTCAGTCACTCGCCATTTAACTTCTTATAGTCTCAACTTTTCATTTGTATAAGGGAGGGAGGGGGTGTAAAACTTATTATGTAGATTTCTTCCAACTAAATGAGATAAGATGGGTATAATACTTAAGCATGGGGCCAAGCACATGGTTAGTGCTCCACAAACCCAACTTACTAGGATAGTTATCTGGTTTTCATGCAGGAGGGAGCCCAGCAATTTGTCCATGCACTAGCAATGACTCACTTTGCATGGGCTGTGTTGAAGATATGGGTTTTAGGGTTTGACGGTCAATAACCATTAAAAGACAATCACAAGGAGAAATTCTGATTTCAATTGAGATTCTAGTCCTTATGTTCTTTGAATCAGCTTAGGGTTACTTTTTCCATCTTCCAAAACTGTTGGAAGAGTGGTACTAAATTTACCATTCTAGGTGGGTTGAAATGTTCTTTATTAAAAAACAAACAAGCCCCAGGACAGTATGGGAGACAGCTATGTATTCTGGCAAGTTGCCTTTCCATTAAGCACACATGACACAGTCAGCTCACCACGGCAAAGCAGTTGACCTTTCTGGCCCCAATTACTCAAAGTACAGCAAAGAATTTGAGGGAAAAAATCATCACAATTTACAGCTAATGGTGAGCTAAGCACTGCCCATGTCTTTAAAATATTCCTCCGCATCCTATAATAATGCTTATTAGTACTGTTTTTCACTATTACACATACTATTACAGTTAATATGTTTGTAATTACACCTTTGTGCTTTTATGTCTAATAATTTCTTTAGAAATCCTTAGAATGCCTAGAATATGTGATATATTGACTTTTTTAAATGAACATATGTTGGCTTTCAGAGAGTTATTATCAATTTAAAATTTTAATAATAGTGTATGAAAATATCTTTCCTCATATTTTCATCAACCTGAATCTTTACCAATCTGGTAGATGTAAATGTTATCTTATTATTTCAATCTTCATTTCTCCAGTTACTCATTATTTAAGCACCTTTTTTAATAGACACATAAAATTGTACATATTTATGAGGTACATGTGATATTTTGATACATGTATACATTGTGTGATGTTTAAATTAGGGTTAATCAAGCATATTTTGCTGTTAACTACATAGAATTCTCACTCAGAAATTTCTCTTGGAACTCTCTGTTCATTTTTCTAAAGACCTCTGGCAATTTTATTTAAGTTATAAGTGTTCCTTAAAATGTAGATAAAAATAAATACAATTAAACATTAATAATAAATAGAAATACAAATGGAGAACTCCAAATCATAGAGAGAGGGACACTAAAGTTTTGACTATTATAATCTTGCCTGGTAGAAATAAGTTAGTCATTCTTCTGCTTTTGTTTCAAATACATTGCTTAAAGTAAATTCTAGATAATTTTTTTTTACTAGTCAAGGAGACCACAATATTTTGATCACTACTTTCAGAATCAAAGTAAATGCCAAAGCTATTTGTAATTAACCTTTGCTCCTCTGAACAGACCTAGGAGTGAGCACATAGGCCCTGCCTTTGATATAACAACCTGGAGTGAGAGCCCCTGCAAAGGGCAGGCCTTGCTGGTGTTGCTGGGATGGGCTTGTGAAAAGGAAGAGACCTGACACTGTAGAAGAACTGGGCCCTGGTCAGGTAACTGCTACAATACACAACTTGCTTTATAGCAGCAGTACTTTTAAAAAATATGCATATGTACTATTCTGACATAAATAAGATTTGAGAGGAGTTGAATATACAATTTCTCCATCCCCTTATTTATCTGACTAATGTGAAGGAACCATCTATAATAGGAAGGCTATCTTTTTGTCTGTCATGTATGTTACAAATATTTCCCCCGAGTGGGATGCCTCTTCATTTTGTTGTGGATTTCTCTCACTGTAGAGATGTTTTAAATTTATGTATGAAAAATTATGATAAGGGCTGAGACTGTAGTTCAGTGGTAAAGTGCTTGCCTAGCACACGTAAGGCACTGGGTTTGATCCTTAGCATCACATAAAAATAAACAAATAAGGGCTGAGATTATAGCTCAGAAGGTAGAGCCCTTGCCCAGTACATGTGAGGCACTGGGTTCCATCAGCACCACATACAAATAAATAAATAAAATAGAGATATTGTATCTATCTACAATTAAAAAGAATTTTTTAAAAATAAATAAACAAAGGCACCTTGTCCATATACAACTATGAAAATTTTTTAAATAAATAAATAACTTTTAAAAAGAAAAAATATGGTAAGAATTTATATGTACCTACATTTGTCCAAGTTTTCTTTTGTGCCCTTTAGTAAATGTTCACACTGAAGCTCGAACGTTTCTTCATGTGGCATTTGTACTTTCCTTGTTTCGTTGATTCCTAAGGGTATACTCTTTATCAGTAAAGTTTCATTATCCTTCTAGTTTTCTACAAAATATTTAAAAACCATGAAGAGATATTACATTTCATCAAACATTTTCCGGCAACTATCAGGATGACATGGTTTTTCTCCTTTGATCTAATAATGAATTCCATTGATGAGGTCAAGTGACGGAGTTTAGATTCATCATTTCATTGGGATGTCGCCAAAGTGATGTGTGAGTCAGCCCTCTGAAGTTTTAAAAGCTCTCCTACTCTTTTCCTCCTGCCTGTTGTACATTCTTTCAGATATCTTTTCTTGAAATAGACCAGCTTTTCCAACACAGAAAATTTAATGAGGCAGTTTACCCACACCCCACAATCCCTCATCCTCCAAACTCTCGCTACCACCAGCTCACACAATGGTCAGTGGAAGTTTCTCCAGCTCCAGAAACTCACTCATTGCTTATTTAGAAATCAGGAAGATTCAAAAGGGTCTCGAGTCTCTGGAACCATCAGTAGAATGTGGCATACATTAACTTTTCTTGCAGCACTCTTTCCCTCCTGCTTAGTGTTTAAGTTCAACTAACTCCAGCTTCATTAAGCTCCCCAGCCTGGCTCCATGGTTCTCCGCCCCAGTGCACCTTAGAATCACCTGGAGAGCTTCTAACATACCAAAACCCCATGCTATCCCCAGAGATTCCCATTTAATTTCTATGGTATAAAAGGAAAACATGGGGTGGCTCAAGTTTGCCTCTTTTGCCTTCTCTCTTCTCAATTCCTCCACAATTTTATCCCCCCCCCCTCAGCTGGCTTGATTGACCCCCAAAATGCTCGCTATTATTGTTCATCATTTAAGTCCCTTTTCCACCAACCAGACCCATCTCTCACCACCCTCAATTGTCACCTCCCCATGGAGTAGTGCACTCCACCCTCTGTGAACTTTGACCTCTCTACTGACCCTGTACATCACTTTGAACACACTAATCTCCTTACTAACAAGCCTATCCTCCATACTTCACATGACTCACCTTCCAAAACTCAGCTCAGATGTTCCTTCACTAGATGGCCTTTTGGTGACATTACACCCCTCCCCTCCTGCAGTGGGGTAACCACCCTATTCTGCACTGTAGTAGCACTTTATATTCTCTACCCAGAACTTATCACATGGAATAGTAATGTCGCTTACTTATCCTTCTCACCGCCTTAATTGGCAATTCTGAGGGTACTGGTATCCTCAGCATCCCATGCATGCCTGGTGCAGAAGTGCTCAATAAATATTTCATGAATGAAACTGAGTGTTGATGTTTTATTTTTCTCCCATGACTTCCTTCTTTGGTTGGGGAGCTTATGTTGGCTCCCAACTGCATTGAGTGCAAGCATCCCTGCCTGGTTTTCAGTGCGCAGGGGGGCCATCCAACCCTATTTCCCCGCCTCTCCAGACTTGCACACACACTTCCTCAATTAAAGAATCTGTTTTTCATGAGGATTATCCACCCTCCTCATTCCTGCCTCTCACCCATTCTCCACTTTGCATTGTGATCCTTGTAGTCAGCATTCAAGGACACACTTGAGGTCTTCTTTCTATGTGAAATTGTCCATGATGACTCTTTTGAAGATGTTTGTATAGTGTTTAGACAAAACTATTTCTAAGATAATCTGATTTCAAATATTTGGTTAAAAAATAGATTTATTTTCTGATGTTTTGTTTGTAAACTTACTATATTCACTTGGCCTCCTTGTACTCTAAGTTTTACACACAATTAGAAAATTTTTTAAATTTTTTTTCCTATTTTTACTTTTTAAATATATCAGATACCAAAAATATATAACTTCTAGTTTACTTATTGCTTAATGGGTTGTCAGGACTTTCTGTATTCTGTATTGTAAAATTTCTGTATTGTAAAACTCTGTATTCCCTAGAGGGAATTTATTTTCCTTCTACATTCTGTTATTGCTCCATAAAACTCTTAAGATTAATGTTAAGCACATATAATCAACAATAACTGTAATTCTTTTTTTAAATAATGTTTTTGTACTTTTTAATACAGTTATTTTATTTATTTTTATGTGGCACTGAGGATCCAACCCGGTGCCTCGCACATGCTAGGCAAGCGCTCTGCCAGTGAGCTACAACCACAGCCCAATAATCGTTATTCTTATTAATTAATTTTAGGCAGTGAAAACATTTTTCCTTTTTGGAGGAGATACCAGGGATTGAACTCAGGGGCACTCAATCACTGAGCCACATCCCCAGCCCTATTTTGTATTTTATTTAGAGACAGGGTTTCCCTGAGTTGCTTAGAACCTCGCTGTTACTGAGGCTGGCTTTGAACTTGTGATCCTCCTGCCTCAGTCTCCCAAACCACTGGGATTACAGGCATGCACCACTGCACCTGGCTCAAAACATCTTTCTAAATGTTTAGAAACAGTACATTATAATATCTTCATAAACATTATATAATAATCATTATATTTTATTATAAAGCAAAAATTCATCCTGCCCCACTGTATTAGTCTACTTTTGTAGACTAAAATATATAACGATGGGTAATTTTATTTAAAAAAGAGGTTTATTTAGCCTATAGTTTGGTAGGCTGAAGGTTCAGGATCAGGCAGCCCCATTGTTTTAGCCTCTGGTGAGGGTCTCATGGCAGAGTGTCAGGCAGGAGTGTGTACAATGAAAAGAGATCATAGCAGTAGATGGGAAGCCAGAGAGCAAGATTAGGAACTCACAGTCCCTTTTAAGGACAACACCTTAATGACCTAATAACCTCCCACTAGGCCTCATCCCTTTATTTTTTTTTTAATTTTTTATTGGTGCATTATGCATAATAGTGGGATTCATGATGCCGTATTTGAAGATGTATATAATTTGATCAATCTTATTTCCCAGTACCTTCCCTTTCTCATCCCTCTTCCCTCACTCAGATAGGTTTGCTCTCTCTACTGATCTCCCTTCTATTATTACTATTTCAATTAATGCATTATAATTGTAGATATATAAGCAGGATTCAGTGTGGTATATTCATACATAGACATAGCAAAGCCTGGTATATTTCTTTCCCTAGTACTTGCCCATGCCCTCGCCTCCTCCCTCCCTTTCAATCCCTTTCCTCTACTCTAATGGTCTGCTTTCTATTTCTTTCCATTTCCATGAATATTCCTCCTTCTCTCTTTCTCTCCCCCCATCTCCCACTACATACACACTTTTGCAGATGAGAGAAAACATTCAACCCTTGACTTTCTGAGTCTGGTTTATTTTACTCAGCATGATGTTCTCCAGTTTCATCCGTTAACCAGCAAATGTCATAATTTCATTCTTATTTATGTCTGATTAAAGCTCCATTGTATATATATACCATATTTTCTTTATTCATTCATCTGTTGAGGGGCACCTGAGCTGATTCCTTAGCTCTTGTAAATTTTGCTACTATAAACACCGATGTGCTTGTATCACTATGGTATGCTGACTTTAGTTCTTTGGATAAATACCAAGAAGTAGGATATCTGGGTCATATGGTGGTTACATTCCTAGTCTTTTGAGGAATCTTCATATTGCTTTCCAAAGTGATAATACTAACTTGTGTCCCACCAGCAATGTATTGGTAAACCTTTTCCCCCACATCCTCACCAGCATTAACTATTATTCACATCCTTGATTGTCATATTAACTGGGGTAAGATAAAATCTCAATGTAGTTGACTTGTATTTCCCTGATTGCTAGGAAGGTTGAACTTTTATATTTATATATATATTTGTTGGCCTTTTGTATTTCTTTATGGATTGGGCTATTTTTGTTTTGGGTATTAAGTTTTTGAGTTCTTTATATATTCAGGAATACTAATCCTCTGTCAGAAGAGTATCTGGCAAAGATTTTCTCCCATTCTGTAGATTTTCTCTTCATGTTCTTAATTATTTTGTTGTTGTTATTTTGTTTTTAATTTTTTGTTTGTAGTTGTAGATAGACAGAATGCCTTTATTTCATGTTTGTTTTATGTGGTGCTAAGGATCGAACCCAGTGCCTCACAAGTGCTAGGCAAGTGCTCTGCCACTGAGCTACAGCCCTAGCCCATGCTGTTGTTGTTTTTGTTGTGCAGTAGCTTTCGAATTTGGTTAGGTTCCCCCTTTTAAGGTCCCACCACTTCTTAGATCAGCATCCTGAGGACCAAGCCTTCTTGTCCTTCTCACCCACTTAATTGTAAATCCTGAGGATGCTGGTATTCTCAGCATCTTGTGCACACCTGGTACAGAAGCAAAGTGCTCAATAAATATTCAGTGAATGAACTAAGCATGACCCCTTGGGGGACAAAACCCATCCAAGCCATAGCACCCTCTAATAGGATTTATACTTATTCTAAATCAATGGGGGCCAAAATGATAGGATTTTACTTTATTTCACAGAATCAGAGAGTCTTACAGTATTAAGGGAATTTCAAAGCTACTTAATCTAAAACACACTTTCAATAGTCAGATCTCCTCCAGCAGCTCCACTGTGAAGCTTTGCAGCATAACTTACACGACAGGGAGAGCCCCACTTTCGGAAGGCAGCTCAATTAAAAAATGCTTCCTTATGCTGATACGAGATCTATTGCTTGTAACTTCCTCCCATTTGTCCTAGCACTAGCCTTTGGGGACCAAATAGAACAAGTCTAATTCTTCTTCCACATGGCAGTACTTGTGGTGTTTGGAGACAGTTATATGGCTGCTCCCATCATTTGCCAACCCCACCCTCTTCCTGCCCCACCTTCTCTAGACTAACATCTCCAGGCTCTCAGATGGGAACTGTTGTTTCCATCCCTTGACATCTGTTTTTTTTTTTTTTCTTTTTTTTTCCGTAATATGATCCAGTTTGTCCATGTTCATCAAGGGATGGGCCTATGGTATTCTTGATTAGGGGTTGCAAATTTAGATATCTCCAGGAACCAGACCCTAACTAAAGGCAAACATTTGACTATAGCCCAATGTAAAGACAAATGGTAGGAGATAGACTTACACTAACATAGGGCTTTCATATTCAAGTGTTTAAACCCAGGTGCTGGCCAAATATTATTGGGACATGGAGCTATATTTGCTCTTCTGGGTCACTGGTCATCTGAATAAGTTAAATCTGACTGCCTCCTCTCTGATACTAATGAGGCAGCTGATATTGTTTTATATTAGCTATTACATATTTAATCAACTCTCCTCTTCAAGCATATCCAATATCAATTGAATTTTGTCCTTCAGTTGGGCATCTCCTTATTTGGGGCTAGTCAAGGCATTTTAGGATTCTGATTCTATAATATTCCTGAGGCAAGTTGTTTCCATTTAGATAGATAAATTTCCACCCTCTTGGCCATATACCAGTTCTAGATAGATAGATATTGTACATTATGTGTTATATAATATATACTTTGTGTTAGTCTACTTTCTGTCGCTATGATAAAACACCTGAGAAAAATCAAGCTAAAGGAGGCAAGGTTTATTCTGACTCATAGTTTCAGAGGTTTCAAACTTGGTTCTGTTGTTTCTGGACCTGTAGTGAGATAGGACATCATGGTAGAAGGGCATGTTAAAGGAAATCTGTTCACTTTATGGTGGCCAAGGAGCAGAGAAACAAAGAAAGAAAGACAGAGACAGAGAGGAAGAGGCTGGGGACAAGACACGTCCTTCCAAGGCATACCTCTAGTGACTTAATTCCTCTGACTAGGCCCCACCTCCCAATAAAGCCATCAGTTAGGGACTAAGCCTTCAACACATGAGCCTTTAGGGAACATTTCTGGACCCAAGCTAAAACATATATTTATAAAAATGTTGAATTTTACTTGAGCCCTGTCGTCATGGAAAACAATAAAGTTAAGAAATGCCACCACCCTTTGTGCTGTGGAGAATGGCTTACTGAAAAGAACCACTGTTCCCCATATGACCTATGGAAAACTCACAGATGCCCCCACTTGTTGACAAGGCCAGACACAGACCCCCCAGATTCCCTTTCCTTGACTAATAATCAATTCTCTGAACTGCGTGTCTAGACAAAGCAAAGAGCAAAATGCTTGTTCACCGTGCTTTGGCTGAGCTCCTTCCTCCAAGCCCTGAACCTTGGCCCACCTCAGCCTGAGCCACACACAGGCTCTCCTGAGAATAGGTGGGCCTCGGGTCAAACATTCTCTGACCTATTATCTCAACACACCACCTTTCATCCCCCTTCTCCATGCCTGATTCTTTTTTGTTCCTTTCTCCCTATTTAAAACAAAAACAAAACAACACTCCTTTTGATTAACTCTTTAGAAGCTTGCAAATCTTATGATCCAAGCTTTTCCCTATCACAATATCTCCTTCTCCTTACAAGCCTCTTTCCCCTTCTTGCAACAATTCTTTCAAAAAAAATCTCTCCTCATCAGGTCCAGATTTGTTTTGTATTGAGTCCTGGCATTTACATTTCTAAATCTTTTTTCATTATGGTGCTGTTAAGCCTCAGGGCTCCTCTTCAAAGATGTCCTCTTGGTTGATCTTTTTTTCCCTCCAGTAGGGCATCTTACAACTTCAGACTGGTCAAGGCATTTTAGGACCCTGAGTCTATAAATCACAGAGCTAAGTGGTTCCCTATCATTTACTATATTGGTTAAATAGCCTTCTGCAGTATCGTTTATGTCATCAATAAAACATGTTCATGATACAGGGCCAAAACCTGAGTCCTGAGAAATATATAGAAATCTTTCTCTTGGTCCTTTTTACAGTAGTTAGTATGGAGCTAACTCTGTAGGAAAATATAAAAGTAACACTTTAAATATGAAAAATCACACTATTTCCTTAAGGCAGAGGTACTTAATAAATATCTGCTAAATAAATGGTTCAAGAAAGAACCCTACTCATACTTCAATGTAATACTGTTTTATAATTGAGCATTGTATCATTGCATTTTCTGTCCTTACAAATATCTGAATACTCCTGAGAAAAAGAAACAAATAAATTACCCAATAAGCTTTGATCTGTTCATTAGTCTTTTGAATATGTGATCACAGACTCTATTTTTTAAACTCTTATTATTCTTTCATACAACTAATATTTATTAATATTTACTGCATACCTCCTGGTCCAGACACTCTTCTAGACACTGAGGATACAGAAGTAGACAAAGCAGAGTTCTCACCTGCTGAATGCTGAGTTCACATTCTAGTAGGAAACATATAATAAACAAACAAACCAGTAAACACATCACATAATCAGTTTAAAATAAGGAACTTGTAGAAAAATAGAGTGGGTTCAGGGATAAAGAATGATGGAGTCAGGTGATACTTTAAACAGGGAAAAGCCTTCAGAAGGAGACACTTGAGCAAACACCTGATTCAAGGTAGGCGCAGGCCACGCAAATAACTGAGAACAGAACACCCAAGGCTTTGCAATACAACAAGGGCCAGGGGAAAGGCTTGAGATGTAAACATGGCTGATTCATTTAAGGGACAAAAAAGGAAGACAAGTGTGGCCACAGCCAAGAAAGGAAGAGGTTCAAAACTTGAGAGACAAGCAGGGACCAGGTAATAGTCAGCCTGCAAAATCATGGAAGGGCTTTCGATTTTGTCCAGTATGATTGGAAGCCACTGGAGGACTAATAAACATGACATGGTTTACTTTTTATTTTGAAGGATTTCTATGGCTGTTGTGTTGAGAATAGCCTGAACATACTAACAGGAACGGGAAAGGATTTGATCGTGTGTGTGAGAGTGTGTGTGTGTGTGTGTGTGCACGCACACACTTTTACAATTCTGGTAAGGACTTTTTAGAGTTTTTAAATATTTCAGTACCAATGAAATGGATGAGAGTAGTCAAGTGTCCAATCAAAGATGCATGAGCTCTAGAATAGTCGCCTCAAAAGTTATTGTGAAGTTCGCTCATCCATGAAATGTGAAATGCTTAGGTTGAAAATTACTTCCAGCTGTTCATGAAGATATATGTACCAGGAAACTAAAGTAGTTCTGCGCATGTCAAAACCCTGGAGGCAAACAGCTGCGGTAAGTCTTAACAATGCTTCTTTTAAGAAAGTAGATGAATGTTATTTCGAAGAAAATTGTATAAAAACTATACAGCTCTCAAGACAGAGGTAAAGAAGAGGAAATAATATAGTGAAAAGCTCTGCATTTTAAATATGCTGTCTGTGTTAGTAACAGTGAAAATTTCATTTGCAAATGTATAAAATTGGAACTTCATTATATGACATACACTGCCAGAAATTACTAAGATCCACCATCATCCTCTACCTTGTTAACAAAACCTCAATTTGGTTCATAACAGTGACGCACCCAGTTTCAGGTGGATTAAAATTAGCCTCAACTTATCGTGGTAATCCTTCTTTATTTTTCTACCCTCTTGGCCATATACCAGTTCTAGACAATGAGACATAAGCAGAAATCTGCTTGAGGAGTTGTAGCTTTCCTAATAAAAGGGTATGACCCTGCTGGTCTCCTCTTTTCCTTCTCTTCTTTCTGTTTTGTATTTGGGCACATTGGCTATTACTCATATTCACTGCAACTATAAACAAAAAGCTAAGAGATTTACCAGGATGCTGGTCCCAACATCTCTAGCCACCAAACCAACACTAACACATGCCTACTTCTACCTTCTTATTAAGTAACAAATGAAAATTCCTATATGTTTCAGTCTCTGTAAATTTAGGTTTTCTGCTACTTGTGGCCAAACATATTCTTTTTTTTTTTTTAAAGAGAGAGTGAGAGAGAGAGAAACTTTAATATTTATTTTTTAGTTTTTGGCGGACACAACACCTTTGTTTGTATGTGGTGCTGAGGATCGAACCCAGGCCGCACTCATACCAGGCGAGCGTGCTACTGCTTGAGCCACATCCCCAGCCCCCAAACATATTCTTAATCTGGACCTCCTAAGTCACCAAAATCCTAGGAAAATAAATTATCTATCATTATTGTATGTAATCTGAAGCGAATAAAACATACCTGTGCGGAGTCAACAGTAACTGGGAAATCTCACATTAATTAATCCCTTCAGAAGACCATCAAGGACCATCTATTCTGATCTTCCAGGATTCTCTTGAAGTATCACTGGCTTCATGTTTTTTTAAAAAACATTTAAATGCCTATTAGAAAAGTAGCTTCCTCTAGGTGGAGTTTGCTGCAAGCTGAATGGGGGAGTGAGCACCTGGTGTAGATTCCCCCAAGTGCACCCCATATGCTCTCACTAGCTTTGTGCATTAATGTCCTAGTCCTTTGGCAGCAACTGGTCACACACCAGCCCCTCTCTATGCTTGAAATTCCTAGTCTGATTCTAGATTTATGAAGAAAGAACCTGGGGAGTGGGTGACTCAGTGGTAGAGCTTGTCCTTGGCATACCCACATCCTGGGCTTGATCCCTAGTAATGCAAGAGAAAGAAAGAACTTCCAGGACAAGAATGTCCACTTTGATAGCTCTGGACTAGGATGAGGCAGCACAGGGATCTGAATATAAAACATATGTTATGTATACTCTCCTGTCCTTTGTGCCACACGAATAAATACTCAAGAAGGATTCTAGAGGAGATACTATTTATACTGATTTTTTTTTTCTACCTGTTTGGTGTGGAAGATACCAAGGACACCCTTGCTTCAAGACCGCCTTTCCTCCTTTTGTGTTCTTTATTTTATTCATTTATTGTGGCATCTGTAAACCATTCCGCATTCTAATTGTGGATCACACAGTGTTTTCATACTGTCTTTCAACTTCCAGCCCGTCTTTCCGCCCCCACTCTTAAGTGAGAACTAAAGCAAAAAAAGAGACCAGTTGGAATTTAATTTCCTCTCCCTGTAGCAGATGTTCAATTGAAACTTTTTAAATGAGGAAATATCAAAAGCAACATCTTTTTATTCCAGAGTAACTGTCCCCCACCCCCTGTATGCTTGGCCTCATCCCTAAGAAGCAGCCTCCGGATCTCCTCTCCCAGCCTGCGGACAGAGGCCTCAGGGCTGGCAGCCGCCTCATCCACCTTTCTGATGTCGGCTTAGGCAAGACTGAATCTCCCTAGGTCTCAGTTTACACATCTGGGGTGGGTGCCTTGGGGGTGGGGGTTGGATTAAAGAAACTTTGAAGTTATCCCCATTTCTAAGACTCAGTAAATTGCCTCAAAAATTCAAGCATAAAAACCACTGACCATTTTTAAGAGAAAAATCACCTTCCTTTTCTTATTCCAGTTCCTCTTCTCAATAATCTAGGACCATCTCATTAGTTTGGTTTTATGAGGGTTTATTGCTCATCTCAGTCAGTTGGGGTGAATGTTCTCTGTTAAGGTAAATATTTGAGAAGCTGCCCTTTAACTCAGATGTATATTTTAAATCTGTTTAGAGAGCTTCACATGACAAATATGAGTACTTCTCTGCTCTGCTTTGGGACTTTGATCTGAGAGGTATTGACTCTTCACACCTGAACATAACACCTGTTACTATACTCTTTCTTTTTTTTCTTCGCTCTCTTGTACGTACACATGCACAATTATACTAGAGTCAAGAATCTTTTGACATTCCTCCCACAGAACCTCCATCTGATCCACAAGTGCCCATCCTTTTTCTTTTTTTATTTATTCTTTCCACATTTTGATTGTTGTATTATAGTTGTACCTAGTGATGGGAATTGTTATTATGTATTCATACATGCACACAATATAACAATCTAACAATATAATTTGGCCAATATCACTCCAAAGCACTTCCCCCCTCCCTCCCCTTGGTGTCTTTCCTCTCCTAATTTCCCTTTGGTTGTCATGAGATCCACCCCCACCTTTCTGTTCCTTTTTCCTTTCTAGCTTCTGCATATGGGAGAAAACATACTGATCTTCTGCATTTGACCTATTTTGCTTAACAAGGTCCATCCTTTTTCAAACGTCACCTTCTTGGACACATGTCATCACCTCACAACCTCAGACTACAGATCCTTGAGGGTGTCAGCTTCTCCAGTGTGCTCTTCTAAACACCCTGGCTGGATTTGTTTTAAGATGGTAGAGAGAAAATGGGGGGTGTGAAAAGCTCTTTCTCCACAAAGACGAGAGAAAAATCACCTTCCTTTTCTTAACATGCGGTCATGAGTACCACAGTGGAGACCAGTAAGAAAAAGCAGGGTCCACATTCACACAATCCCTCTTCTCATTTTAACTTCAGAAAGTCCCTGAAGCCATTAAGTCACTTGAGACTTATTTAAATTTTATAGCTCATTTTTATTGCAGCATCCTTATCCCCTTATTCTGCTCAGTTTTGTCAACAAATGAAATATAATTTTGCTGTTCAGTTCCCTAAAGAACAGAAATATTTGCTCAGGAAAAATGAAAGAAGCTAAGAAACACGGTTCTCATTCATATTTCTTTTCATTACCATGCAAGAACATCTACCATGATTTTTCAAAAATTTTTTTTAGTTGTCAATGGACCTTTATTTAATGAATTTATTTATATGTGGTGCTGAGACTCGAACCCAATGCCTCACACATGCTAGGTGAACGCTTTATCACTGAGCAACAACCCCAGCCCCTCTACCATGCTTTTTTTTTTTTTAATATATTTTTAGTTGCAGATGGACACAATATCTTCATTTTATTTATTTTTTTATGTGGTGCTGAGGATCGAACCCAGTGCCTCACACATTCAAGGCAAGCGCTCAACCACTGAGCTACAACCCCAGCCCTCTACCATGCTTTCTACTTGTTCCTTGTGGGGACATTTGAAGCATCAAGGTCCACTTCTGGGAGCCACATGATTCTCATTTCCTGGCCTCCTGCCTCAGCCTCCGCAGTGCCCATGCACAAAGGCTCTATCCTCTGTGTGCAAACTCAAGACACCAACACTTACACCTTTTTTACAGAAGCACATGTCAATATTCTGTACACACAGCAGCCCAAGTAATAATTGGCTGCCCTCTGGTTCCCTTGATTTGTACTAACTCTTGTATTTGTTCAAACCTTCACAGCTCTTAGGGTTCTCACCCTAATCCTAATTCTTCTCTTCATGTTACAGACAAGACAATGGCTGTGTGAAGAGGCAGGCAACTGGCCAAGGACACACAAGTCAGTGGCAGTCCCAGAACTCTGACCCTGAGCACAGAGCTCACTTGTCCCTAACCTTTACAATGTTCTCTCTTGTTAAACTGGAGACACATGAGTCGGGGCCTGACTGGGCAATTCTGGGTTCCAGAAAAAACTATCTTGGAAGACGCAGAATAAAGTGATGCTAAGAATATATGTGGGCTCTTGACACCAGACTTCCTGGGAATAAATGGGTGGGCTTCACCTCCTAAGGGCTAAGTGACATTAGATAATTCCTGGGGCTTCCTTCATGTGGTGCGGCATGTGAATTGCATCCCATGTGAATGGTGCCCCTAGAGGTCTTCAGTGTAGTTTTCTTGGGCATTCCTTGATCTCCTTGTGACTCAATAGTCCCACCTGAGAAAGAGATATAACACCACTTGCAAGGCTGTTGTGGCAACTAAATAAAATAAAATGTGTAAATCCTGACCTAGCAACAGATGCCCCAAAATGTCCTGTGCCCTTTGAGGACTATTTCCCTCATTCTCAGCCCCTTGGGTAATCTCCACACTCCTTTCTGTGGAAATGTTTGCTTTAGTGAAAGTCTTCCCTCCCATCGTCCACACTCTGTACAACTTGTGGGGCCAGGACACCACCTGATACTCACTGTGGCAGTGTGCCATGTAGCAAAGACCACACCATGTTGAGGCCTGCACCAAGTCAAAGCCTGCATGCTCTCTCTTAATCTCCATGTTCAGGATTCCCACCCACTCAGGACTAATCCAGACCCCACTGATGAATAAGCATCATGAGTTGCTCCAAGGGAACCTGGGTTCTGCCATGAACAATAAGCCAGGTGGCCAACAAGCCCAGGACATCCTCTCTGTGAGTCTCATGGAATTCATCTGCCAGGAGAGGTATCTTAATATCTGTCCTATCCCTTAAGAGAACTGCTGTCTCTATAACATGATGAATCATGTGAAGCTGCTACATAAATGGAAAAAGAAAAGCATGATTTTCACGTAAGAGGTTCTGAGTTATTGTTAAAAGAAATGATGAAGCTCCTACTAAGTGACAAGAACCCAATTTTTAAAATTGACCTCAGGGGTCTGGGAATGTGGCTCAGTGGTAGAGCACTTGCCTGGCAAGCATGAGGTTCTGGACTTGATCCCCAGAACTACAAAAAATTAAAAAACAAAAGTTGACTTCTGGGAAGTTCGAGCGCAATTTAACAGGGACTGGAGATAAGGATCTATCCATCAACACATGAGAAAATGGAAAGATTCATGCAATGTGCTGCAATGATGCTGGAAAAAGGAACAAGAGCTGAACTACTCTGGGTTTTCTAAACCAAGAGGGGGAAGGAACATCAGAACAGCTTAGGAGACCCCGCAGACCTCTTTGGTACTCACTTTTAAGCTGACTGTGTGGGCTGTCAACCAGATCCAGCCCGTCTGAATAGCCTTTACTTGTGCAAACCCACGGGCAGCCACATGGAATATTGTCCTTTGTCTTTACCTTGTACTCTTTTGAATACAAGAAGCAAAGTTCCTGAAACCAGACATGGGGTTGGTGATCGTGGTTCTAAAGGCAAATTCCTCCTTTGAGTGTCTTTATGGGACAAGTGGATGTAATACATGACTTGGGGACTCCCCTGGGGAACTAGATGTGGTTGGACCAGATGCATTCCTTCAGTTTCTCACATTCGCTGAAACCTGCTACCAAATGCCAGGCCTATGCTGGGCAATAGGCACAGAAAGAGACATAAGGCATGAGTCCAGGCCTCTGAGGGCTCATGCTGTGATGGGTGGGCAGAGGGGACTTAGGTTCTGACTATTAGCTTCAGTTATCTCAACTTGCTTTTTTTTGTTTGTTAGTTTGTTTGTTTTTGCGGTGCTAGTGATTGAACCCAGGGCCTTATGCATGTGAGGCAAGCACTCTACCAACTGAGCTACATCCTCAGTCCTATCTTAACTGCTTTCATTGTTTTGTTTTTTCTTATTTACTTTTGTCTTTCCACCCCCCAGAGAGGAAAGGGCTGGTTGGAAGTGAGGGAATGCATCTGGTCATAATTTATCTTATCATGACCAGAAATATTTCATGCCCTGGCAAGATTTTATGAGTTACTTGCAAAAAATAAGCACCTATTTTTAAAAAATGTTTAATAAAACAAGAAAGATGATTATTTGTTTTGGTACCAAAGATTGAACCCAGGGGTGCTTAACCACTGAGTCATATCCCCAGCCCTTTTTATATTTTATTTAGAGACAGGGTCTCACTGAGTTGTTTAGGGCCTCACCAAGTTGCTAAAGCTGACTTTGAACTCATGATCCTCCTGCCTTAGCCTCCTGAGCTGCTGGGATTACAGGCATTGTGCCACCATGCCCAGCCTACATATATATATATATATATATATATTTTTTTTTTTTTTTTTTTTTTTAAGAGAGAGAGAGAGAGAAAAAGAATTTTAATATTTAATTTTTTTTTAGTTTTCGGCGGACACAACATCTTTGTTTTGTATGTGGTGCTGAGGATCGAACCCGGGCCGCATGCATGCCAGGCGAGCGCGCTACCACTTGAGCCACATCCCCAGCCCAAACTACTTATATTATTTTTAATGCCCTTTAAAAAAAAAAACAAACATTTGGGGTGCCTTCAAAGAATATTAAGTTGATAAAAGTTAGCCTTTACATGGAAGACTTTATTCAACAGTGAGATTTATCAGATATCAAGGGCTGTTTTTTTCTAAAAATTGTGAAAGATATAGCTCCAGGTTTTCAAGCCACCACTGGTTCAAAGGCACCAGCCTTCCTTTTCCTGGGCTCTGCTGCCCCCTGTCAAAAGCTAAGAGTAGTGGACTCAGCTTAGATGTTTTGAACAAAGCTTTTCCCAGAACAGATGATGAAATAAGATATTCTCATATCTTGTGAACTAAGGCCAAAGAAATGTTTGTTTAAAAATATGCCTACTTGATTTTTTGCTTAGAAGTTCTTATGTAACTCCCAGCAGTAATAATTTGTCTGAAATAATTGAGGGTGCAGCTTTAATTTCCTGAGTCCCTCAGCATGTGTACCTGAAGAGCAGACAGGTGCTGGGGACCTGAGGATGAATCGTGGGCCCAGTCCCTTCCCTCAGGCCATTTAGGGACCATCAGGGAAGACACAAATGAACAGACACTTCAACCAAGGTGTGAGTGACAAGCACAGTGTAGGTACCAGGTTCTGGGGGAGCATGTCAACGCAGCATTTTAGTCAGCAGAGCCCAGATGAAGTCAAAGGAGCCCATTCTTGAAGCTCTAACAGCTCTACATCTTGAATATCTAGCCTGAAGAGAAAACCCAGTTAGCACCAACTGTCTAAGCCTCAGCAAGACAACCTGAAAGAGGACAATAAGTTCAGGCAGTTTCAAGAGAGGAACTGAACTATGTGGTGAGTCTAATCTGGGCCCCCCAGCTGCTACTCTTCTGCCTGATGATTTCTCATTGCCTCAGAATATGGTCATGTCAGAGATCACAAAGCAGAGCAAAAGGGATCCCTGGGGTGACCAGATGAGAAGAAAAAAAAAAACACTAAATGCTAGCATTGCCCTATGTTCTGCATGTGTACTGTCTACATACACAAGAGCTCCATTTGTTATCTAATTGAAGATGCTATCTGAAGACCTGAGGGAAAGTGGGGGCCAGTAAACTAACAATAAAGCTCTGTACATAATCAGAGCTACTTTTCACAAGATAACAGAAAGAAACACCATGTGGGGAAAATACCAGATCATCTATGGGATTGGAAAATTCAACCCTACAGGAAACACTTCAACTTTAGTGCCTATTAAACTATTTCCTCTCAGTGTTGGACATATTGCTTAACTACATGAAAGCTATGTGACAAAAAAGTTTTGTACTCATCAAAATACACATGCACTGAGACATTATATTTGTCTATAATTTATCTCATATCTGTTTAATGCCTCACTTTTCTTTTTTTTATATTTATTATTATTTTTTTAAAGAGAGAGATAAGGGGCTGGGTTGGGGACATGATTTGGTCAGTCTGGGTGTCTTCTCTGAACTGATTCTGTTCTAGGAATGCTTATTTTATGTAACTCTGTTCTGGATCAAGAAAATTAACTAGTGATATTTATTTTCCTGCAAGCACAGTTAAATTCATGCCATTTCTCTACTTTAAAAACTTCAGGGGCTGGGGATGTGGCTCAAGCGGTAGCGCACTTGCCCAGCATGCGTGCAGCCCGGGTTGGATCCTCAGCACCACATACAAAGAAAGATGTTGTGTCCGCCGAAAACTAAAAAATAAATATTAAAATTCTCTCTCTTAAAAAAAAAAAAAAACTTCAGTAGATATTTGTGGGATAAGTAAATGTCAAATAGTCAGTGGTTACCCATTACCTACAAAATATAAAGAATGGCCTATAGAGAGGCTTTTCATAATCTGAATCCATGTACAGGGAAGGTACTTTGGTACTGGAGGTTCAGATTTGAACCTGGCATATTCTGGCCCTGACTTTAGAACTCCATCTGAGTCTCCACTTTTCCACTCAGCTGCCCTCCAGCTCACTTTCCCACTTCCATTCCTCTACCAAGGCTCTTCACCTCCCTGTCAAGAACATACATACAATTCCAACTTTTCCCTAAGTTAAATCTCAGTGAAGTAAGCCACCTCCGCAAAGTCCCTCCTAATCACACTGGCTCTTCTTCCCCTCCCACATGAAGAATTGTCATGAACTTGCTGAGAGTTTGACCTGCACCCTTGTTTTGGCATTCTCTCCTCTCTAATGTTACTTGAATATTTTTTCTTCCACTGCTTTTCTAGGATACTTATAGCAGCTAAGTGCCTTATAGACACGTGGTACCTAGTTATTTGTCAAATAAATGGGTAAAGTCCTCATGGCTCAAGTGGTAGATACTATGTTTATACCCCAGAATACATTTCTAAAACTTTCTTAAACTCACAACCCAAGTAGATAATTTGTTCATGATTACTCAGTGCAACAAACATGCAAGGCCCATCAGAAAATAAAAATGTATTGGATTTCATATCTCATTTAAATATTGTGGTCAGAGTCCCCAGAAAAATTAAATTTGAGGAGTGTGCTTCTAAAGTACTGAGTGACCTAGCTCCTTCCAAAGCAAATGAAAAGCAAACCCGCTTCCAAGTCTTCAAGTGCACTAACACCAATCCCTGATCTTTTTTCCTTCTGCTACACCTGCAGGATACTAAATTAAATGTTCTCCAGCCACCTGGGCTCTTAGGCAACACTGGAGAAGACTCTGTAATCCCTTGGGATTGCCAGGCAATCCTAATGTCCCTATTGAGTTTCTTATTCCTCAAGCCACCTACCAATCTCTATCTACTTTGTCAGCAATGACAAGAGATCTGTCTTCTCTCTCATGATAAAAATAATAAATGTGGGCTGGGGATGTGGCTCAAGCAGTAACGCGCTCGCCTAGCATGCGCGGGGCACGGGTTCGATCCTCAGCACCACATAAAAATAAAATAAAGATGTTGTGTCCACCGAAAACTGAAAAATAAATATTAAATATAAATCCAGGATTAACTCCAGAGCCAACTGTTAAGCCTGTATTGTGTTGACTCCCTGTTCTACTTGGGGTAAATGCAGGGAGGATTCCCAACAGGTTGCCTGTTTTCTCAGGTCAGTTTACTACCTGAATTGAGTAAACTTCTTCCAGTTCAATGTTTTCCAACAATCAATGTCATCTAGTCAGTAGCAGGAAAAGTAATGCAAATGCACGCCTGAGGTTTATTCACTCCATCAACCGACCAGAATTTCAAGTAATTCTCTAGGCACTGCTGCCTAAAGAAGCAAAACCCAGAAATTTCTCATTCCTTCCTAATCTCATTGCAGGTTTTTAAAAAGCACCTTCCTGGAGGTGTTCTGACTACCTGTTGGCTGTGTCAATAGTCCCACCTATTTACATGCAAGGCATCTCTGTCCCTTTTATCACTATTATCATCACCATATTGGGAATGGAGTGGTATCCTTCCTATAACTTCTTACAACCTTAATGCACATAAAACCACCTGGGGATCTTTGTAAAATACAGCTTCTCACTAAGTAGGGCTGGGGTGGAGCCTGAGAGTTTATTTCTCAAAAAAATGTGACACTGGCCGGACACCGTGGCACATGCCTTTAATCCCAATGGCCTGGGAGGTTGAGGCAGGAGATAACAAGGTCAAAGCCAGCCTCAGCAAGTTAGCAAGATCCTGTCTCAAAATAAAATATAAAAAGGATTGGGGATGTGGCTCAGTGGTTAAACACCCCTGGGTTCAATCCCCAGTACCAAAAACAAAACATGTGACACTGATGCTGATCTCCGGACCACACCTGGAGTATCAATAACCTAGATGTTTGGCACAGGAACAACTCTTCCTTGAAGATCATCTTGGTGCTAAGTCATTTTCTTCCCCAATGTTTATATTCTGATTAAAAGTATACGGAGTATGAGTATCTGGTTATACATTATACACTTTGCCAACCAGAGACATGGATATTAAAATAACCAGGGGAGGGTAGGATGGAAAAGTGGGAGGGAAAAGGGGATAATCATGAACTGAATGCATTGCCATGCATTTCTGAGTTTGTCAGGATGAATCCAACCACTATGAACTATACAGCTCTAATTTTTAAAAATTAACTAGGTTTGCTGTTTGAATTCTTTACACAATTTACTTTGTCTACTTATTTCTTTTAATATTTTTTAGTTGTCAATAGACCTTTATTTTATTTATTTATATACAGTGCTGAGAATCATGCTAGGCAAGCACTCTACCACTGAACCACAACCACAACCCCAGCCCAATGTCTACTTATTTCTGAAGCACTAAAAAAATATTTTAACTTGGAACACCCTGACATGCCAAGGACAAATTTTACTTACCTACATCACACTGTAATTTCTCCCTCAAGAAAAGATGATTCTCTTCTTATCTAAAAAAATCTTTCAATCTGTGCCTGACTTACACCCCTTTCAATTTCATCAGAAATTCATTCAGGCAGTGATCCACTTCACTTAGTTCATCAGCCTCATCTATTTTACCTAGCCACAAATTTCTCTTCAGTAATTGAAGATTGTTTCAAGAGATTATACTAAATACTGAATCTAGGTGGAAGACACACCTGTGTGTGTGCTTATTATACTATTCTTTAAACTTTTCAATAAACTTTAAGCTGGGGGGCGGGGGATAAGATACAGAAGTAAATTAACAATTTATCTTATTTGCAAGCTTATTTCCTAGCAAAAACATATCCCAGGATAACTTCAGACTAACCCTAATCACAAAGCTCTCAGCTAACTTGTTTAAAGTCTCCTTCCCAGGGCTGAGAATGAAACTCAATGGTAGAATGCCTTATCTAGCACACTTGAGGACCTGGTTTCAATAAAAATCAAGGTCCCCCAAATTAATATTATTTGTTCAACGTAATACCCAACTAGATCTTTATAATTTTTTAAACACAAACTAAGAAATTTTAGAACTCAAATTTTTTCTAAAAGGAACACCATAGATGTCACTGATCACTATTCTCTAAACTTACTCCCTCAGGTGTACAAATCCTAGCTGCCTTGCAAACCTAAATTCTCAACCAAATCACCTTACATTCTATAGCTTCCTATGCAAATGTCTTGAAAAGGGTCTCTAACCCCTCTGCCTGCCTTCCTTCCCCATATATCCATTCATTGTCAGCTGAACTGTAAGAACACATCTCCTAAGGATCAGCATTCTATGTGTCACACCCAGCTATTTCAGGTGTTGCACACCTATCTCCAACTTTGCCACAAGATGTTCTAAGAACCAGAGAGGTCAACACCTTAAGATGTTTTCGTGGCTTGCTTTCCCCAGGAATCATATGAGGAAACTACATACTCCAAGATAGGTAAGTTTAAATATTTGCTAAATACTATTTCAAGTAATTTCCTAGGCACTGCTCCTAAAATTAAAGACTTTGTACACCATACTTTTTTATCAGATTTTTATCAGATCTATGAGTCCTGCTTAAAACGGTATGAGGCTAGCTCCACGGTTCTCAACCTAGGGAGACTGTGCCCAACAAGGGACATAGATCATGCCTGGAGGCATTTTAAGTTGCCCTGGGTTGGGTGGTGCTACTGGAAGCTGTTCCTCCCACAATGCATAGGACAGCCCCCAACAATAGATTCATCTAACCCAAGCTGAGAAACTCTAGTTGTAGTTTTTGCTTCTTTTTGAGCCACTGGAAACCAAAGAGCCAAACAACTAAACCCACACAGCTGTAATTATCTCTTCTGTCTCTTACCACCTAAAGAGTTTTTTTTAAAACACTTAAGTTCCTTTGTTTGGAAAACAACCCAAAAAGCTCAATATTATTAAAATGGCACAACCACAAGAGGGCGTAGTGTGGTGACAATACAGAGTCAACTAAGATTAAAAATTGGTCTACTAAGACTTTAGATATAATAAGTTTTATTTATCTGGTGGTACTTGATGCTCACACGGCACCGTACAACAAATTTTAAAAAATACAATATGAAAAAAATCAAACAGCCAAAGAGATTAATTCCATTTGAGGGCAATGGCCCACAGAAAAACCAACAAAAGCCCACAGAAAAACCCACCCTCTGTCCCCTTGAGAACATTAATTTCTTCCTGCTTAAGTTTGGCTTTAAGAAACATCAAAACAAAGTGCAAAAGAAAAGGTCTTTGAGAAGAGTTAAAACTTCACATAGCGTCTTTCACTTATCACAAAATGCTTTCCTTATGCAATAATAAACTCATAAAATAATCCAAACATCTGTGAGCCTCTATTTGGTCCCAATTTTTTAGGTCACAGCTTCAGTATTTTTCTCCTCTCTAACCTCAAATTATTTTGTCAGCAAAAAGTCAGTCAGGAGTGTTAGTCTCCTTTGTTCCATATTTCAACTACAAAGCTTATTATCCATAAATAGTAAGAGGCCAAGCAAACTGAAGCCATGAAAATACTTGAATTGAAAATATAAATTTCCCAAGAGTTATTTAAAATCAAATTTTGGCTCTGTATCTATTTAATTCATGATTAATAATTATTCAGTCATTCAAAATTAACTATAGAAACAACAAGATTTAAAATGCATAGGGTGGGAAGACAAGACAATTTTAAAGATCAGATATAGGTGATTGGGGAATTTGTTTAATTTTACTACACAATGACAAATATTGTCATAAAATTACACCATACAAGGAATAAGAAGTTACACATTCTGCTTGGGTACTATTGATGCTCAGTTTCAATTTTGTAAAAGCCAATTTATAAGCCTATTCTCATTTAAGCTTCCAAAGTAGGGAGCCCTACACGCTAATAGTAGGAGTTATGTACTCTAGTCCCCATGAACTTAGGGTCACTGTGTGCTAACACTGCTTTCTTTTCTTTCTTTCACAGAATTTCTTTTCCCTTTAGAGTTCAAAAGAACGTAGGGAGATCCCCACCCAAAACAAAACAAAACAAACAAAAAAAAAAAAAACAGCTATGGATAGTAACAGGTCTAAAACCAAGAAATTTGGGACCATAAAATAAAATTAGAAGTCAAGATGATTCTTAAAATATTTGCCAAGAACATTAATAACTGCCTCAATGCTTGGCTCCAGAATTAAATGGCATTTCAGTTGATGCCACACAGAGATCAATTTATCATCTAATTACTATACACAAAACTAAACAAATCAAGACTCATTAGCTGCAGTCACTGTGCAATGTCATAGCACCCAAAGACTCTTCAATGATCGTGAGCCCCCTTCCACTGTACTAGTTAGTAAGGGTAAAGGGCAGGTCATACCTTTGTATCCCCTGCATCTAAGCACAGTGGTATTCAACAGATACTTACTAAATACATCTTTGAATAGTGGCTTAAGACACAGAAAGAGCCCAAAGATTGTCTTCTTCTATTAGTAGAACTTAAGTAGCCTTGCTCCCAACAGGCAGAAAGCAGTTTTGAAATAAAGATAGCTTTCCCACAAACACAGACCAGTCAAGAGTTGGACATAGATCGCTTCCTTTAAACATGTTTGTAAAGCATTTTGAGAAATCATGAGGTGAAAGGTGCTATGTAAGTACAAAATAATAATATTCAAAACAGTTTAGCCAAGGTGCTATTTTCCTATGGTAATGGAATTGTTGTGCTAGACTGAGGGAACACCCCCCGCAAAGCTACTCTTCTCACTGTCATCATCAACAGAACAATGGAATTTTGACAAAGATGCCATCACTTTATATACTTTGTATTCTGCTAAATACTTTCTAGAAACCAGGTGACAGAAAATGAAAATTAAGCCACTTAGTCTACACAGACCAATACTTTATCAAACTTCCGCATTTTACAAGTCATGTTCAAAAAACACACACAAATTAGCATTTTGTACACAAATGTTTATTTCTCAATTAAACATTCCCTTTAAATACAAGGAATGAATTCTAAATCTTCATAAAGATGAATTAAAAATGAAATCCCTCCAGTATAGTGTGTGCAATCACTGTGTTCTTGGTCACTACTGGCATTTACTGTTTAACATCAAAAAACGAAGACAGGTTATTTAAAAATCATGCTACTGGATTTCTAGCTCTTCCTCTATGACCAGCTCTTCACTGATCTGCAATGTTTAAAAGTTTATATCACCAAATCAAAGCAAGTTTAAGATGTGAAACAGCTGTGCATTAAACACAAAAACAAAATTACAAGATATAGTCAAGTTCATAACGAATATAGGTGTTCTTATCATCATTGTAGATTCTTGGGTAATGTGCTATGAGAGCATCCTGTGAACCAATGTAGATGGAGTTGTAAATTTTCCAATACACATCTCTGACTTTCCGAGCCGGGTGAAACAGACCCTAGAATAATTGAAAGATTCCATTATTTCAATTTCTAAGAATATACATAACTTGAACAGAATTTTTTAAAAGGCCATAAAATTATGATTAAAAATATTTCCCTTTAAGAAATGCAAATCAAGGGGCTGGGGTTGTGGCTCAGCGAGGTAGAGTGTTCACCTCACATGTACGGGACCCTGGGTTCAATCCTCAGCACCACATAAAAATAAATGATATTGTGTCCAACTACAACTAAAAAATAAATATTAAAAAAAAAAAGAAATGCAATCAAAACTACACTGAGGTTTTTTTTTTTTTTTTTAAATATATATTTATTTATTTATTTTAGTTTTCGGTGGACACAACATCTTTGTTTGTATGTGGTGCTGAGGATCGAACCCGGGCCGCATGCATGCCAGGCGAGCGCGCTACCGCTTGAGCCACATCCCCAGCCCTACACTGAGGTTTTATCTCATGCCAGTTAGAATGGCAGCCATCAAGAATACAAATAAATACTAGAGAAGATGTGTGTGTGGGGGGACACTTTTTACACTGTTGGTAGGATTGTAAATTGGTACACTCACTATGGAAATCAGTATGAATGTTACTCAAAAGGGTCCGGGGAGGAAAAGGGGAAAGAAATACTGAGAATGAAACTGAATTATATTCTTTTACTGTGTGCATGTATAACTGTGTAAACACAAATCCCACATTATGTACAACTATAATGCACCAACAAAAGAATTTGAAAAATACAATGAAAAACAACAAAACAAAATACTTCCCTTTAAAGGGGAAGAAAAAAATCTGGCAATTACACAAAATTGCAATGGGCAAAATCAAAATCTAATTCTCACCGTATACCTGTTTTCCCATATGGCACAATACACACACCCTATTGATAATTAGGAACGGTAACTTAATTATATATCAAATTACTTTTCTAATAGAATAATCTTAAAAATCTTTAACTTACCTGTAAACAATACTGCAACATTCTGCATGGTCCAATAGCAACTCTTAGGCCTTCCAGGGCACCCATAACTGCCTGGATTACGTGGGGAGATGTCTCGAAAACATTGGGCCATACATAGTTCAACAAGTGATTCAGGGAATCTTCACAACCAAATCCATAAACCCCAAGTGACATGTGCTGTACCACTGCACTAGCTGTCTGTCTGTGTACAAGGTCCCTGTAATGGAGGGCGGGGGGAGAGTTCTGTTAAGAAGCAAGTCTTTGTTTTCAGAAAATATTCATCTGCCCATTAGGAACTAAATCATTAATTCAAAGTACTGACCAAATACGAAGTCATTCCAACAACTTATGATCTCATATATCCTTTATTCCATTTGAAATCTTTTGCTTTAATAACTCAAACCTCACAAAGTTTCAAAAATAATTCACATTTCCTAATTAACTTTTAAAAGGAATATGAGCAAAAGTCCTTAGTTTCAAAATGCTGCTGAAGTGGAGGCCTATGACTCTTACATACAAATGATTAACAGTAATATCTCATTTTAAACTATACACTTAAAATGTTGGTAGAAATTCAGATGCTTGGGGCTGGGGTTGAGGCTCAGTGGTAGAGTGCTCGCCTAGCATGTGAAAGTCTGGGTTCGATCCTCAGCACCACATAAAAATAAATAAAATAAAAGTATTGTTTCCAACTACAACTAAAAAAAGAAAGAAAGAAATTTAAATGCTAGAATATAACAGATAACTAAATTAAAATTAAGTCTGTTCTCATGTAAACACTAAGTTTCATTTCAAAAACTCAACTTGGGAAGAGGAAGATGTAATTTTTTTCAAACCTACAGAAATAAGATCTCTTCATCTCTTGTGCTATCTGAATTTATGTTTATGACAAATCAATTGAGTCATTCATTCCAAAGTTATTCTGAGTATGAGCCCAGAATAATACACATTGGGGTCACACACTTAGCCCCAAAGACAGAATAGTTCAAAGAAAAAAGATATGTACTTATTAACATCCTTAATTCATTCTCTTAATGTCTAATCTATTCACCATAATGAAGCAGTATTTCTCATTAATCATTTTCCAACATTGTTTCTTTTAGTAATTTTCAATGGAGTTACTACCTCAACTTATTAGTACACAGAACATAATTTATAGCCACGGGTCATATATACCCATTATTATTTTTTCTTTTGAGATAAGGTCTCATTAAGTTGCCAAGGTTGACCTCACACTTGTGGCCTTTAGCCTCAACTTCCTGGGGATTACAGGTGTGCCATCACTGTACCCCATTGAGGTCAAACTTTTACAGAGCACAATTCTTAATATTTGCCTCCATGTCCTGTATATACGCCTGGTGGTAACTTGATGACTCAATTAAGTTGCCCTTTATGAAGGTCATTAGTAATTTTAATCTGCCCAAAAGTAACTAAAATGAGAGTACTTATTTCTTCTGAAATATAAAGAGCCAGTGAAATTACATGGACCTTGCGCTTTTTCTTTATTCCTTCTTCAAGCAGTCTTATGTTTAAGGCTGAATGTCAATCTAGATATCAGGAATTTGACAAATAACTTGAGCAATATGGAATTACTGGTCACCATCTGAACCACTGGGTGCCTACAACAATAACAGTGTAGCTCTTGGTAGACGGTGTTCAGCAGGTTCAAAACCTTAAAAGAAATTTTTAATAGGTTCACTTGCACTAAAAAAGATCAGATCTCTCTGCCACACTGATTAACCCATGCTTGTCAATTATTCTAACCATATTTGACTAACTTTTAAAGCAAAAGTCTACTGATTATGTATTTAAGAATATATTTAATCTAACAAATATGAAAAGGAATTTAAATCAGGGAGGTCTTAAAAGACAAAATTTTGGAAACAGCTACAACATATATATTAAAAAGTCATATTTACAGTTTTGTGTAAAAATCCAGGTTAGTACTTCTTTAAAATATCACAACAAATAGGTCATTTAATAAGTTCTAAAATGAAATTTATAATTATCTTCTTGCATTTGGCTTAAGTCACTTACCTATCCATTAAAGCATCTTCAAGTAATGGTGTTACAGCATAAATGTAGTCTTTTCCCATTTCACCGATATATTCAAACAAAAAGGAGAGTGATTTTAACACTCCATTTTGAACATTCAGTTCAGGAACTCTGTATTCATTCATTAAGGCAGGAAGTACTGTGAAGGGTGAACATGTTTCGGCAACAATAGCTATTGCTACAGTGGTACAAACTCTGTTCTGCCTTTCCTGAACCTTGAGGTTGTTTAAAAGCGTAGCCAATACATCATGAGGGCTGGGGAAAAAAACAAACAAACAAACAAAAATTCCAAAATGTATCAGCAAGCTGTTATATTACAAGTCAAAAATTTTTCAGAGAGAAAGGGGGAAAATGCAAAGACATCAAACAATTAATCCCTGGGAATTCAGTAATACTTGAGTCAATAGCAATACTGTTTCTACTAAGAACTTCATATAAATTGTCAGTTTGTAATTCAAATGGATTAATTTTCAAATATAACTTTCAGTTTTTAAATTTTTTGAAATATAAAGAAATTTAATTAAATGTTTAATTCTTTGAGTGGTCAAAACAGACATCAGCGCTACGGAACTTTATGGGGGCAGTAATATCCAAAAATCTCATCTCCCATATTCAAACATACCTTGTTTGTTTCTCTTATCTTCCCTCCCACATACATTTACTATATCTGTTCTTTTTTTTTTAATACTGGGGATTGAACTCAGAGGCACCTACTTGACCACTGAGATACATCCCCAGTCTTTTGTTTTGAGACAGACTGGCCTTGAACTCGCAATCTTCTGTCTTAGCCTCTCAATAGCCTATGCCACCACACCCAGCTACTTTAAGGCACTTCTTTTTGCCACACCTTTGAGGAACACACTAGGGGGCTAAAAAGTTCACATAATAGTTATTCATTACAAACTTCTTGATTATATCAACCACTAAAATAATTATTACTCTTACCCCAAAAATAAGAGGAAAAAGCATGTGTCTGTGCTGGGGATAAGGGTGATGCTACCTAATTAATCTGATATTTGTGTATTTCTAGAAAATATTTTCTTAGCTACTAAGCTACATGTATGTGAAGTATCTACATTACTGATTCTCCTACCTTGGTTCTAATGAAGAAGTAAATAACCACAGATTATCAATAAAGCAGTTATAATTCAATTAAATCTGTGGGTTAATCTAGAAATGACTTTTTTATATACCTTGTTTTATTTATCTTTATGTTGTGCTGAGGATTGTACCCAGGGCCTCGCACATGCAAGGTGAGCACTCTTCCACTGAGCCACAACCCCAGCCCAGGGAATAACATTTTTAAAAAAACACATAAAGTACCAATGAAACATGAATCATGATGATGGTGATATTAAGAATTTGCCTTAATATTTTAAGCAATATGAAAAGAACCAAAAAAACCCTGAAATTATTCTGATAATGGAAATGCTTCCTTCCTTGAAACTTTTAAAGCTTCCCATCTATTTTAATTAAAAATTTAAGAAAATGTTTTAAAATTTGGTAAGTCCATAGTTAAATAAAGTGATTACCCAACTGCATTAAGTGTAGTATATCTCAAGAGGTTTCTACATGGAAGCATTTTCCAACACTTCAATTGTTTATTATAAGCTAATAAAAAAACTGAAAATAATACTTACCCAATGGCTTTTGCAATATAACCAAATGTGTTGACTGTAGCTCTACGAATAGCCTTTTTGTGAGCTTTTAAGAGCTCTAAAAGCTCAAAGCAAATCCTCATCCACTCTCTTGCAGAGACATATTCAGCTCCCCTAATTAAAAAGAATATTTTTTTGCAGTGTTGAGGTTGAACCCAGAACCTTGTACATACCAAGTAAACATAACTGAGGTAAGCCCCTGTTCCTAAGTTTTAATAGGTAAATTTGCAGGTTCAGTTCTAAAAACATAATCAACTCATTTTAATCACTAAATAAGTTATTATTTACTCTTTAGAAAAGTTGGTTGTGTTAGAACTATACTGCTACTCCCCATTACTAGCTGAACTAAAATTTGACTAAAAATATGAATATTGGATAGCCTGAACATATACACTTACACCAACACCACTAAACAAATTTATCTAACTGCAAAATGGTCAAATCTGAGAAC
This sequence comes from Marmota flaviventris, assembly GCF_047511675.1. Classification (NCBI taxonomy): domain Eukaryota; kingdom Metazoa; phylum Chordata; class Mammalia; order Rodentia; family Sciuridae; genus Marmota; species Marmota flaviventris. The sequence goes on along the minus strand of NC_092508.1, from coordinate 37,755,861 downwards.
CAATACTGCTTATAAAAATGTTTAGGTAATCTGCTTACCTGTCAGCAATACGTCCAACAAGATCAATACAGTTCTCTTGTACTTTTTCATGCCTGTTCTTTAGGATGGGGGTGAGTCTAGGCAGCAGATCTTTAATTGGTGGGGTCATCTTATGCATACCTATTTAATAGAAGTCAAAAAACTACCAATTAACATTTGAACTTTTGAACCGCAACCTTTGCTCATTTTTTCTTTTACTTTTCAATGTGATACACATGACTAGGCATAAATATAAACTTGCAGCTGCCTATGGAAAGAGAAAACCCCAGGTTTTGACCAGTCTCAGAATTGCTTTTAACTTTTTATTAACAACTTCTGATTATGCGTAGAAATGAAAGAAATCAGTGAAGTGAATTAAGAATGATGGATACTCAATAACAAAAAAAATTTTATTTGGTTCTGAAATGTATTTGTACACTGACATTTAAATATGGGGACAGCTTATGTTCCGGCCATACACAACAATATAAGCCAGAGGTAGACATGTAAATTAAAGCAAAATTTTCCAGAAAGGGCCCCCTTACCCTTTAACTGCAAAACAAAGAGATCTCCAGTCTCCCTGCAATGCAGGGCATACTTGGATGGTATTTACACCTATGAAGAGAGAAAAAAGGAGGCAGCTGGCAGGGGCTCTTGCTCTAACTAGATTGCTTGCTCTGATTCTCTCTCCATTGTTTTTCCCATGTTTCCCTAAACAACCATACGGTTTATAACTCCCTGAAAACCAGAGCCCCACAGGTAGCCAAGTAACTGATCTTTGGCAAGTCACTACCTTTGGAGTATAGAGGACTGGGATGAATTGGGAATTATATGAAAATACAATAGTTGAAAGATCTATAAAATAAATAAACCTGACTAAAATGAGAAAACCAGTGGCTATCACAGCCAGCTCCTTTGACCTCTTGCTAAGTTATTTCTGACCCACTAAGCCCAACAGGAATTACTTTTGGCATTATGTCCAATTACAAGGGGAAATAAAACACAAGATGCCAAATGCTTGCTTTATCATACTTCCCTAATAGAATAAAAAGCTTTGCTCTCCATACCCAAGATTATTTGTTTTTACTTGGATTAAAAAACCAAATGGAGTTTCAAAGACTTGGGTATAAAAAGACAAGATGTAATTTAATCAGTTCACTTTTCTTCCTAATTTTTGGTTTGTTTTTTGTTTTTGCAGTACTGGGTATCAAACCCAGGGCCTCATGCATGCTAGGCAAGTGCTCTACCACTGAGCTATAAATCCCCAGTTTTTCCTAGTTATGTTCTTTGAACTGATGGCAAGCAAAACAAAAAACAAAACAAAATAAAACCCCAACATGTCACAATAACTGAGGCTGAATATTTAAAATTTCATTGTAAAACTAAATTCAAACTTCAGAGTTGTCCCCTCCCCTTGCAGAACATGACAATATTTTCAGCTAACAGACTAGTTCTACTAGGTCCTCTGCTCTATGACTTTGTGAGTTACAACTACTTCCATACCTCACTTACAGGCCCTAAACTTGCCCCTTTTCTCTTTTAAAGTAAAATATAAGTGAACTTAGAGAAGATTTTTGTGATATCTTCCAACTTAACTATAATCTTGAAGTGCTTTTTAAAAAAAGATAACATAAAATCACCTAATTCCTAATATGTTTCCACAATTTACTTTCAAAAATACAAAGAAAGTTAAAAAACAACAAATTCTTACATGACCAGCAAATTTCATACCTATTACATTTACAATTGCCTTCAGAGCTCCAAGAATGCTGCCCAATACTTCAGGGTACTCTTCACCCAAATATTCATACAACACAACACCCAAGTGCCCCATCAATTTTTCCTATAATAAAAGAAATAACATTAAAATATTACTGTTTACATTAAACTGCTTGTTTAAGAAACAAGAATCTGGTGCAAAATTTACCTCTTGACAAGTCTTCATGACCACAGCAGTTCGAGAAATCAAGTCAGCTGCCTGTTGCCTAACTTTTGCTGATTTGTTATTTAAACGCCACAAGACTGTACCACAGATCTGAGGCAAGTATGGTTTGACTCGTTTGCCAAGAGCATTGACCACTGTGCCAAAGCCATTCAACATTACTGAGTCCTGTAAAACAAAAGCCAATTTTTATATAAAAATACATACACAAGCACTGAGAACCAGAATTTAGTTTCCTTGTGACTGACAGTTGGTACATATTAAAATTCAACTTTTTCCAACTACTCAAACATTTGTCTTTTAAAAAATATCAAATCCAAAAACTTCAGGTAAAAGAATATTTTGGTAAATGAGAATATGGACATTCTAAAAAATGAAGCCAGGTGCAGTAGCACACAGTAATCCCAGCTATTCTGGAGACTGAGGCAGGAGGATTAAGACTAGCTTCACAACTTACTGAGACCCCACCTCAAAATTAAAAAAAAAAGAATTAGTAGTGTTGTTCAGTAGTACAGCATCCCTGGAATCACTCCCCAACACTGAAAAAAAGAATGAAAAACTTATTGTGAACTTAATTACGTTATTTTTAGGAAATTTGCTTGAAAAGTAAAAATGTTTTTGAAAATCACTAGCAATTTTCCATAATAATTAACTTCATACTAATCAGTTATCATTACCTCTGTAGTCTGTTCTTGGAAAGCATAAAGAATACCATCAATCAGTTGTTCTTCAAGTTTGTGATCAATATCTGCTGCTCCCAAGTTGCCCATAATTTTCTCAATTGTTTCCATCACCATTTTTCGGTACTGCTCAGCTTCATCTTTCAGATCATCCACAATCCTGGATATAATTTCTGCTGCACCTACTTTATTTGCCAACTCCACAGTAGTATCAACTAACTAAAAAGACAAATAAATACATGAATAAATAAACCTATTGTTCAAGGAAATAAAGCAGTATAATGAAAACCCAATGTTCTAAATATACTACTTAGCTAGTAACCACACTGACAATGATTAACTCCTACTTATTAAACTTCAAGAGAAAAGTGACTAAAAAACTTAAATGAGTCTAAGTCAGTCAAGATACTCAAGGCAAAATTATACCCATGTTTAAGCGAGCCAGAAAAACCACTGAATTTACTAGACAAAGACATCAATTCACAGTTAAGTATTTATCTCAATGTAAAATCAAAGTGGAAATTAACTGGCTTTTGAAAATGTATCTTCCTCCACAATCAAAAACAAATGAACTGTAAAATAATCAAAACAAAAAATAATCTGTAACATGCATTTAAACTGACTAAAGGAACAGTCAAAAGACTTTTGACCCTTTTTTTTAAATAAAGGATTACCTGTCGGTAATTTCTTCTATCCAAAGCCATTCTATGCTGCCAAAAGTGTTTAAAGAAAGGAGGAAGGATCTCTGTTTTAATATAGTTTGCTTCTACACCATCTGTCCCACAACATTGTTTTACCACCTGAAAGGTTAAAAAATAATAATAAATCAAACAGAGTACTGGTGAAACCAACAATAAGGTTTTTCAAACAAATGCTACAAAATTCTCTTTGACCATGAAAGAAGCCCAATTTCAACCCCTGCAATCTGAAACAACTATCTGAAATAAATACCTTCAGCACAATTTTCTTCATTTCTTCATCAGGAGACTGGAATTCCCGAATAAGGATTAACATCACTTCTCTAGTATAGTAGTTGGCATATTCTGCATCCATAAGAGGAATAAGATACCCAATAGCCTTTAAGAAAGCAGCCAAACCCTATTTTAAGGTAAAAAACATATAATTTAGTAAATTAGGTTTACCTTGCTTTAATGTTCAGGGGTGGCTATCAAAAACAATCTAATTAGTAGATTTACCTTTCCTCTGTGTTGCCGGATACCCTTCCATAGAGGCTTTAGCACAGAATCAAAAGATTCGATACCATAAGGAGTTGCTGCTTCAGCCAAGGCAGCAATGGCCAAAGCACTTATGGTCCGAACTTTCTGCTGCTCATCAACAAGACCTATAAAACCAAGCACAGATTTTTAACTATGTACCAACACTTAATCTCCACAATATCATCCATATTCTAGCAATATATTTAACCATTCAGACAAACTACAGAATCTCTTCACTTCAGACAAAATTGGGCAAAAGCCAGAATAAAGTAAGTGTGTTAGCAGATATTATTATAAATCCTACTACAAAACATGAGGAGTTTATATAATTATAAGCCTTTCCATTATCTCCCCAAGTCAATAGCCCAAATTTCAGGATAGCTATCCTATAAAAAACAAAAGTTATAATACAACTTACCATGCTCAATAATTTCAACTAAACTTCTGAGATGTGGTAAGATAGCACAGCCCATTAGAATAGCTATTTGCTGTACAATCTTAATACCGGTGTGTCTTGCTTGCCAAGACTTTTTACTTTTGCACACAGCTTTTAAGAAGGGTAATAAAGAAGGAATGCCCAAGGCAGAGGCTACAACAGCAAAAGCTCTGGCTGTTGTGTTACGGACATACTCATCCATGTTATCTATATCAGGTCTCATGGTAGAGATCATAGTAGCTAGACCAGCAGCCTACAAGGAAAAGATAAAAGGAGAGTCTGAGTTGGTACATTATTCTTGATCATTTCCTTCTATAATCAAAAGTTCTGTAATCAAAAAAAGATGCAAACTTTCTTCTCTAGAAATTTAACATATTACCTTTGCCAAATTAGAAATAATCTCTCGGCCTTCCACTCTAGCATAGTAATCTTCATCAATCAACAATGGTTCAATGACCACAAGAATCTGAAAAAGAAGAAAAGGAACTACATTTTGACATCAATTACTGATGCCCCCATAAAACAAATAGGAAATTTATAGTTAGCAGGGCTTCATTAAGCAAGGGACAAATTAAGAATTTTAAGTACACAATTTCAACCCCCCAATACAGATGAAAAACTGAGAATATGTTAACCATGCAGACTGACAAATATATCTTTTAAAACTTACACATACATTAAGCACTTTGTAATTAAATTACTATCACGAAAAAAATGGTTCTTTACACTAAACATAATAGAAATATACCTATTTCTCATCATAACCTAATACTAATAATATGAATAATATAAACAATTATAGTAAAGACGGCTAAACATTCCACCTACATGTACCTGTAACATATAGCTGTGTACATGTTACATCTGTAACCTATGCCTCTGAAAAGAAAAAGATCTGGAAGGATAGGCAAATTTAACTATGGTTAACTATGAGCATCTTTTAAGGGGGTAAACTTTGGTTCTCTACTATGAAATATACAGAATCAGCTTTTTTTTTGTTTTAAGTACCTTTCCAGACTACACTAAAAAAATCCATGAATTCCTTTTATTCTAAAAAAAATAAAATTATTAGAAACATTATTTGAGGAGAACAACAAACCTTGTGCACATACGGTCGTACTAAGTCATCAAGTTTGTATAATATTCTATCAATAACTTTCACAAGTAAATGACGCTCTTGATCCTCAAGTGTAGGAGACATCAGCAGGGGAAGAATCTGATTAAATAAAGGTCCAGCTCCAAATTCACGAGCTTTATCTGTAATCTGACGCAATGCAGCCTGGGGAAAAAGTAGAATACAAGTTATGTTTACTTAAAAATCAAGCATTTTATTTTATTTTTTTAAAGAGAGAGTGAAAAAGAGAGAGAGAGAGAGAGAGAGAGAGAGAGAGAGAGAGAGAGAGAGAGAGATTTTTAATATTTATTTTTTAGTTTTCAGCGGACACAACATCTTTTGTTTGTATGTGATGCTGAGGATCGAACCCGGGCCTCACGCATGCCAGGCGAGCACACTACCGCTTGAGCCACATCCCTAGCCCTAAAAATCAAGCATTTTAAAAAAGCAAATTACTCTGGGAAGATATTCTGTAACTTAATATTTTAATGTGTACTTTTACAGATATTTTACATAGAATAGCATGAGTTCATTTCTGTCAAAATTACTCTGAAGTTTGAACGAGAGAAATTCAATGTTTTTAATTAATTACAAAAGGGCAATAATAAAATTATAGAAGCACAGAAGTGTGTATGTGTGTCTGTGTATGCGCCTTCATTTCCCCTAAGTCCCTTCTACCTTTGAAACACATAAAGATGTTAATGCAGTTCTTCACATAACTCCACTAATTACCTTCAAGTCTTAAGCACATTTTAAAGCCACAAGAACAAAACAATTTTTTATTTTTCCAACTCCTTTTCAAAGTAGAAAGTTCTTTCACTAGAAAAAATGCTGGAGATGTAGCATGGTAGTGCAGCACTTAACTAGCATGTGCAAGACCCTGGTTTGGATCCCACCACCACGAATTAAACCAACCAACAAAAAAAACTAAATCCTGTGATGGGGATATAGTCCAGTAATAGAGTGCTTCTCATACTACCTATCTTCCTTTCCATCATGCAATGCCCCGATAAAGATGAAGAGGATAAATATAAATTCCTTAACATACCAATATAATGAACATAATTAATGATTTAGCAAACTGGTACCTACCTTTCTCATTGGAGGTGTTCCATTCTTAATTTTTAAAAGCAATTTCATTATTTTTCTCTCTTTTTGTTCTTCTGGACTAAGTGTTGATTCATCAACATCAACCTAGTAAAAGAATATTTAAAGGAAGGTCAATATGTTATGATTTATAACTATCACACAAAAAATAGTAAATAATTTCTGCTATTACTACTTACCAATAGCTTATCAAAGTACTGAATATCATCTGGTTTTAAAAATGGAAGATTTCCAGATGGTTGGTCATTAACACTCTTCATAGTTCTATCTTCAGTTTGCATGTGGAATCCAGTCATACCACCCAAAGGTGTTGGAGTTGCAGTCAGTTTTCGAGCTGGAGTTCGAATAGGAACATAACCAGCTGGAGGGGGAAGTACCTAATAGAATTATAAAACAGTTTAGAATTTTCTTCACTTTATAAATTGAAGAATAACAATAATGAGTAACACTGCGCTTAAAATATTTTAGTTTATTAGTTAGGAAGCATTTTAGTTACTTGGAGAAACAAATTACCACCCATCCCACTGTTCTATTTTAATTAGAAGTTTAAAATATTTGTGGCAAATATTCATATTTCACCAGGTATGGTGCCATACTCCAATAATTCCAGAGACTTGGGAGGCTGGGGCAGTTGTAGCCTAGGCAACTTAGCAAGACCATGTCTCAAAAATAAAAAGGGTTAGGAGTATAGCTCAGTGGTAAAGCAACCCTGGATTCAATCCCCTTACCCCATCCCCACAAAAAAAGCTAATTTTTTTTTTTTTTAATTCATAGTTCTCATCTGCTAATTAAAATTGAGAGTACAGGGAAATGAAAAATCTGAGGAAGGCTTATAAATTTCTGATCATTGTCAAACATTAATCTAGCTGGGAGTGGTGGTACATGCCTGTAATCCCAACAATTCCAGAGACTGAGGCAGGAGGATTCGAAGTCTGCGCTAAGTCAACAACTTAGTGAAATCTTTTCTCAAAAATTTAAAAAGGGCTAGGGATGTAGCTCAGAGGTAAAGTTTCCCTGGATTCAATGCCCTATAAACCACCCCCAACAAATTTATCTATAAAAACATGTTGATAATACCAAATTAAAAATTCAGAAATAATAAAATCTAAGTCAGTGATTTCCAAAAAAGCTGTATTAGAACAAATAACATATGTATTCACATAAATGGAAAAAAGCTCATATATAATGTATAAAAGGTTATATATAATTGAGTAATAAAATAGAACACTCGCATAAACCCCTACACTATCAAAACAAATTAAGTCTAAACTAAAAAATTAGTTAAATGCATGAATACTAAAACCAAAATATTTACTAGAGTTCTGTAAAACATACCACCTAATTAAATCTTTTGTAAAACCACCAGAATTTCTGAAATGTGGGCTAAAAAAGAAAAAGATTTGTTTTTTTAAAGCTGATACAAGAACTTTTTTTATACAACTTCCTGGGCAGAGCCAATGGGCCTTACAGGTCTTACCTGATGAGCCTAAAATAGTGTCTAAAAATGTCAATTAGTGGACTGGGGCTGTAGCTCAGTGGCAGAGCGCTTGCCTTATACATGTAGGGTACTCAGCACCACGTAAAAACAAACATAAAATAAAGGCATGCTATCCCTCTACAACTACCAAAAAAAAAGTCAATTAGTTTAAGAGGAAATAATGTTAAATACATATTAATACTATCTACACTGCCTCAGAATCTTGAGCTGCTGGGATTACAGGTATGCACCACACACCCAGCTGACTAACCATTTTGTAAAAAATGGAATTTATTCTATGAGAGGCTTATGAAATCCATGTCATGTCCACAAACATCACTCTATTTTAAGGACTTAAAGACCTACTATTTTTAAACATTCACTAGTAAGGATTTTATTTCTTAGTAGGATTCACTAAGGACAATTTTCCTCTTATCAATACAAAGGATACCAATGACTACAACTGAGAAAGATACTCAGGGCAGTCAAAATTAGGTTGCCTATACTCACAGCATTATGTGGAGGTTACAAGAAGTTTTAAAGCAGGTATTTATACATACACGAAACAAATCATCTTAATACAAACTTAACAGGGGAAACAAAACATGACAAGCATATATACAAATAAACTGTTAAAAGGAAGCAAAAGTCATTAGCAGAAAGGCCATCAGATGATTTAGATTCCAGTTTGGGTTTATGGTATTAACTATATAACCACAGACTACCCTTAGACCAGCAAATATTCCAAGTGCCAGGGACTTAGAAAAGTTTATAGTTCAAAATAAACTTCAAGTTACTACAGTAAAGAGAATATTCTTTCTTCTCATTGGCAATCTATGAACTTGCACATACAAGTAAAACAACCATAATCTAATGTGAGCTTAATCCTGGGACTGCTGATAAACTAAAGGAAATTATATATTGTTAATATAGGTATTATCATAGCCATACTGTTAATATAGGTGTTTAAAGATCTTAAAATTTCCTACTAGCAAACATAAAACGTCATGTTATTTGTTTTCATCTATTATTTTTTTAAACTAAAATGTACTTGGAAATAGATAAAAAGAACAGAATGCCACTGGTAAATCTGAGGAAGGTCAATGCAAACTGACCAATGTTCTCAACAAATACTTAAAAAGAAAATTCACATCTTATTATGTTCACATGCATTGTTACTACCTTATATCCTTCTGGAAACATAGCATCTAGCTCTTCATCAGAGAGTGGGCGATTTCGTTCATCGATTTCTCTCTCCCACCGCCAAGCCTGAAGTTGTTCAGGAGTCATACTCATTATGTGACCTACCAAAAAGGAAAATTTTTATTAACAATCTACATTTAAGACTTTATCATTATATAGTCCTTGAAATATAAGACAGTTACTAACTCTTAACACTTACTTGCTTATATTATAAATGCAAACCAAAACTAATTTATACACCTTTTTTCTTGCTAAAAGCTGATGTTAACAACACACAGAAAACCACAAAGAAAAAACTATAATACAATTATTTCCAATTAAAGAGTTTCTACCTGGTGTGGGGGTAGCCATGTTCATTGCCGGTGTGCCAATTGGTGTTTTTCCAGGAGTCAGAACAGGAGTGCTACCACCCATCTGACTAGCTGGTGTTTCATCCCAACGTGACTTTCTTTTACTGGCTCCTGGAGTCGGTGTTTCACCAATTGAATCTCCACCTCGATCTGTTCGAGGAGTCTCAGCCCATCCACTTCCATGCCCAGGAGTATCTTTAAAGAGAAAGAACCAATAAAATCACAATATTAACCACTGTTAGAACAACACTGCTGATTCAAATAGTTAATATATTCAACATTAATTTCAGAAATAGGACATTCCTAAAACAGAGACACATTTCAAGTTTTAATGTTCTATGTTATACTCTTTTATTATTTCTTGGTTTCTTTTCTGCTGATTCCAAAAATATGCATAATAACTAATGATAAACAGGAAAATAGAGAATTTTTTTTACCACCCATTATATTACTATACAGAGCAATGGTTCTCTATATCTTGAGCCAATTTCTGCATTTCTCCACGCAGTTGACAGCTCTATACTGCTTCTTTCATTAATTACATGTTAAGCATTTCCCTGTATCATTACCAATTCTTTGAAAACTTTTAATATAGCAAATGTACTATTAAATCTTAGTTTTGCCACAGTTATTCTCATGAAGTCACTGAAAGATAGCCTTAGATCATCTATACAGAAAACAAGAGGCTTAGGCAAATTAAGAGATAGAATGTAATATAGAGGTTACCAGGAACTAAAAGGCAGAGGGAATAGGTACAGAGATTTTTTTATTTAGGATAAAGAAAAAGTCCTAGAAATGAATAATGGTGATGACTGCATAACACTGTGCAAGTACCTCATGCTAATAAATTGTACACTTAAAAACAGCTAAAATGACCTGAGTGTAGTAGTGCATGCCTGTAATCCCAGCACTGTCAGGAGGTTGAGACAAAAGGATTATAAGTTTGAGGCCAGCCTCTGCAACTTACCAAGGCCCTAAGCAACTTAGTAAGACCCTGCCTCATAACAAAACATAAAAAAGGCTGTAGCTTAGTGGTAAAGCACCCCTGGATTCAATTCCCAATACCAAAACAAAACAAAAAACCAGAAACAGTTAAAATGGTAAATTTTATGTCAGGTATATTTAATCACAAGATTTTACTTTAGATTCTTCCTTAAAAAATCTTAAACCTCTTCAAGAGGGAAAATTAGGCATTTGATCTATTCAGTTTCTTATTTATCTTCATAGCATCTGGTTATTTACAGGACCAGACAGGCCTAGAGAACAGATCTCAGGCTGATCCTACCACTCAAGTCAACATCTTACCCAAACACACATCCAGATTCCACTAGAAGTACTACCTCTTTCTGTTTTGGGGGTCTCATCCCATCTGTTTTTCCGAGCACTGGAAGTTGCGCCTCCATGGCCTGGTGTTGCATGCCCTGGTGTATCGCCTCGTCCAGGAGTAGCAGCTCCCGCAGGTGTGTGACTAGGTGTAGGATCCCATATTTTTGAGCCTGGGGTTGCTCCAGGAGTCTCACTTCCTTTTGCACGACCTGGCGTCTCATCCCATCTTAAGGAAGGGGTATGCCCAGGGGTCTTAACAAAGCAAAAAAGAAAAAAAAAAACTTATTCACACATCTACATACCCACAGAGAACTAAAAAATTTTAAATAAAATATTTTAATTCTAGTCTCTATATAATTAAAGCGAAAGTAGACTATCATTCTGTTTAAAAAAAGAGATACCCATTTTCTTGCAAATAGGTTTAAGACCAAAAACAATTTCAAGTATTAATCTGAAACAGTGAAAGTCTTGAATCTAAGTATGTGGTATGACTATGGTTTTTCCATCTAAATCTGCACTGAAAGACTGCCAGCTCTAATTCCCTCAGTACTTCCCAAACTGAAAGACATACATTATTAGGGGAGAAGAAAACCATAAATTCTAAGAAATACTATTTTAAATAGTGTTCACTGTGCACGTATGTATGTCTAATAAATATTTTGGATTACCCAGATAATTATCTTTAAACCACATATACCAAACAATATCATCCAAGTAATGATGGCAAGATTGTGGGAGGGGGGATCAGACGTAAATTTAAGTAACACTATGGTTCCACAGCAGTTTGAATAAGAGACTAATAGGTGATGCAAGGCACCAGATAGCATGAGTATCAAAAGAACTTCCACCAAAATAGACAATATCATATTAAAACAGTAGATGACTTAGTGTAAGCAAACGAAATTTAGACTTAAGCACTGCTCCATTAAATATTCAACAGAATTTGTAATATACTTTATACATTTATTTTAAAATGGGATCCTCCTGGAGACCCAAGAACTCTAGTTTTCTATTTGCAAATTATAAAAAATTAAGTTTAATATTTGTTCATTTTAAAAAACCTCTATTACTCCAGGTTGGGAAATTCTGTATTGAGTAAAGAACATAAATTGCTCAACATCTCAATTTCTGGCACTTGTCTCTCCTGCTGAATTAGAAGGAAAGGTGAGAAATAACCCCTTCCTATTATGTATTCTAATTCCCAGTGTCATGATTAGGGTAAAGTTATGTTAAATGAGCAGAATGATAAAAAAACATGGTCTGGATCTCTGCAACTGTTACAAGAAAGACATTAACTCTTTGTCTATTTATAAGCTTATAGTAAACAATTCCATCAGAACAAGCTTATCTCAGTTTTTAAAATTAAGCACTGAGGGGTTGAGGTTGTAGCTCAGTGGTAGCACACTTGCCTGGCACATGTGAGGCACTGGGTTGGATCCTCCACAACACACTTAAAAAAATAAATAAATAAGCCAGGAGTGGTGGCGCACACCTGTAATCCCAGCAGTCAGGAGGCTGAGACATAAGAATTGCAATTTCAAAGCCAGCCTCAGCAATGGCAAGGTGCTAAGCAACTCAGTGAGACCCTGTCTCTAAATAAATACAAAATACGGCTGGGGATGTGGCTCAGTGGACTCAGTGCACATAAATTCAGTCCCTAGTGCCCCAAAACAAACAAACAAATAAAAATAAAGGTATTGTGTCCATTTATAACTAAAAATATTTTTTAAAAAAGTAAGTACTAAGGGGCTGGGATGTGGCTCAAGCCTGGCATGCGCGGGGTGCTGGGTTTAATCCTCAGCACCACATAAAAATAAAGATGTTGTGTCCACTGAAAACTAAAAAATAAATATTAAAAAATTCTCTCTCTCTCTTAAAAAAGAAAAGGTAAGCACTGAATGTCAACCATGGCATTAAAGTTAATAATTAATCATATTCAGAACTGAATTCTCTCACAAGCAAATGACAGAAATCCTCAGGATCTATCTATCTTAAATTTTATGGAAATTATGTGTTGTATTTAATATAGTCTAATTTTGAGAATGTGAAAATACTGCCATGTTGTGAGGGATTTTTTTTTCCTGACATGAATAGACAGACTACTATCTACAGTAATCTAGACTACAGTAAACAGTGAATTAGATGACAAAAAAGTGGATAGATACTGAATATATTTAAATTGCCATGACATTTGGACTTTCTGGCTTCAAAACTGTAACCTAAAAAAAATCCTCTTTTCTTTTTAAGTTTAGAAAAAAAATGAGGGGCTGGGGTTGTGGCTCAGTGGTAGAGTGCTTGCCTAGCATGCGTGAGGCACCAGGGTTCAATTCTCAGCACCACATAAACAAACTAAATAAACAAAATAAAGGTACTGTGTCCATCTACAACTTAAAAAAATATTTTAAAAAATGGTTTTGAAATGCATGTTAAACAAGTAAGTTTGTCAAGTTAAGACATATATAAGCCTAAAGAACAGAAGCAGGGGACAAATTCATAAATTTGCCAACTGTTGTATAGATGGTATGTAGAGACAGAAATAAGATCCTAGGAAATGAATGCAGTGTTAAAAGAATTTGAAGGATAACCAGGCATGGTGGTACACATCTATAATCCCAAAGACTGTGGCTGAGGAAGCGGGGAATGGAGGTTAAGGGGTAACTCAGTGTTGGTAACAATTAATAGGGGAAATGGGGGCTGATTCAGGAGAAAATAAAATGATAATACCTTCAGGACATTTCCCCCTCCTCCACCGGTTCCTGTCTCTAGGGATTTTTCCCCCTATAAGGGGCTGTTAACGAATGCCTCCTGGGGGGATACTCTGGGCTACTCCTTTCCTCTCCAACCCAGGAACTCTACCTTTTGGCTCACCTCTTGGGAAGAGAGGCAATGAGAATAAAGGAATTCTAAAAAGTATAAAAGGGGCAGAACAGCCCCACTTCCTTGGATACCCAACTCCGGACAGAAGTCTATCTCTGTTCTATCCTTTAAATAAAAATAGCTTGACGCTCGTGCTTGCCTGTTTCTCGGATGTTCAATCTTCACATCTACGGAAATGAAACTCAGCCCCAATTGATTCTCATGACCGGCATCATAGTGAGGATCATAAATTCAAAGCTAGCCTAACCAACCTGGCAAGACCCTATCTCAAAGTAAAAATAAAGAAAAGCTATGGTAGGTGTAGCTCAGTGGTAAAAGTACCCCTGGATTAAATCTCCAGTACCATGAAGTGGCAGGCAGGGGATTTGAAGGATTGATCACTAAAGCACTTAAAGTTCTAACAGAGGATCCAGCAAATATCCCAAACTGATGTTGCCATTCCAACCCCTAATGTGACTGTATTAGGAGATTAATCCTTTTGGGAAGTATTTAAGGTTAAATGAGGTCGTAAGGGTAGGGTCCTAATCTGACAGAACTAGTGACCAAAAAACAGAGAAAAGGACTTGTGAGGACAGAGGGAAAAAGTAATCATCTGCAAGTCACAAAAAGATGGCTCACCAAATACCTACATGCCAGCACTCTAATCTTTGGACTTCAAAGCCTCCATAAACTGTGAGAAAATAAATCCGTTTTTTAAGCTACCCGGTCAATGGTTTCTTGTACAGAAGCCCAAGTATACTAATATATTACATAATTGAAAACCATTTTTAAATAACAACGAAAAATAAAAAACAACCACCTCTGCCTGATCCCAACTTGACAGCTTTTTGGGAGTGGCACCAGGAGTCTGATCAGCTGTTTGATCCCAACGGCGTTTTCGTTTTGAGGGAGGCTGGGATGCTGCTGCTCCATTGACGACTTTTAGTTCTCCAGCTTTAGCTTTTTCTGCTAACTGTTGCCTAATTTCTCTCTGAAAAACATTTGAAAAAGCAGAAAACATTTATCTTTAAAATGCTTTCATAAGGGTTGGGGTTGTAACTCAGTGGTAGAGCACTTGCCTAGCATGTGTGAGGCACTGGGTTCGATCCTCAGCACCACATAAAAATAAAGGTATTGGGGCTGGGGATGTGGCTCAAGTGGTAGCGCGCTCGCCTGGCATGCGTGCGGCCCGGGTTCGATCCTTAGCACCACATACAAACAAAGATGTTGTGTCTGCCGGAAACTAAAAAAAAAATAAATATTAAAAATTCTCTCTCTCTCTCTTTAAAAAAAAATTAAATAAAGAAAGAAAGAAAGAAAGGTATTATGTCCATCTACAACTAAAAATTTAAAAATTCTTTCATGAGCCCAGGGAGGTGGCATATTCCTATAATCCCAGTCAATTCAGGAGGCTGAGGTGGGAAGATCACAAGTTTGAGGCCAGCCTCAGCAACTTAATGAGACCCTGTCTCATAATAAAAGGGACAGGGATTAGATCAGTGGTAAAGTGCCCCTGGGTTAAATCCCCAGGGGGAAAAAACAAAGAGTGTTTTTAATTGTAGAGTGTTTGTATACCATACATGAGAATGTGGGTTAGATCCCCAGCACTGCCCAAAAACAAACAAAAAATCAATTTATTTTAATGCCATTAATATAATCATTTCCATTTAATATACTACTTTATACTTTGTTCACTTTACTTTTTGTTACTTGTTATTACCATTCCTTATTCTAACTCTTTTTTTGTATTTCCAGTTTTACAAAATGCCTTTCTTCCTACACAAGCAAACACTGAATTTTAACATATAACACCTTGCTTTACATATAGTTAGTTCAGCAAAATCTCAAGTCAAAAGTGGGAACCAAAACACTTTCACTGAAGAGTAAGTTTTTAGCTGGGGAATGTAGCTCAGTGGTACAGTGCTTGCCTAAGCATGTACAAGGTCCTGGATCTGGTCTTAAGCACTACATAAAATGAAAAATTAGGGCTTTTTAAAACTCTCATAAATAGCAATTGACACTCTGCAACAAAACAGACAGATGGTAAAAAATGAAAATATCAAAATTATGTTTTACTTGGATCTGTAATTACATAAATCCTATCCTGATTTAGTCATAACAAATATTTAATTCATCCAGATTTTAAAATGGGTTTCCAGTACCCCATTTAAAAATCACATAATAAACAACTCTAAATATAACAAAGGCATGGAATTAACTATTAAAACAAAATGGACTTGGATTCAATTCCTAGGACTGCAACACAAACACACACACACTCACACACACACATCATTTATTCAAAATTCTCCATCCATATGCAAACTGAATCTTGTGGGAAAATTAGGGATTTTTTCAAGAATAACATGACCATCTGGCCTTTCCCTAACATAATGGCTTTAGAGGCATATCATTAACCTTTTCTCTCTCATACATCCACTCATAGATAGATATACACATTCACAGCCAAAAAGTCCTGGATGAGAAAAGGACATAGAAATATGAAGATTAATTTGAACAGTGATAGAATTGGGGAGTCATTTTTTTTCATTTTAATTTTCATTAATACTACTAAAAATATTATTTGTATAGCAACTAACAAAATGAGAAATATGAAAGCCTCTCAATCTCAATTTTCTTTACATTCTTTTACAACCATTAAAATATGAGGCAGGTTCACATACCTCTTCTTTAGTCAAATGCTGTTCTCGCATTACATCCATATAAGTCCTAGCATTCATTTTAGGATCAGGGGTCTTCCCTCCTGCAGAAAAGAACAGCAACAGGACAAGAGTACAATAAATAAAAAATAATTAGGTTCAAATGATTTATCTGCCCTGCTCTAATGTTATGTTATTCCAAAATCATTTAATTTATTTTTTGATAGAAAAACTTTAATAATTATACATCTTACTTTTTATTGAGTTTGCTGATCAATTTAACCTGTTTGAACACAAACATATCTACAGCAGTTTAAAACAAATACTTTAATGCATATAAAAACAAAATGACAGCACAGTTTAGTCTTCAGAAGTGATGGGTTCCTGGGTTGCTAATCCGGAATACGTACACTTTCGTGCCTTTGTCTCCATCAGCAGTTCTGACTTCAAGCAGCAGAATAGAAGCCTAGAAAATTATCTCTTTACCATTAGTAACACTTTGGAAAGATATTTATATTCAAAACATTACCTGTTGCAAGCTGTTAAAATCCTGACTACAAATAACTATGACTAGACAAGTTCTTCATACAGTGTTCTAAAATATTTGTAGTTTAGAAAATCTGATTTTTAAAAATATACCTATAATCTTATTCTGATGTCACGTTACTAAAAAGGGCTTCGTGTTTTTAAAAGTTTCCTTGACCCAGAAACATTTTTCTTAGAAACTATAAATTATAACTGGAAACATTATTTAAAATACATTACTTCTACCAGTTTTTAATGATGCACACAGAAGAAAAGTGCTGTACAAAGAGATGTGTTAGTCTCTTGGTTAAAGTTTCAGCATTTGCTTTTCAAACTTTGAAATATCTTAAAGAAGCCCAAATAGTACATTATAAGATTCACAGAGGCACACTATGCTTCAGAAATGTGATAATTAGCTATACAAGAAGTATAGCATCATAACTTAGGATAAAATAATAAAATTCTAAGACATTTCCTAAGCTGAAGATCATGCCCAATTGGCAGTGTCATTCTTTCTGACACTAGTTCTGATAAGACTTCCTTTGGAATACTTTTTCACCATAATCTAGAGAGGATGTGTTGAACTGCACCCTTAAGAATGCAGACAGGACTGGCATATAGCAGTACTGCTGTAGGAAAGAAATTAAGGACAGTTAGTATGGGCCTGTGAATTCTGACATACATGTTTAAATCAATTACAATTATGCAAGTAAAAAAAAAGAATATCCCTACTAATTCATGCAGGCTGAAAATCTAATTTGTAAACCTGCAGCCAAATCTAATTTTAAGAAACAGGCACCTAATTTTGACTGTGAAACTCAACTCACCTGAGGAAAGCTTCCATCAGGCTCACTATGCCCCTTGTGCTGACTTGCACACTAAAATTAGCAAAACAGACTCCAACTATTAAAAATATCAAAGTCTTTGTATACATACTTTTGTTTTAACTTAGGTATGCTTAGAGCAAAGCAGGAGCATTTACTAAGCTATATTTAGAACAATATGGGGGGAGCTCTAGTGTGAGAAACAGTTTCTCAAAAGTAACAATCCTAAAACTCTAGAATTTGGAATGAAAACTTTCAATAATTTGAAAGTATATTGAGCAGAAAAACACATTTGTTCAAAGTATAGAAAGAGTACCCAAAACAAAAGTAAAAGAAAAACCTTTAACCCTTTGCGTTTCTATGGCATTGGCTCATTATTTTCTTGTCCTTCTACCTGGAAAGAAAACTTGCATTATAAAGATGAAGAATATGGCATCTGTGACTTCAACCAAATCTACACAAATCTATAATAAGGGGGATTTTAAAAAAGAAAAGCAAATTCATAAGCATGCCAAAAAAAATCAAAGGGCTAAAGACAACTTAATACAAATAAATTTCTGAATACTTATAGAAAAGTGGGAAAGAATTACCATCTGCAAAAGGATCAAGACGCTCTGGGGAAATTATCATGGTCCTCCTGTGCTTTTTGTATTCATCTTCCCGGTCTGCAATCTTTGGAGGCCGGTGCTCAGCAAATGGGTCATACTAAAAAGACATAAATCTCACTTAAAACCCACTTCATTAAATAACCAAATAGAATATCATACACAAAAACCATAGCATTATAAAACACAAGGTTTAATACATGACTACTGATGAAAGAAATAGTCTCTAACATTTCATAAATCTTAATATGGAGAAACAAGGCATAGGGAAATTGTGTGTGTGTGTGTGTCTGTGTGTGTATACACAAATATATGTATCTCCACATTTTCACAGTTCAATGCTTCCAAAAATGATCACCTTTCCAAAATAAACTAGGTGTTACTTCTAAATCAACTCTACTTAAAAACATTTTAAGAATTGATTCCTAAAGTGTATTGGCTTCCATAGAAATTCAAACATTCACTTTTCTTCAGCAGAATAAACTAGGGTTTTAAAAAAAATAAAAAAGGTCACCTGTTCTGTTGACTGTGGTATATCATTAAGCAATGCCACAGGGGCATGATATCCTGGCTTCTTCTGACCAAGCAAACTTGTAGATGATGAGTAGTCATCGTCATCCTGCAATGAAATCCCCAAAAATAAAACAAAGAACTTAAAAATTAGCATAATGAAATTTTAATTTCAAATTTGGCAGCTAAAAACAGCTTATTTGAAAATTTTCCTATTTCCTTAATTTTTTTGACTACTGTTTTTAAACAAAGGTTTGTTTTGTGGTCACAAAATAAGAAGTAATTTTAAACGTATTTGTTTCCTTAATAATATATTTAATAAACAGTACACTGTCACATACTAGTTAGTCTCAATTGTAAAAAAAGCAATAGCAGGTACTTCTGAAGATCTTAAGGCTTCTTATTTTTTATTTAAAAACGAAAGGACAACTTTCCCCTTAATTTCTGGAACATATAGCCATTACTCTCTTACCATCAGACTATGAGAACTCAGAATGCTAGTCCCTTGATTGGCTTCTAGAAAATTTCACCTTTGGTATTTTTAAATTTCTTTCAAGGAAAAGAAAAGGCTCAAACTGCTAAGTAAAACATGACCTGAATTTCATAATAACTAGTTTGACTAAATAGTTTGAGCATCTAAACACATAAAGTCTGTCTGTTACAAAAATCACACAAAAGAATGGCTGGAAGGGCTGGGGTTGTGGCTTAGTGGTAGAACACTTGCCTAGCATGTGTGAGGCACTGGGTTCGATCCTCAGCACCACATAAAAGTAAATAAATAAAATAAAGGTATTGTGCCCACCTATACCTAAAAACATATATATTAAAAAAAAAAAAAAAAAACAGCAGCTAGAAATTTAATCCCATCTATATGTTTGGGATGGTGGGATAAAATATAAGCTTCATAAAATATATTTTTAAAAATAGTGATAATATTTTCATAACGAGAGGATGTCATTCTCCATAATAACCAAAAAAAATTCAAAAAGCCTATGACTATTCATGTTTCTTGCTTTCTCATGGGGAGGGAGTTAATCAGGGGAGGAGGAAGCTTGCTCTTATAGAATTTGTAACTTACATCTTCAAGTTCAGTTGCAGCAATTGATGTCACATATCCAGCAAATCTGCTATCACTTCCACCATAAATTTCCTGGTCATAATAACCAGTGGAATCAAGGCCCACTCCTTGAGCTTCATCAAGAGCTGCCTTCTTGCCTTGAATTTCTCGAATCTGTGCTTCAATATCTATAAGACAGAAAACAGAAACGCTCTTAATTTCATTTTTCCAAAAAGGTATCAACATAATGCAGATATTTAAAATAACTGCCACATATAATGGGTAAATATGATTGTACCAAGCACATAATACATTTAATACATCTCCTCACCTCAACAAACTAATGCAAAGAGCTGTTTATTATCTCAACAACTGCAAATTATCCTCACCCTTAGAATGGACTGCCAAAAATATTCATAAATTACTGAATTTTAAACCTTTCTCACTGAAAGATTGATGTTATTGATATTGATTAGGAACCCAGAACTACACTCAAGATTTTACTTTTTCCCCCTTTTTTGAATGCTGGAGATGGAACCCATGGCCTTCCACACACGATACAACTGTTCTACCCCTGAGCTACAGTCCCAGCCCCCACTCAATGTTATTTAATCTCAACACTACCAAGGATGTAAACACAACAGTACTGAGCTGGGTGCAGTGGTATACATCTGTAGCTCCATCTACTGGGGAAGCTGATCACTTGAGCCCAGGAATTCATGGTCAACCTAAGCAAGAAAGTAAGACTATCTAAAAAAGCAAAAGTGTTGTGGAGAGTTATTCAAACTTGAATTACAACAAAATCACCTACAGATTTTATTTAATGTGGTAGCCTGGGTCAGACCCAAGTGTCTGCATTTCTAACAAGATCCCTCCCCTCATGTAATGTCCTGGTCAGCTGGAACCAAACTCTGAATAATAATACAAGAGCAGTCTAAATTCTTTAGCATGGAGTTCAGGGCTGCTGTGGTTTGGTTATCATTTGTCCCCTGAAGATTCATCATGTTCTTAATGGAGGCTTGGTCTCCAGTGTGGCAGTGCTGAGATGGTAGAACTTTTTAAAAGGTGGGGACTAGAGGAAGGTTATTAGGGTAGCAATGCCCTAGAAATTAATTAACACTGGTCTCACAAAGTAGGTTATTTCTCCAGAGTGGGTTGTTTTAAGAGACCATGGCACCTCCCCAACTCTCTCTTGCTTGTCTTGCCACGCAATCTCTTCCTCCTAAACATAATTCATGATGCTAGGCACCATGTTGTGATATAGCCACAAGACCCTCACCAGAGGCTAAACAGATGGGTGTATTCAATCCAGAACCTTTACCTTCTAATACTGTAAGCTAAATAAACCCTCTTTACTGTGTAGAATACCCAGCCTCAGGTGCATTGTTATAGAAATAAAAAACAAAGACAACAGCCCTACATGATTTGCCTGCAATCAACAGCTCCTTAGTTTTGTGATTAAGTTTAATTAAGCTCTGGAATCAAAATGTCTCCCTTCAAATAATGGCTCTCTCTACTAATTAATAATTAACTTAATCTATGAGTATAGTTTTCTACAATATAAAAAAATTTAAGGATTAAATGAGACAATAAACATAAATGCTTAAGTACTCAATAAATGAATTAACTCTTGCTACATCTTATCCTTTTTTTTTAATGTTTCTTTTAGTTGTAGTTGCACACAATACCTTAATTTATATGTAGTGCTGAGGATCGAACCCAGGGCCTCACACATGTTAGGCGAGCACTCTACCACTGAGCCACAACTCCAGCCCCTATATTTCATCCTTTAAACACTTAAGCCATCGGTCTGATATTTAGATGATGTATATCTGAGACCAAAGGTGTAGCTCAGTGAAAGAACACTTGCCTAGCATGAGCATGGCCCTGGATTTGATCCTCAGCACCACAAAACAAAACAAAAAAAACCCTCAAAAACAAAAAACACATCTGGTGAATGAAGCATCAATTTTTCTCAACTGCTTTCCAAACTTCCCCCAATTTTTATTTATTCATTTATTTCAGTGCTGGGAATCAAAACCAGGGACTTGTAAGCAAGCTACTGTTGAGTTATACCCCTCACCCCACTCCACCATATTTCTCCATCTATTATTATTCATCAATTGTTTCTGTATGAGATAAAACAAATGTATGTGTATATGTAAATTTTGCAAAAACATTTAAAACTAAGTTACAAAGGGGATGGGGTTGTGGCTCAGTGGTAGACTGCTCGCCTTGCATGTGCGAGGTCCTGGGTTCAATCCTTAGCACTACACAAAAATAAATAAATAAAGGTACTGTGTCCAACTACAACTAAACAATAAATATCTTTTTTAAAAAACTAAGTTACAGATTTTACCCTTAAAGATTTCTGCATATATTTCCATGTTTAAGACACTGTCCTACATAACCACAACAGCATTCACTTTGATCTCCCCAAATGCCCTAGCAGCATCCAAGATTAGAGATGATTTTGTTTTATGTTTTTTGTTTTTAAATCCACAATCCAGTCAAGAACCAGGCACTAAACCAGGCAGAGTAGCACATGCCTGTAATCCCAGTTATTAAGGAGGCTGAGGCAGTAGAATCACAAGTTCAAGACCTGCCTCAGTAACTCAGTGAGATCCTATCTCAAAACAAAATAAAAGAACTGGAGATGTAGCTCAGCTGGTAGAGCACCCCCAGGTTCAATTCCCTGTCCCACAAACAAAAGAACCAGGCATTGCATTTTGTTGTCATTTTCTTTAGTCTTCTTTAAATATAAGACTAGTTTTCCATCCAGTTTTCGCCTGATCCTGTGTGATACCAGGTAACTTTAAATTACAAATTAATTTTGTTTTGATAACTTAATACATAGATGTATAAATAAATAAGTTTCTACTGCAAATTATTTTTTTTTAGTTGTAGTTGGACACAATGCCTTTATTTATTTTTATATGGTGCTAAGGATCGAACCTAGCACCTCCCAGAACCGAGCACTCTACCACTAAGCCACAACCCCAACCCCTGCCAATTATTTTTTAATATTTACTTTTTAGTTATAGATGGACACAATATCTTTATTTTATTTGTATGTTGTGCTGAGGATCAAACCCAGTGCCTCACTGCTAGGTGAACACTCTACCTCTGAGCCACAACCCCAGCCCTGCAAATTATTTTTTTAAGGCCTAACAAAGAGTCACAATTCTTGCTAACCCTTTGTCCAACTGAATTAAGCCCCCTTTGATACCAGGCACTTTTAAAAAAGCTCATTCACTAGCTGCAAGAATCAAATGATTCTTGGCATTATGTAGCTGTCCAGTCCCATTCCCCCCAGCTAAAAAAAGAAATCATCCTACAGTTCCTTAAGATGGTTGTGGTAAAGAAGAAAATGGGGGCTGGGGATGTGGCTCAAGCGGTAGCGCGCTCACCTGGCATGCGCGGGGTGCTGGGTTCGATCCTCAGCACCACATAAAATAACATAAACATGTTGCATCCACCAAAAACTGAAAAATAAATATTAAAAAATTCTCTCTCTTCTCTTTAAAAAAAAAAGAAGAAGAAGAAGAAAATGTAACAACTTTATTCAGTCCAAGGCACAGGTGGGCCACATTTCCCCTTATGAAAAGGAGCAGGAGCAGTTTTAAGGAATTCAAAGTAATGTAATAGGTTTACTGCCAAACTCAGCAGCCTCAGTTTGTTTTTTAATCAGATCTCAAAATTCTTACAGTGTGTCACATCACCATCTCCACAGGTATTACTTTTTTCCTTGTGTCTCATCTCTCAAAACCATTACAACAGGGCTGGGGCTGTAGCCCAGTAGCATGTGCCTGGCATGTGTGAGGCACAAGTCTCAGCACCACATAAAATAAATAAAGGTATTCTGTCTATCTATAACTAAAAAAAAAATTACAACAGGCAGGCAGAACTACTTCACTTGGGTAGGTGATTCCTTTTGCCCTTGTCTCTAATTTTGTTTCTGTTTAAAGTTTTTATTTATATGTAAATCAGTGGATGTGTAACCGATGTGATTCTGCAATCTGTATACGGGGTAAAAATGGGAGTTCATAACCCACTTGAATCAAAATGTGAAATATGATATATCAAGAACTATGTAATGTTTTGAACAACCAAGAATAAAAATTATTTTAAAAAAATTAAAAAATAAAAGTTTTTATTTAAGGGGGGGCGTTGGATATTGGAGGTGTGTGTCAGTGGTGGAGCATGCACTTAATATGTGCAAAGCCCTGTATTCAATTACCAACACCAAATTTGAAAAAAAAAATAAATAAATCCCCATTTGCCCCTCTACCCACTTGTACCACTTTTTTATTCCCAGAGGAACAGAAACAAAAACACTCCAACATTAGAAAAACTGGCTAAAGGATAAGTGATAATTTACTCATTTTTTTTTTCCTTTCTAGAAAATCTGAGGCCTCCACATCCACCTGCAACATGCACATACTATTTTTAACTAAATGGATTGGGGGGCTTTGTTTTTAATGACTGAAAATGCTACTTTCATCAATATTCAGGCAGAAGACATGAATGGGTTAGTCAAGCCAGCCAAACAGTCTGCATTCTCTCCTCTACAGCATTACCACCTAAATCAAAATGACTTGATACACAAATTAAAAAGGTGAGGTCCTAGACCTGACGTACATTTAGACAGAACTTTCAACCCAAGAGCCCAGTTCATTAACAAACATCCCAGGAAACTACTTTACTTGGCCCTTCAACCCCTCCATTTCCAGCCCCAGCCCACCAAATATCCAATTTAAAATATAATTTTAAGGCTGGGATATAGCTCAGAGTTTTCAGTAACTAGCCTCTCTCATTTGGATAATATATTTACTCAGAACTACCTTTATCTGCTGAATTTTACCTGTTTATTTTATGTACCTGCTAATAGCAAGTTTTCTAATTACAAAGGCTCATAAAACATTAAATAAGTGTGCAAAACCCATGTAAAGCACGATTTGTTTCCTATTAAATAAAAATTTAGTACAAAATTTCTTAGCCCAAGGTCTTCTGGAGCTAGAAAGTTGTTTGTAGTTAGTTAATTCTGAGGGGAATTCATTACTAAATTTCTACAGGCTACAAAGGTACATGTTTATATGAAATCCAGGCATTGTTTTCCTTCTCTGCTTAAAACCATGAATAAAAAATTTAAAAAAAAAAGCCTAATGAGTTTTGTAATGCATCATGAACTGCTGCACATTTATACAGACATCTTATCCACATTATTAAGATATCAGATTCCTTGAAGCTCAGCAGCTTGTTGGGCAAGTTAACAGAATAATTAAAAACTAGAAAGCTCATTAATTATTTAATTAACTATGTGCCAGAATATCAAACATGATACACTCAAATATTTATAAGCAAACAGGTTTATGTCATTACTTTCATAAATAAGGTAACCTTTTTTCTTCCCCTTTTGGTATCGTGGATGCTTAACCACTTGAACCATATTCCCAGCCCTTTTTTATGTATTTTTTTAGTTAAAGACAGGATCTCACTAAGTTGCTTTTTTTTTTTTTTTTTTTTTTAAATTAAAGACAGGGTTTCACTGAGTTGCTAACTGCCTTGCTAAGTTGCTGAGACTGGCTTTGAACTCCCAATCCTCCTGCCTGAAGTCTCCAGAGCCAGGTGAAATAAGGTAACTTTATATCTTAAGTTTCACTTTCAAGATACTAAGTAGAAGAGGTAAAGCAATGGAAGGACATTAAAATCGGAGCTATGGGTTACAAAGTTCATTAGGTTTTGCCCTGTATTTTCCTGTATATTAAAATATTTCACAATAAAAAGGTAACTTTTCACCAGGCACAGAGACATACGCCTGGTATCAGCAGTAACTTAGGAGGTCAGACTAGACAGCTTAAGCAAAACCCTGTCTCAAAATAAAAAATAAAAAGGGGACATAGCTCAACAGTAGAAGGCCCCTGGGGTTCAATCCTCAGCACAAAACAAAACAACAACAAAAAAGGTAACTTTCCCTGAGTCTGAGGCTGGCCTCAGCAATTTAGCAAGATCCTCTCAAAATAAAAAGGGCTAGGGATGTAGCTCAGTGAGTGGTAAAGCAGCCCTAGATTCAATGCCCACTACTGCTAAAGGCGGGCGGGGGGTCATTAAGAACTTCTATCCCCCATCCATGCCAGCAAAGGCTTATAAAATTCCACTTGAAACTTTATGAACATTTCTGGGATAGGAAAAAGAAAGTTGTCTTTAACTCCGTATTTTCAACGTTAACAACCAAATTATAGCTACTGGTGTTAAGTATTCCTGTAGTTTCTTAAATATGAAAATGCTAATCTCTCCCTACTTCAATTTTGACCAAAATAAAACAAATCCACTGTTCCAGCCTAAACCCATTCCCTTAGGACTCCCTGTAATCCAACACATTCATATGTGAAGACAAAAAAAGATATATATATATGGATACTCCGCTAAGTGACTGGGCAAGAGGAGAACTGGACCTCTTAGTGGCCACACATAAATAACAACTGCCAAGAGTTAGCACTTTAACCCATCTGAAACCATAAATGTGCCTATCACCATATTACTATATATATCAATACTTTTGCTACTGGGGCTGAGGATGTAGCTCGACTCAGTGGTAGAGCATGAGCTGTGCACAAAGCCTTTGCTTGATCCCCACCACTGCAAAAGGAAAAAACAAGTTTGTGCCTTTTTATTAACAAGTAGTATTTCATATATCATAGTGTTTATCTTCTAGTAGAAGTAGATTTATTTGCAATCTGAAATGATTACAAATAAGATTGCTATAAATATTCTATACCGGTATATGTGAACATGGTTTTTATCATCACTTAGATAAAATCTTAGGGAATGGTATTGCTGGGTTCTATTCTAAGTAAATGTTTAATCTTGTAAGAAACAGGCCTTTGGGAGGTTTATATACACAAGATTAAGACAAGAGCTGAAGTACTCTACATAACAAAGGAAGAATTTTGAACGATGAAATGGAGAAGAGGAAAGAGGAGAGATTAGGGAACAAGATGAAGAGAAGCTGGGACAAGTTTAGATTATAAATTCCATAGTAATAAGGTGTTAGAAAGGGCGAGGCTTAAGGGAGTAAAAATATTTAACATGGATTTCTAAACACCTGACATCATTTCTAGTCCCTGCCCCAATACTCATCTCACCTCATCTTCAGTAAAACATACTAATTGGGAGTAGAACAGGGATACATGGTAGAACTCTTAGCTAGAAATTCTGAAATCATAAAAAGGAAGCATGAATAAACACCCAGTCTGTCGCAGATTTAAAACCCCAAAACTGAAATTATGGGCAGTCCTTCAATTCCTGAGTTGTCATAGTCTAAGTGTAGTTTTTAAAAAACGACTTAAGACAAGTGAGGTGCATGGTACATTGCCTGTAATCCCAGCAGCTCTGGAGGCTGAGGCAGGAGGAGGCAGAGTTCAAAGCCAGCCCACCAGCCTCCGCAACTTCATGGGGCACTTAGCAACTCAGCAAAGTCTCCAAATAAAATATTAGAAAAAGGCTGGGGATGTGGCTCAGTACTTAAGCACCCCTGGGTTCAATCTCTGGTACCAAAAAACAAAAAAAAAAGTCAGACAACAGATCAAAGTAACAGTTAAGAACATGAGATTATGAGATTTTTATTCACCAAAGAACCTGCAAGAGACATGCCAAAGGCTTGAAGTAAACTGTCAAGAATAAGGTCTTTCTTCTAGTTGGCATGGTGGTGCACCTCTGTAATCACAGTAACTATGGACACTAAGGAAAGAGGATTGCAAGTTAGAGGCCAGCCTAGGCAACTTAGAAAGACCCTGTCTCAAAAAGGGGGGGGGGGGGGGCATCGGGAGCCAGACACAGTGGCACATGTCTATAATCCCAGCAGAAGGATCGGAAGTTCAAAGCCAGCCTTAGCAACTTAGGAAGACCCTGTCTCAAAATAAAATAAAAATTAAAAAATAAGGTTGGGGATATGGCTCATTAAGCTCTCTGGGTTAAATCCCTGGTACCAAAAAAAAAAAAAGGCCCAGTTTGTAGCTCAAGAGGCTGAGCACCCTTGGGTTCAATCCCTAGTACCAAAAAAGTAAATAAATAAAAGAATAAGGTCTTTCTTAAACTGCTACTCTGATTTTAAGATATGAATATCACTGGGCATCATTCAAAACTATTTCAGGTAGCAGATAAGCTGTTAGAAAACTGTGAGAGTACGTTTATTGCCATTTAAATTACAGTAGGAGAGAAACCAGAATATGCAACCCCTTTGTTAGATTTCCTTCCCAAGGCTAGTACAAAATAAACCTGAAGTGTGATTTGAAAACTGTACTCATTCCTAAAAAAGATAATTTTCTTGGTGTTTCCCTTGTTTTGTAGGCCCCTGACATCTTTTTTTTTTTTGACACAATATTTTATTTATTTTTTATATTGTGTTGAGGATCGAAACCAGCACGCAAGCACTCCACCACCGAGACACAACCCGAACCCGTGTACGGCCCCTGACATCTTCACTGCAATAGTACTGAGCGAAATCTAGATGTTTTTATTGCTGTCTTTCCCCTTTCTCTCCCGACTATAGCAAAACATGGGACAAAGGTGTTGCAACAAATCAACTGCAAGGGGGAAATAAAAGGATGGGTGAGTAACCTATGGATTGAAAAGATTTAATAACAGATATATGAATCACAATCTACAGGCTTTATTGTTTTCATATTTTTCTGATTTGAACAGAAAAAAAAGTTTATAAGACAATGGGCAAAACTGAACACTAACTGGTTATTTTGTTATATTAATTTGAGATATAATAATGGCATTAATTTTTTAAATTTTCACATTTTAGAAATACATACTGAGATATTCACAGATGAAATGATATCTACGATCTGCTTTAAAATAATGGGCGGAATGCAACTCGAAATCTCACTATTATGTGTAATTACAATGCATCAATAATAATATATTAAAAACTAAAATTATATTGTATTTTAAAAACAGGTGAAAAGGACTAGTGGATGTATTAAACAAAATTGGCCCTAAATCTAAAATTCTGGTGAGAACCTGGGAGTTAATTTCATCATTCTCTGTACTTTTTCTCATATCTGAAGTTTTCAGTTTAAAAAAACTCTTTCCCGGGGGAATATGTGGGAGGCCAACTTTACGGGTGACTGAGTTACACTCCCCAGCTGGGTACTGAGGCGCTCAGTCACAGAAATGGGTGTGTCTTGCTACAGCCCCATGGGTGAAGCTATGCTCACCTGTTCCTTTGTAATATAACCCCTTGCCCTGTTTAGGATAGAATCTTCCAAGGAAGTGCCTTGTGTGTGCCCCCTCCTCTTACTGTGCCCTTGGGTGTGGCCTACCCAGGTGTCAGTCAACCTGCTGACAGTGAACATCATGAAGATAGACTCAGCCCCTGAAACCTGACCCCTTGCCTCATTTAAATAGCTTCTCCTCAATAAAAGGGGTCAGCGCTGCTCTGGCTCTCTCTTTCTGTGGACCCTTAAGGTCAGAGGAGCCGAGACAGCAACCCCAAAGAAAAAGGTAAAAAACAAAAAAAAACTCTTTCCCCCCCTTTTCTTTAGCATGACTTTCTTAAGTTCACCTCTTCCTTTCTTGGTTTTC
The DNA here is from genome assembly GCF_047511675.1 of Marmota flaviventris. Lineage (NCBI taxonomy): Eukaryota > Metazoa > Chordata > Mammalia > Rodentia > Sciuridae > Marmota > Marmota flaviventris. The sequence goes on along the minus strand of NC_092508.1, from coordinate 37,726,360 downwards.
TCCTGCATTATCCTGAAACCAAGGCCTCTGACCCCATGCCACAAAAAATAAAAACTTATATTCTCTTGAAATGGAATCCTCTATTAAACATAAATAGAATTTTTTAGCTTTTATATAATATCCTAAATCTTAAATGTTCTAACTTCTCTGAATCTCCCCCCCCCCGGCTTTTTGGAGGGGGCTTCTGCTTCTGACATACTTTCAACTATCAAAAAATAAATACTCTGCTAGAAGGTACAGAAGACAGATGTTAATTAACAGCATTAATATGTTTATGGATAATCTAGGGGACTAGCATATTTGACTTCTCAATTCATTCAAAAATAGAATAGGCTGAGAGTATAGATAAGAAGTACAGAAACTGCCTAGCATGCAAAGGCCCTGGATTCAATCCCCAAAACCACATTAAAAAACAGTAGATTTCCCTTTCTCAAAATAATGATAATAAAATTACAAAAACTTTGCTGATATAAACATCTAATATTTTATCTGGGAATTATTTGACATCAAAGATATAACCGAAAACCCGCTGTTTGTATTTTAAAACTAGGACCTGGTGTGGAGCTACAACTCAGTTGGTAGAGTGCTTGCCTCACATGCACAAGGCCCTAAGAAGGACAGAAGGACGGAAGGAAGGATGGAAGGGAAGAAGAAAGGAAGGGAAAGAAAGGAAAAATAAAAACTAAGACCTAAAGATCTAAGCTCTAAGAATTAAACTAAAATAAAAAACTTATTGAGGCTGGAGTTGTGGCTCAGTGGTAGAGCCTCACCTCTATGTGAGACCCTGGGTTCAATCCTCAGCACCACATAAAAATAAACAAAATAAAGATATTGTGCCCATGTATAACTTAAAAAATATTTTAAAAAAAACTTATGCCACTGATATAACTGTTAACTGCTTCCCAACAATTCTGGTTTCCCCTCCTGTGCCTTTTCTTCTATATCTCACATATGTCCCAGCTTATAGCATTTCTTCCTCCTTGATGCTTCTTCATTCCTTGTTTTCAATTTGGACAGTTATTCATTCATTCCTTCTATCATCTTGCAGTACTAGGAATTAAACCCACAGGCACTCTGCCACATAGCTATACCCCCAACTCTTTTAATTTTGAGACAGGGTGTCCCCTAAATTGTCCAGACCAGCCTTGAACTTGTGATCATCCTCTCTCAGATTCCCAAGTATCTGTTTTTTCGGGTCACCGTACCTACCTACCAAGCAGGATTATTTTTGATGCACTATTTGCTGTTTATTACATGTTATAAGACAGCTCTCAGACGTTAAATTCACTGACCCCTTTTTGAGTGTCCCTCCATAAGTGAAATCTATTTTTATCTAGCCAGAAACAAGTGGTGACCAAGTATTTCCCAAACATAAGACTTTTGGGGAGGAGATAAGAATGGGAATTGAACCCAGAGGCACTCTAGCATTGAACCCTGGCCTTTCTAATTTTTATTGTTAGACAGGGTCTTGCTAAATTGCCCAGCTTCTGGAGTTGCTGGGATTACAGGTGTGTGCCACCACATTCAGCTTCAAATGAGATTTTTAAAAGACATCCCCCCCACAAAAAAAAAAAAAAAACAGGAAATGTATTCTGCAACCCAATTCTCAGGCTTTTCATTAAACAAAATCCAAATAAGACAACTAACTATAGTGTAAATTATTTTACTCAACACTATAGAAAATACTGGAAAATCGATTCTTAAACAATTAGTTCTACAGGAAGAAAAAAGTCTTTCTAAACCTGTAAGCAAATTTTACTTTCTCCTTTTTATTTTTACTAGCAATATTCACACCAAAAATCTGTAACCAAGACAACAACTAAATAAAGGAAAACAAAAAATCACAGCAAGATTCAGAATAATAAAACTACTTATTCCAGTCATTCCTCAAGCAAAGAATTAAGGAAGAAACTTTTTCAGCTTTGTGGTAACCCAAATTTTCCAATTCAAGGAATTAATGGTAAAACAAGCCAATATATGGAATTTTTTGCTAAACCATCTTTCCCCTTCCAAAACAGAGCAGTGAGTGGTTTTCTTTGTATATAAAATCAGCTCAAATACTGCTAGATGCACATAAATTTATTTTTTTGGTAATGCTGGGACTTGATCCCAGCACCATATGCATGCTAGGTAAACCACTCTATCACAGCTACACACCCAACCCAATTGTACACACTCAACACAAGTTAACATGCAGAAAAGGCCCAAAACATTTGATTTGAATAAGTCTAGCTCTTTTTATCTTTCAACACTGTAAAGTATAAACCTCCCTGACCAGGGTAAAAATTAATCAAGTTGATTAAAGAGGATGTGAAGGCTGATCCTAATAGAAATATTTGTAAAGGCTATGACAAGCTGGTTGCGGTGACAAAACACCTGTATCCCAGCTACTCAGAAGACTGAGGCAGGAGGATCGCAAATACAAGGCCAGCCTCAGCAAATTAGAGAGACCCTGTCTCAAAATAAAAATAAAAAGGGTTGGGAATGTGGTTCAGTGCTTAAGCACCCCTAGGTTCAATCCCAGGAACTTAAAAAAAAGGCTGTGACAGTAAGGAGGGAAAAAAAAAAAGTTTCTGCATGGCTCAATGATGGGAATAGCCTATGAAAAAAAACATGCAGTAAAGTACTATTGTTGTACTATTTCAGTCTGAAAGCAGTATTTACTGACCTCCCAAGATGCAAGCACAAACAACTGATGCAGCCATTACTTTAAAAACATACTAGCTGAGGACATACACCTGTAATCCCAGAGACTCCAGAGGCTGAGACAAGAGGAACAAGAATTCAAAGCCATCCTCAGCAACCGTGAGGCACTAAGCAACTCAGTGAGACCCTGTCTCTAAATAAAATACAAAATAAGGCTGGGGTGTGGCATAGTGGTTGAGTATCCCAAATTCAATTCCCATTACCTGCCCCCCTCCCCACCAAAAAAATACATACTAGAAGGTACAACAAAAGAAACGTCTTCACCAGCAACATTATTTAGGATGAAAAGATCAGATAATCTTTTTTTACTTAAAAAAGCAACATGATGAACTCCGAAGTAAAAATTAAGTATTATACAATTTTAAAAGTCGCTCTAGTGAGGTTCAAATCCAAGTCCTCCTCTCAAATAATCCAACAGCCTAAGAACGGTTGTTGCTCTGCCTTCCTTTAATCCATCCTTCACCCCACAACTGGTGACTTTCTGGAGCAAACTGTTACATGGGAGAAGGAAAAGGGAATTTCATTTTCTAGTTATTGGAAAGCCAAAACCAAACCTTGCAGTGTTCAAAACCTACAAAAAATTGATGCTAACTCAACATTTCTCCCTTTCAGTTCAGGAGTTTCCCAGTACATAAATAAGTCTGGTTCTCATCTATCCAAGCCAAAGAGAAGTAGCAAAGCCTACCAAAGATAAATTTAAATGCCCTCTTTAGGGCTGTGGATGTAGCTCAGTGGTAGAGTGCCAGTAGGTTCAATCCTCAGTACAGCCTTTAAATAAAAAAGTTTATTAACTATTTGTGCATGTATCAAGCCCTGAGGATATCAGGGCATAATTCCCATATGCAATAATCTCGAAATAGAAGGAAAAAAATTAACAGACTGCTAAGTAAACATAATAAACATTTATACTAAGACCTACAGTAGCACAACCTTTAAAAAAGAAAGCAAGAAATTAATTCTACTCAAAGTTATCGAAGTGACTTAATAAAAATAGACTTCTCAAGGAAAATGCCAAGACAAAAGGAGCAAGAAGCCATGTAAATATGATATGTACTTGTAAAAACGTATCACTCTGATCTATCTATCCCACAGTAATGAACAATAAATATCTTGCTTGCAAACAGTAATCAGATACTAAAACCAAATCTTCCAATATCTTCTTTTGCACACTTAATTCACACTAATAATCCCAAATAAAATGGCAATTTTGGCCAAAAAATGCAATTCACCAAGGCTTTTAGCTGGTTTCTAAAATGTAGGGAAACTGGTAACTCCTGATTTTCCTGACCAAGGGTATGTTGTAGTTAAGAAACCAATAAACAAGTAATCAAAGCTACAAAGTGCCCTCATAGGAATAATCTACCCCAGAATAAACAAAAATAGCAACATCCTCCTATTTTCTAATCAGTTTGCAAAAGATACATTAAAACGGTCCTTAAGACAAATGAATAAGGCTTAAGAACACTTGTAGGTTTAAAAAGTGTTGGATTTTCAGTTCCTCAGGATATCCCAACTATTCAAAGACATTCAACTTCTGGTCCTAACCAATCTTTCCAGATTCATCTACTGATTTTCTCCTTGCACCCTCTTTTCTTGCCAGAGCAGACTACCCAAGCACACCTTTCACAACTCTTTGCCTTGTTACATGATGTTCTCTCAGGCTCAGATGTTCTTCCCTAATTTAAATCTGATTGATCCTTTTAGACCAGGGACACATCACCACCTTTGTGAAATAACTGAGCATAAATTAATCACTCCGTTACACAAAACATGTTGCTTTGACTTCTATTTATGCACTTATTTGGCCTCATAAAATAATTACGATATATACGCGTCTATTTCCCCCACCAGAATGAAATTTTGATAGCTTTAGTCTGTTACACTCATAGACTAATACCACACACCTAGGAAGGACTGTAAAATAAATGTCTCTTTCTCGTTAGCTTTGTGTTCAGTGCAAATCTTGAATTTTGAGTCAGAAATCAAAAAAATGTTGTTCCAACTTCCCTTGCCCCATTTCCTGGCTTATTTGAATACTCCCTCATGGACAACATTTTCCTTATTTTGTATACCACAGAACGATCAACTATCTTGAAAGCTTCGGTCATTAACAAAAGTACTATGCCTTTCCCTCTTCTGCCTGCACCTACAACAGTCACGCAAAGGAAAACACAAATATTACACTAGAAGTGATTAAGGGAGGAAACTATCAGATTTTACGTCCAAATCATTTCGTGCAAGAAAAATAATCACGTAACCCGGATGCCTGAAGACACTCATTACCCGGGTTAGGAGTAACGGGCCTCGTTTTAACCAAACTCGATTTAGTGCAGCCGGAAAAGCGGCTGTCGTGTTTCAGTGCTTTTCTGGCTCTCAGATGCACAAACTATGCCCACGACAGTGCCGAGAGGCGGAAGAGACTTTCCTCCCACGCCCGTTTCCCCGAACCCTTGCCTTGGAATCCTCCTCAGCAAGCCGCCCAAACGAGGCCCTCTGGCCAGAAAAGAGAAGCAACTGTGAAGCAGCAGCATCCAAACACGGAACAAAGCGCCTGCCGGGGGTGTAAGAGTAAGGACGCCATTACGCGGGGCAGTGGCCTGCACCGCTGACGCCAAAGAGTCGGCCCCGACTCCGAAGCGCGGGACCAGCCCCTACTAACTGAACTACAGGAAGAAGCAGAAGCCTAGGAAGACAGGGTCTTAGCACGTTGTCAGCGAAAAAGGCCTGTAAGTAGGGAAAGACCGCTTACCTTCGTGAGTCTTGGCGATCTTCGCCATTTTGTCCACTCGAACACACAGACGGAACTGGCGCTCCCAAGAACTTCCGCTCGTCGCCGCCGCCACGGAGAAAAATAGCGGGCGACTGCTCCCTGCGCATGCGCCAAGCGGGAACGCGCTCCGTCGGGTGACACGTGATAGAGCAGCCACCTAGATGGAACCGCGAAGTGCATTGTGGGTGTGGGAGGAGCCAGGGTTCGGTTGGGTGGCGGCTTTGGTTAAGACCCTAGAAAAGCACAGGGTAGGCTATAGAGGCTGTAAGTAAATAGCTTTGTTTGTCCAGGAGAAACCGGGGCGAGAAAGACTGGACGCTGTGGAAACACTATAATTTCAGGATTGGAAGAGACCACAGACCATCTATCCCCTTTCTCCACATTCCCTGGAAAGCGTCTTGGGGCTGAAAAAAATGAATTCTTTAGCGCGTCTTAGGTGTTGGAGTGCTCAGGGATGAGACAGTAAACGCAGTCTCATCCTCCGCGCTGTAATTCAGATTCATTTTTCTTTCAATGATTTTCATTTGGGTAGGCGTTTTGTTTACATTTTGTTGTAAACAAATATTGTTTGTGTTTGTCCCAAACATTGTTGAACATCACCAGTAGCCCATTAAGATAGGTAAGTTAGCCGGGCGCGGTAGCACATGCCGGTAGTCCTAGCAATTCCGGGAGGCAGGAGGATCGGGAGTTCGAGGGCAGCCTCAGCAACTTACCCCTGTGTCAAATAAAAAGACATTTATTTAGAAAATTAAAAGGGCCGGTATGTAGCTCGGATTGCCCCCGGGTTCAACTCTCTAGCTTCACACACACACACACACACACACACACACACCCACCCATCTTCACAGGTGAAAGGATTGTCACAGGATTGTCTGCAGTACTAAGTTTTCCAGAGGTCTCCTGTACTAAGGAGACATCAGATTCTACCTACCCCAGGCTTGAAATAAATTTCATCTGCCTTTTAGTTATGTCTCAAATTCCAAAACTAGAGTTTTATTTCACCCAGCCTTACCATACAGTGCTGGGTTGTTCTCCAGGAAGAGAGAGGCACCTAGCCATCTATCAAAACCTGTCCTGGAATATAGGACCCCCTACCCACAGACAACAGAATATTTTTTTGCTAAGTCAAGATTCCTTCTTTTGGAAATTTGAACTGGAAGTATGCTATTGAATCAAAAGAATCAGAAGAAAATATTGCTTTAATAACATTACACAGAATGAAAATCCCAAACTTCTGCCCTAGACCCCACAGCTACCTTGAATCCTGAACTACCTTCAGCTACAAGCTTCTTAAGGCTAATCCTTTAAATAATAACTACTTTTCTTGAACTCACCTCTGAGTGGGTTTCTGTTTCTTTCAACTAAACTAGGCCCAATTAGAAAAAAACAGCAATAAGTTAAAATATTAGTGCTAATTCATTTACTAGCTACTTTTTCTACTTAAAAGTCAGCTGAGAGCTGACTTTGATTCATAATGAAGAAATGTCTAGATTCTGAGAAGGTGTCCCAGAAGTATTAGATGCACAAAATTCTATGATGATCTTATGATATGTCAATCTACCTAGGCTATTGTCCCCAGTTATTCAAATAAATACCAACCTGGGTGTTGTTATGAAAGCTTTGTTAATGCAATTAAAGTCCATAATAATTGACTTTAAGGGAAATTGTCCTGGATAATATGAGAAGGTCTGATTCAATCAATTGAAAATTGAAAGGCCTTTGAGCAGAACTGAGACTTCCTTCATGAAGAAATTCTACCTGTGGACAGCAGCTTCAACCTGTGCCTGAGTTCTAGCCTGCCCTCACTGAAAGCCTTGCCCTACAGATTTTAGATTTGACTAGCCAGTGACCACAACTGCAAAAGCCAATTCCTTGCAATAAATATCTTTATGTGTATCTACTATGCTCAGATGCAAATGCCAAAGGTTAATTTCACTACTCATTCAAAAAATATATATTGACGACCTGTCATATGTCAGAAATTATTTTAGGTGTTGAGAACACAGTGTTATACAACACAGTATCCTCCTGTAGTTTATATTCTTTCAAGGGCAGATTAAAAATAAAAGTGTGTGTGTGTGTGTGTGTGTGTGTGTGTGTTACTTCAGGTACTGTAAAGTGCTATGAAGAAAAATAAAAGATAATAAGGTGAGTATGAACAGAAAAGGTGAGATATCTGAGATGAGATTTGAGCAGATACATACCTGGATGAAGTTAAGGAATGAGGACTTGTGGGAAGAGTATTCCAGACAGAGCAAGTATGGATTCTCCAAGGTGGGAATGTTCTAAGAAGAAGATTGGTATGTCTAGAGTGGTGTCAGCTGGTAAGAGTGGCAAGAAATGAGACCAGAGAAATAAGCAAGGCAAAATCATCCAGGATCTTGGAAAGGCTTTATATCTTATTCAGGTGTAAGAGAAACCCACTAGAGGGTTTTAAGCAGAAAAGAAATGTGATCTAATTTGTGTTTTTTTAATGTCCATTTTGGTGCTAAATAGAGAATATATTGTGGGTTATCCTCTGTGTGTCTAACAGGCACTCAGGGAAATTTGAATTAGGCCTGTGTAAGGAGACAAAAGCAGATGACTTTTTTAAAAAAATGCATATTGGGCTGGGGTTATGGCTCAGTGGTAGAGTGCTCGCCTCGCAAGTGAGAGACCCTGGGTTTGATCCTCAGCACCACATAAAAAAATAAATAAACAAAATAAAGACATTGTGTCCATGTATAACTAAAAAATATTTTTTAAAAAATGCATATTGCCTCAGGTATGACTTTTACAAATTTTCAATCTAGCCCTAACCCTCTCTTGAACTATCCTGCTCATAAGGTCTTTCAATTGATTGAATCAGACCTTCTCAGATTATCCAGGACAATCTCTCTTAGAGTCAATTATTATGGACTTTAATTGCAATAACAAAGCCTTCATAACAACACCCAGGGTTGGTATTTATTTGAATAACTGGGGACAATAGCCTAGCTAGAGTGACACATCAACTGTCTACCCTTGTTTCATAAATATTTCATATCTCAAATTCAGTGTGCCCAAATCTAAGCCAGATTCTCTTCTAACAGAGATCTCAGTGAGAAAAGGCATCATTCCCTAAGCCTCTTGGATAGAATCTGTTCCATCTTTTCACTTACCGCCCTTTCCTCTAAAATTACAAGTTACCAATATCCCTTCTTCATATCTCTTAAATCCATGACCATGCTTTCATTTCTCCTAAATTATCTTAGTTCAAGCTGTTACTAATTCCTAGTTCATGACAGTACCATTTTCTCTGCTCTATACCTCACTGCTGCTACTCCATACCTCCATTCCAGTCATCTCTGGTGCTTTTATCTGCTCTTGATAAAAGCTAAATATGTTCATGTCTTGACTTGGATTAAAATCCTTCAGTAATCTTACTTGATACCATTGAATACCCCAATACCTGCTATTCCTTGTGCATGGAATGCTCTTTTCTTCTTAAATTGGTTAATGCCTTTCTGGTCCACAGAGTGAAACCTAAGTGCTAATTCTTCAGGAAGTCTCAGATGCCTTTCTCTGAACTACATAACACAGTGGGTATATAACTTCATCATAGCCATTATCACATTGTACTAAAACCTTTGACTTATCTATCCATCATCTTAATTATAAAGCCTATTGAATTTTTTATTTTTGTTTTGTTTTGTTTGTGGTCCTGGGGATTGAATCCAGGGAGTAACACATGCTAGGCAAATGCTCTACTACTGTGCTATATCCCTATCCCTTCATTTTACTTTAGAATGCTTAGGGCAGGGATCTTTACTATTCAACTTTGTAGCCATAGTGCTGAGCCCACCTTGCCCAGAACCTAGCAACACCACATTGCTGAATCAAAGTATCAGATAATGAATACTGAAGGAAAAAATCTTCCAAGTTTTCCTGCTAGTGCTTCTACTAGCTGATACATAAACCTATCACATTTTTGTTACTGGATTCTCAATGATAGAGGTATTGTCCAAGAGCAGGAACATTGTTACCAGTGATTATTGTAATTATCAATAAATAAACTAAGAAACTGGTAGAAGGTAGGGTAACATAGGATGTCAGAACCAGAGAAGAAGTAGGATTTCTGAAAGAGGTTCAGAAATGTTGGGTAGCTTCGAATGCTTGAATTATTAATGACAAGTGTTCTGTTATAGGCAGCATTGACCTACATAAATTGGTGATAATAACAATAGCAACAGTACAAAGCCAGCAGTTCCTAATGCCACCCAGAATCCAAGAAGACCTAATAGACATATTGCTTTCCTCTTAGTGGGAAGTATGAAATGCAAAATTTGTCCTTTATTTTTGAGGGATTGTCCAGGTACTAGTACCAGGCTATTGTAGCCCTAAAACAGTGGTTCTCAACTAGGGGATGATTTTTTTTCTCACATACTTCACTATGTCCAGAGATGATTGTGATTGTCCCAACTCTTTTTTTTTGTTAGAGTCTTATTTATTGTTCTTACCAGCATCTCCTCTACTCCCTTTCACCTAACTCCTCATCCTCTAACAATAGTCTGCTGTTTGCTCACCAGGAAATCTCACCCTAGGAATGAGATACAATTATAGATAGAGTTAGTTAGTTAGATAGTTAGTTAGTTTATTTTGTGCTATGCATCTGAAACACCACCAAAAAGTCTGTAACTACATTGTAATTATTTCCATGAAAGTCCTTCTCCTTTAACTGGACTGTGATATCTAAAGCTGTTACAAAGAAAAGGATAACATTTAGAGAACAGGAATCCTATGATGCACAGGAAAGCTCCTTACAAGAATTATCTGTGGTGGTACACACCTGTAATCCCAGCAGCTTGGGAGGCTGAGGCAGGAGGAAGAGGCTGAGTTAAAAGCCAGCCTCAGCAACTTAGCAAGGCCCTAACCAACTCAGTGAGACTCTGTCTCTAAATAAAATACAAAAAGGGCTGGGGGTACTGGTGATGTAGCTCAATGGTAGAGCATTTGTCCCGCATGCACAAGTTCAATCCCCAGCACTGCAAAATTAATTAATTAATTGTTTAATATTTTTTTTAGTTTTAGATGGACACAATATCTTT